>NW_024070197.1:37134515-37734515 GCF_014754425.2 Oryx dammah
TGTGTGTATATATATATATATATATATATATATATATATATATACCTGAATCACTGCTATATACCTGAAACTAACAGGAGGTTGCAAATAAACCATACTTCAATAATAAATAAATGAAATAAACAAAGTAAGACAAAAAAAATGCATGATATGGAGTAAAACTTTAAGATAAATAAAGTTGTTTAAAAATGTGAGAGTGAGACTTAGACGTTTTACTTGCTTTTGTATTAATGTATTAAAAAATAAAGCATCTTCTAACATTGGGATCATTACCACTAACCATCATATTTCTCAAGATCCACGTCGCTAATAAACTGATACAAAAGTTGTGAATCTTTAACATACAAGACAGACAGTCCTGTTGGAAGAGTTACCAAAGAGGTGGCTCATTACCAAGGAGCAAAAGAAAACCCAAATAACTGATTGCTATGATAGCAAAAGTAGAGGGACGTCAACAGGAAAATTAACATCTTGCAAAGTTAAAACAGAATTGTTTATGTCTCAGGGTATATATGTTTCATCTTGAGTACCCTGGTAGGATCACTGCAGTGTGTAGAAATACTACTTTTTTCCAAATATTTTTGGTAGAAAGGGATTTTCTACATAGTTAGAAACAAAGGATTCAAACAAAGGAGGGAGCATTGAGCAGGTAGCTAAAGGATGAATTTAATAAGGACATTAGAATAAAACTGGTCATGATGCCCAGTGCCTGGGAGAAGGTCTGGGACATAGCAGGAACCAATAAATACACAGGAAGTCTCAGAATTTTTAAACTGGACAGGACTATTAGAATTTCTACAGCAGTCAATTCATTTAAAATCTAGAGAAACTAAGCTTTAAGACTTTGTTTTTTTCCTCAGAGACTTAGATAGGTAATTATAAAATAGTTCAAATCTTAGAATGCGGACTCAATGAACATGTGTAAATTATTCAAATTCTATGAGCCTCATTTCTTCAACAGTAACAAACAGCTGCTTTAAGTTCTACATGTAAATAAAGAGCTAACAGAACATCTGACACACAGGGAGCATTCAATAAATGACAGTTGCAGTGTAGATACACAAAGTTGCTAATAGACCAGAAGATAGAATTTATGTCTCCCGCATCCATCAGTATTAATCAATCTGTTTCCAAATTCTAACTGAACTATTACTGATTGAGCTTTCATGCATGTTGAATGTCAATTTCATATATGTTATTCTTAATATAATATCATGCATCTCTCAGAATTGGTGTATAATATTGAATGTTACTACAACCAGTTCATTTTTTCCAGTAATAGTCCTTCTATTATAATTTCTGAACATCCCAATTTATCAATGTTAAAGATAATTTCCTCCCCTCATAAAATATTAACATCCTTTTCTGTGTGACTAAGAATTGTCTTCAAGCAACTTCTTCCTGTCATTAATTAAAATAATGAGTAGTGTAATATTAAAAGTGTAATTCTCTGACAAGCACTCAAGTGTTTGCTGAGAAGTCCCTTTCTACCAAAAAACATCTGGAAAATAATATGGTAAATTAAAAAGCTGATACTTTAATATACTGCAGGGTAATCCCCAAGCCCATGTAGGCAAAGTGCCAAGTTGGCAAAGCTCTTATGCCTGGCATGGTGCCCTGGCTTCCTCATTTTTCTTTTTCTTGATGTGTTATATGAGGATTTTACTCAGCCCTTCTCTATTTTCACTGTTTTACTTATCAGACAAGAAAATGACAACAAACACATGCCAATCCAGGTTACCTTTTCTGCTTGCAATGGACAGCATCTCCCTCAGAGCTATCATAAATATTTTAGGTACTCCAATAGACTGGGGAACAGCCAAAGTTAGTAAAAGCAGTTGCGTGACTCCTGCCCCGGCAGTAAAAGTAAACTGCTCCTTCTCATTGGTTTTATGTCCTCTGCTAGATGCATTTTAATGGGCATTCAGGTGCCTTCCATGAGGCTGTAGCCTTTTCTTATTTTTTCTTCTGTCTCGATTTTATGTTTTCAGGATCTTGAATAGTATATTTAGAGCTTGAAGCTTTAAAAATCAGTCATCCAACACTTTGTGAAATGTCTTACTTAATTTGTCCAGGACTTTACTGTTCTGATTCCCAACCATATGATGTTTTATACTTTGTAAAAGATATTGGTATTCCTAGCAACTTTGATTCTCAGATGTACACCATGAGGGATTAATTTCCCCACTTCTTTTATGAAAACTGGAGCTCAGAGAGCTAAGTGATTCTTCCCCAAACCAAGAAACAGTTCATACAAATGTACTGATTAAAATGTAAGACTTGCAATAAGATAATCATTCCACATATTAGTTACATATAAGTAGAGAAACAAATAACTGAATTCAGATCTTGGGATCTGACATCTAGAGATCTTTCTGTGGCAGTACCTTGTATAACAAAATCTAGGTAGATGAAAGGGATATAGTATATGAAAACAGCATATGGAAAGACTTTCATATCATATTCAACTATTTCCTACTCATCAAGTCTCAGGTAAGTATCACTGAAGTACTTTTCAAAAGTATCATTTATCATTGAATGGCAAAATTATTTTTATCTTACAGAAATAAAAAAGTCTTCAATAGTATCTTACCCAAGACTTGATGGGTGAGGAATAGCTGAATATGAGTCTTCCATATACCATTTTTATTGTCTTCCCCAAAACTCCCCACAGTATTTTTTTTTCCTTATGGTGGAACTTTTCCATTTCAGTTTGAGTCTCAGATCATTTTTGAAAGTTTGATGTCAGAAACCGTGACCTCACTTATTTCCCCCACACTCATCTCACATGCTAGTAAAGTAATGCTCAAAATTCTCAAAGCCAGGCTTCAGCAATATGTGAACTGTAAACTTCCTGATGTTCAAGCTGGTTTTAGAAAAGGCAGAGGAACCAGAGATCAAATTACCAACACCAGCTGGATCATGGAAAAAGCAAGAGAGTTCCAGAAAAGCATCTATTTCTGCTTTACTGACTATGCCAAAGCCTTTGACTGTGTGGATCACAATAAACTGTGGAAAATTCTGAAAGAGATGGGAATACCAGAGCACCTGACCTGCCTCTTGAGAAATCTGTATGCAGGTCAGGAAGCAACAGTTAGAACTGGACATGGAACAACAGACTGGTTCCAAATAGGAAAAGGAGTGCATCAAGGCTGTATATTGTCACCTTGCTTATTTAACTTCTATGCAGAGTACATCATGAGAAACGCTGGACTGGAAGAAACACAAACTGGAATCAAGATTGCCAGGAGAAATCTCAATAACCTCAGATATGCAGATGACATCACCCTTATGGCAGAAAGGGAAGAGGAGCTAAAAAGCCTCTTGATGAAAGTGACAGAGGAGAGTGAAAAAGTTGGCTTAAAGCTCAACATTCAGAAAATGAAGATCATGGCATTCGGTCCTATCACTTCATGGGAAATAAATGGGGAAACAGTGGAAACAGTGTCAGACTTTATTTTTGGGGGCTCCAAAATCACTGCAGATGGTGACTGCAGCCATGAAATTAAAAGACGCTTACTCCTTGGAAGAAAAGTTATGACCAACCTAGATAGCATATTCAAAAGCAGAGACATTACTTTGCTGACTAAGGTCCATCTAGTCAAGGCTATGGTTTTTCCAGTGGTCATGTATGGATGTAAGAGATGGACTGTGAAGAAGGCTGAGCACCGAAGAATTGATGCTTCTGAACTGTGATGTTGGAGAAGACTCTTGAGAGTCCCTTGGACTGCAAGGAGATCCAACCAGTCCATTCTGAAGGAGATCAGCCTTGGGATTTCTTTGGAAGGAATGATGCTAAAGCTGAAGTTCCAGTACTTTGGCCACCTCATGCGAAGAGTTGACTCATTGGAAAAGACTCTGATGCTGGGAGGGATTGGGGGCAGGAGGAGAAGGGGACGACCGAGGATGAGATGGCTGGATGGTATCACTGACTCGATGGACGTGAATCTGGGTGAACTCCAGTAGTTGGTGATGGACAGGGAGGCATGGCATGCTGTGATTCATGGGATCGCAAAGAGTCAGACACAATTGAGTGACTGAAATGAACTGAACTGCACTGCAGTAATACCTTTTCAAAGTAATGTGTTGGCCAATAAATTTGTTCTTATTTTTTCATAAGAGGTAGCAGAAAAACCCAAACAAACTTTTTGCCCAATTCAATGATTTTCTTAACAATAAGAGGAAAAATTCTGTACAGAAAATTCCAACAGTGGAAGAGAAAACAGAAGTTGGATCAATCACAGTCTGTTTTTCTGCCAATGGCTGGCCATCTGGTTGACTTTCTTCATGAATCTTCATGGCTTTCTGTCATGAATCACAACAAAACAAAACACCACAATTGTAATGATTTTCTGGTGTCCAAAAGATCAGTTCGGAATGCCTTAGCAAGGCCATCAGGCTCTCTTCTCTCCTTTAGCCACATTTTCAGTCCTTTCATCCAGTCCCAGCAACTCATACATAAGACCTGCCCAACCATACTGTTGAACCTCCTTGGTACTTTGAACAAAATATTCCAGTTCTCTATGTCTTCAGTAAAATTCTCCAGGGAACATTATTTGTATTGCAGAAGGCTTATGAGGGTGTGTTTTCTGGAACAAAAGGAAGGGAGTAAAAGAAACAGAACCAGCTAGTGGAAGAAGCTGAATGCAAAGGCTACAGTGTTCAAAACAGACACCTTAGCTAATCTGAGTCAACACTTTCCTGAATTAAGGCAAAGGGCCTCAGACTTTGTACCTCAACTTACTTGTCCCTGAATGTATTCTGACTCTGAGAAGGGGTGAAACCTTGAGCAAGGCATCTTTCTGTGACTTAAAGTAAGTCAAAGAAAGAGGCTCAGGTGTGAGCTATTAACAGTCAACATTCTAGGCAGAGGGAAGAATGAATATCTCAGTTCTAAAAAGAAGTCTGGGTGGAGCACCATGGTGTTCACATTGGCCTAATTGGCCATTCTATACTCTTTTTGGGGATGAATCCTAGTTATATTTTAGAATGAAGGCCAAGCAACCCTGCCATTGGGAATCCTTCTGTAATCACTCATTAGAGTTATTCTCACTATCTTTGTTCCATTATATCATGTTATGCCTCTAGAATAGTATGTTTCACAAGTTCCACTAATCTATGAGTTGCATGAAGACTGACCTTATATCTTATATATTACTCCTCTCTCTCCATCACCCAACACAGCACCAGACTAGAACAATTACTAAATACTGAGTTAAAAACCCACATTGAGCCAACAGCATGCAGGGTACTCTCCTGAATGCCTTGTTCCTTTGAGTCTTGATGATGTAGTGGAAATTAAGTCATATACATGTATAACTAGAGATGATTTGCTGATGTTCTACCCTGAGGTTCTTGCATGAAACATTTTATTGAGGAAGAATTTGTATCATTTATAGCCCAAGGAGGAAATGAAGTAAAGCCAGAGAGACAGTTGCAATAAAAATTGCACATTACTCAATATTAGGAAAGCTAAATTCCAGCCCAGATACTGCCAGGTACTAGTTGGGAGAACTTAGATAATACTGGCTTTCTGTTTACTATGATTTCCTAAAAAATAGTTCTGTGTGATTTCATCAGAGAATAACTGACCTAAAAGGAAATTTGTAGAACTTTTCATTCTTATCCTACAACACCAGTGAAGTGAAAAAAGGTTAAAGATGCTTTGCAAAGAAATACCTTTTTAGAAAACAAAATTTTAGTTATTTACAGGTGAAGTAGATGTGTGCATCTATTTAAGGCAAAAGTAAATGAGAAAAAGAGATAATAGTGAAAGACCAATAAGTCTCAAAAACTTTAAGCATATTTCCTAAGTAAGTTCAATATGTACATGGGCATAAACAAATATTCCAATACTTTAAAATTCATCCTTTTCCTTCTAATACTATCTCCTGGAAACCTCATCATATTCTTACTTTATTTGTCTCTGCCCGACAAGGCAAAATCTATAGAAAGATGTACCAGCCCATATTAGAGTTGATCTCAACAGTTTTTGCTGTCAACCAAAGTTGTTTTTCCAGTAATCATGTATGGATGTGAGAGCTGGACCATAAAAAAAAGACTGAGCACCGAAGAACAGATGCTTTTTAATTGCAGTGCTAGAGGACTCTTGAGAGTTCCTTGGACAGCAAGGAGATCAAACTAGTCAATTCTAAAGGCAATCAATCCAGAATATTCATTGGAAGGACTAATGCTGAAGCTGAAGTTCCAATCCTTTGGCCACCTGATGCAAAGGGCTGACTCACTGGAAAAGACCCTGATGGTGCAAAAAAAAGAAAGGAGCAGCAGAGGATGAGATAGTTAGACAGAATCACTGACTCACTGCATGTGAACCTGAGCAAATTCCAGGAGATAGTGGAGGACAGGGAGGCCTGGCATCCTGCAGTCCATGGGGTCACCAAGAGTCAGACATGACTTAGTGACGGAACAACCAACAAAGGTCTTTTAAATACTAATTAAAATATTATATTTAAACACCAATTACTATTCTTGAATATGTTTTTTTTCTTGAAGAGATACATATCCATGGCTCTAGAATTTTACCCATGGAATCTGTGAAGCTTTTATTTCTCTTTTGACTTATTTTGTGACTTTATCGATTACCTAAATCCATGTCATTGCATTTTGTTTGAAAAATTAAAAAATCAAAGGGAATTCTCCTGTGAAAAAGAATGCTATTCAAGCTTGAAAACAAAGGAATTTATTCTAGGTTACTATTGGGAAAGTCAAGCTTGAAATTGAGGTATGGGGTGTGGTAATCCAGGATGGGGAATCACAAACCTACAAAAATAAGTTGCATCAGAATTAATGACTAATTCTTCAACTGTGCATAGCAAGGGAACGATTTCAAAAGTATCAATGTATAAATTAAAAAGCTGAAAAACAACTAAATAGGTATATTTATTTTCACCATACAATTTGGAGTTTGATTTCAAACAATTTAACTGATAAATAAACCAATTAAATAGGCTTCCCAGGTGGCTCAATGGTAAAGAGTCTGCCTGCCAATGCAGGAGATGAAGGCTCAATCCCTGGGTCAGGGAGATCCTCTTGAGGGAAATGACAACCCATTCCAGTATTCTTGCCTGGGAAATCCCATAAACAGAGGACCCTAGTGGCTATATAGTCCATGGGGTTGCAAAGAGTTGGACACAACTTAGTGACTAAACAACAATTACCTAAATGGTGATGGAGGTAAAGTCTGATGCAGTAAAGAACAATATTGCATAGGAATCTGAAATGTTAGGTCCACAGATCAAGGTGAAATGAAAGTGGTCAAGCATGAGACGGCAAGAGTAAGAATCAACATTTTAGGAATCAGTGAACTGAAATAGACCAGGCTGGGCAAATTTAATTCAGATGACCACTATATCTACTAATGTGGGCAAAAATCAATGAGAAAAAATGGACTAGCCCTCATAGTCAAAGAGTCTGAAATGCAGTACTTGGGTGCAATCTCAAAAATGAGAGAATGATCTCTGTTCATTTCGAAGGAATCAACATTCAGTATCACAGTAATCCAAATCTATGCCCCAAACACTAATGTCAGAGAAGCCGAATTTGAATGATTCTATGATGATCTACAAGACCTTATAGAACTAATACCAAAATAGATGTCCTTTTCATCATAGGGGACTGCAATGCAAATGTAGGAAGTCAAGAGCTACCAGGAGTAACAGCAAGTTTGGCCTGGAGTACAAAATGAAGCAGGACAAAGGCTAACAGAGTTTTGCCAAGAGAATGCACTGGTCACAGCAAACACCCTCTTCCAACAATACAAGAGACGATTCTACACATGGACATCACCAGAAGGTCAATACTGAAATCAGATTGATTATATTCTTTGCAGTCAAAGATGGAGAAGCTCTATACAGTCAGCAAAAACAAGACCAGGAAATGACTGTGGCTCAGCTCATGAATTCCTTATTGCCAAATTCAAACTTAAACTAAAGAAAGTAGGGAAAACCACAAGACCATTCAGGTATGACCTAAATAAAACCCCTTATGATTATATTGTGGAAGTGACAATAGATTCAAGGGATTAGATCTGATAGACAGCATGCCTGAAGAACTATGGACGGAAGTTCGTGACAATGTACAGGAGAAAGAGAAAGAAATGCAAAAAGACAAATGGTGTCTGAGGAGGCCTTTCAAATAGCTGAGAAGAGAAGAGAAGCTAAAGGCAAAGGAGAAGAGGAAAGATATGTCCCTCTGAATGAAGAGTTCCAAAGAATAGCAAGGAGAGATAAGAAATTCTTCCCCAGCAATCAGTGCAAAGAAATAGAGGAAAACAGCAGAATGGGAAAGACTAGAGATCTCTTCAAGAAAATTAGACACACCAAGGGAACATTTCAGGCTAAGATGGGCACAATAAAGGACAGAAATGGTATGGACCTAATAGAAGCAGAAGATATTAAGAAGAGGTGGCAAAAATACACAGAAGAACTACAAAAAAAATATCTTAATGACCCAGATAACTGTGACAGTGTGATGACTCACTTACAGCTAGACATCCTGGAATGGGAAGTCAAGTGGGCCTTAGGAAGCATCGCTATGAACAAAGCTAGTGGAGGTGATGGAGTTCCAGTGGAGCTATTTCAAATCCTGAAAGATGATGCTGTGAAAGTGCAGCACTCAATATGTCAGCAAATTTGGAAAACTCAGCAGTGGCCACAGGACTGGAAAAGGTCAGTTTTCATTCCTGTCCTAAAGAAAGGTAATGCCAAAGAATGTTCAAACTACCACAATGGCACTCATCTCACACACGACCAAATTAATTCTCAAAATTCTCCAAGCTAGGTTTCAACAGTACACGACCTGAGAACTTACAGATGTTCAAAGTAGATTTAGAAAAGGCAGAGGAACCAGATATCAAATTGCCAGCATCTGTTGGATCATAGAAAAAGCAAGAGAATTCCAGAAAAACATCTACCTTTGCTTTATTGACTACACCAAAGCCTTTGACTGTGTGGATCGCAACAAACTATGGAATATCCTTCCAGAGACAGGAATATCAAACCTCCTGACCTGCCTCTTAAGAAATATGTATGCAGGTCAAGAAGCAGTAGTTAGGACCAGACATGGAACAAAGGACTGGTTCCTAAATGGGAAAGGAGTACTTCAAGGCTGCATATTGACACCCTGCTTGTTTAACTTAATATGCAGAGTATATCATGCAAAATGCTGGGTTGGATGAAGCACAAACTGGAATCAAGTTTGCTAGGAGAAATGTCAATAATCTCAGATATGCAGATAATTCCACCCTTATGCAGAAATCAAAGAGGAACTAAAGAGCCTCTTGATGAAAGTGAAAGAAGAAAGTCAAACATCTGGCTTAAAACTCAACATTCAAAAAACATATATCATGGCATCCAGTCCCATCACTTCATGGCAAATAGACGGGGAAACAATGGAAACAGTGACAGAGTTTATTTTCTTGGTCCCCATAATCACTGCAGATGGTGAATGCAGTCATGAAATTAAAAGACGCTTACTCCTTGGAAGAAAAGCTATGACCAACCTAGACAGCATATTAAAAAACAGAGACATTACTCTGCCGACAAAGGTATGTCTAGTCAAAGCTATGGTTTTTCCAGTAGTCATGTATAGATGTGAGCGTTGGACCATAAAGAAAGCTGAACACTAAAGAATTTATGCTTTTGAACTTTGGTGGTGGAGAAGTCTCGTGAGAGTCTCCTGGACTGCAAGGAGATTCAACCAGTCCATCCTAAAGAAAATCAGTCCTGAATATTCATTGGAAGCGCTGATGTTGAAGCTGAAACTCCAATACTTTGGCCACCTAATGTGAAAAGCTGACTCACTGGAAAAGACTCTGATGCTGGGAAAGATTGAAGGCAGGAGGAGAAGGGGATGACAGAGGATGAGATGGTTGGATGGCATCACTGACTTGATGGACTTGAGTTTTAGCAGGCTCTGGGAGCCGGTGATGGGCAGGGAAGCCTGGTGTGCTGCAGTCCATGGGGTCACAAAGAGTCAGTCAAGACTGAATGACTAAACTACTACTAAATATTCTTCAGAGTATTTGGACACAATTCAGTGCTTCTAAAATTTTTTATTCACAATGTGCCATATGCAATTAAAACATACTAAATATACAGAGACTAAGAACTATTTTGATCTATAATCAAGAATGAAAACACTAAATAGAAGCTGACTCCAAAATGGCACAGACATTACAAATTGCACACAAGGACTTTGAAGCAGCTATTATAAATATGTTAAGAGACTTTTAGCAAAGATGGTCATAATGAATGTACATATGAATATTAGCATGAAAATGAAAATAATAAAATAAAATTGAAAAGCACAATATTTGAAGTGAATAGTTCATTTGCACAGCTAAATTGCAAAGTGGAGACAGTAGAGGAAAAGAACAATGAATCTGAAGAGAAATCAAGACATTTTTTTTCATTAAAAACAGAGAAAGAATGAAGATAAATGAACAATTCCCAGTGGTCTGTGGGATAATATCAAACCACCCAGCTGCAAATAAGAGAGGAGGGAAGACAGCGAGAGAAAAGACAGTGGAGAGGAAGAATAGAATAGAAAAATATGTTAACAGTGGGAAAGACGTATATGTAGAACATCCAAACACACACACACACACCCTCCCACACACATTCCCTTTTTCTCCCACAGACAAGAAGTAAAAGTAATGACATATCCTTAGCAAGGAGCACACACAGCATTCAGATGGTTTTTAAAAGGAAACTTTCTCTCAAATGAATTAGAATCCAGTTTGAATCCAGGGTTGAGTCAGGAAAAGTTAACAGTAAACTTGCTACTCTTGATGTGCCATAAAATAATGAATTATATAAAGAAAGATAAGCACATGTCCAGATGACACAGTAGCCAGCTGAGGAGACCTCCACTGGCCAACATTAAAACTTCTTATGCACCAAAAAATAAAAGGAGTGGATTATTACTCATTGAGTAGCAAAAGGTTCCATGATTACACAACCATACAGGTAAACAGATGAATAAATAAACAGATGAGGGAGATAAGAAAGTGTTTCCTTACAGATGAATGTCAGGTTATAAATATAGAGGGCATGGTTTATTTGGAAAATCATCAATGGATGTTAAAAATACTGATAGTTTCATAAGAAAGGAAATAGTTTAAAAATATCTCCCCAAAAATGACTTATTAATTACAAGGGAAAAGTAGTAACTTAATAGTAGAGAAAACTTACTCACACACCATGTAGTCAAAATTAACATTACCAATATTGTGACTAATTGGCATCATGTGCTTTATGATATGATACACTGAGCAGGATACAGCACTATTTCTGTAGTATTTCATTAAGTAATGCAAATGTATGAGTCTAATAATTAAAAGAGATCTGACAAATCCAAATTTAGGAAACAGCTTAGAATAAATATTCACTTCTTTTCAAAATCTTCATGGTCAACAAAGGCAAAGAAGAGCTGAAAAGCTTTTCCAGATTAAAGACATGAAATATGTGTGAAAACTAAGTGTGATGTGCAACCCCAAGTTCAATACAAATCATTACTGGGAAAATTCACAACATGTAAATAGAGACAATGGACCATATAACATTACTGTGTCAATGTAAACTTTCCAAACTTTGACCACTGAACTGTACATTTATAAGAGAATATGTTTTCTTAGGAATTACACAAGGAAGTACTTAAAACAGTGCATAGAAACCTTCCCTGATGGCTGAGTGGTAAAGAAGCCACCTGCCAAGGCAGGAGATGCAGCTTCAGTCCCTGGGTCGGGAAGATCCCTTGGAGAAGAAAATGGCAACTCATTCTGGCATTCTTGCCTGGGAAATCCCATGGACAGAGGAGCCTGGTGGGGTACAGTCCATGGGGTCGCAAAGAGTTAGGCACGACTTAGCAACTAAAGAACGACAATTTATAACTTCCTCCAAATATCTTTTAAAAATTATGTGTGTGTGTTTGGGTGTATAAAAGTAGATAATGCAACTTAGTTTTATTTGTGTGACATATATTTTACATGTACAGTCACACAGAGAGCCAAACTACGAACTGGTAAAGCAGGGTACAGGGCTGACAACTTTCTATAGGCTTGAAGTTTTACCAAAGTTAAAAGTTACAAAAAAAAAAAGTGACAACATGTAAAAACAATCTATGTATTACTACATATTCCATGTTTGACCATAGCTCTATTCTGTGTACAGACATGGATGAGTTAACAGGTATAGATAAATACAACAATACATCACTTAGTTTGAAAATTAAAGACAACAGAACAATAATGGTTATAGTATTTTATTTCCATGTTCTTTTATTCAAAAGTAAAGTATATAATTAATTTTAAAATACTTTCTATTGGCAATCTATATGTAAATCTGTATCAGTAAAGATTTAATTCAACAAGGATGACTAAATGATATATACATGGCTTTTAGCTTATCCTTGTTCATATCAGTATTAAAGGACTTTTATTCAATTCATTTTCTAAGGGCATCTGTGGCACATTGATTGCATTTACAAATTGCATAAAACTGTTTAATCCACTAATCTTTAACTATTTAACTGGCAGGCATCATGGGTTAGATTTAATCAAATTAACATTAAGGTCAAATTAAACAAAAATAGATGAACACATATGAGGTTAAAATTACTGCTTAGATTAAATATGTCATGGGAATTTTGATTGAATTCAGTTCAAAGTGGCTTAAAAGTGTTGCCCTCTATTTGATTTCATTCCTTCAGGCCTTAGATCAATCAGCTTAGGTTTATAGAATATCCTGGACATCACACATATCAAATTTCCCCTTCTAGTTGTCCTGATACTGCACATTGTCTTTCAAGGTTGGACACAAACTTTTCTTTTTTCAAAGATACTTCGTTAAATTCTATAAGTTAGCATTAACCATCCTCATTCCTGAGGACTCACAAATCCCTCTGTAGGTGAACCTCTGTATACTATTTAATGAGAAATCCGCATGTGAAACTCCAGCAATTGGATTTGTGCATAACTCCTTTACTGGATTGTAAACCTAACAGCAGAAAAAAGCATATTTTTCATTGTTGGTCTATCACGGTCCCAAATAAGCTAAAGTCATCTTATGCATAATGTCTATAAATGTGAAAATGTTAGTCACTAAGCTACACCACATTCAAGGTCAGGAGGGGTGGCCGTGAGGAGATACCCCTCATCCAAGGTAAAGAGCAGCAGCTGCGCTTTGCTGCAGCAGCTGTGAAGAGATATCCCACGTCCAAGGTAAGAGAAACCCAAGTAAGATGGTAGGTGTTGCGAGAGACGTCAGAGAGCAGACACACAAACCATGATCACAGAAAACTAGTCAATGTAATCACATGGACCACAGCCTTGTCTAAGTCAATGAAACTAAGACATGCAGTGTGGGGCCACCCAAGACGGGCGGATCATGGTGGAGAAGTCTGACAGAATGTGGTCCACTGGGGAAGGGAATGGCAAATCACTTCAGTATTTTCGCCTTGAGAACCCCATGAACAGGATGAAAAGGCAAAATGATAGGATACTGAAAGAGGAACTCCCCAGGTCGGTAGATGCCCAATATGCTAATGGAGATAACTGGAGAAATAACTCCAGAAAGAATGAAGGGATGGAGCCAAAGCAAAAAGAATACTCAGTTGTGGATGTGACTGGTGATAGAAACAAGGTCCAATGCTGTAAAGAGCAATATTGCATAGGAACCTGGAATGCTAAGTCCATGAATCAAGGCAAATTGTAAGTAGTCAAACAGGAGATGGCAAGAGTGAACGTTGACATTCTAGGAATCAGCCAACTAAAATGGACTGGAATGGGTGAATTTAACTCAGATGACCATTATATCTACTATGTCAGCAGGAACCCCTTAGAAAAAAAGGAGTAGCCATCATGGTTAACAAAAGAGTCTGAAATGCAGTAATTGGATGCAATCTCAAAAACGACAGAATTATCTCTGTTCGTTTCCAAGGCAAACCATTCAATATCACAGTAATCCAAGTCTATGCCCCAACCAGTAAAGAAGCTGAAGAAGCTGAAGTTGAACGGTTCTATGAAGACCTACAAGACCTTTTAGAACTAACACCCAACAAAGATGTCCTTTTCATTATAGGGGACTGGAATGCAAAAGTCAGAAGTCAAGAAACACCTGGAGTAACAGGCAAATTTGGCCTTGGAATACAGAATGAAGCAGGGCAAATGCTAATAGAGTTTTGCCAAGAGAATGCACTGGTCATAGCAAACACCCTCTTCCAACAACACAAGAGAAGACTCTACACATGGACATCACCAAATGGTCAACACCAAAATCAGGTTGATTATATTCTTTGCAGCCAAAGATGGAGAAGTTCTATACAGTCACCAAAAACAAAACTTGGAGTTGACTGTAGCTCAGATCATGAACTTCTTATTGCCAAATTCAAATTTAAATTGAAGAAAGTAGGGAAAACCACTAGACCATTCAGGTATGACCTAAATCAAATTCCTTATGATTATACAGTGGGGGTGAGAAATAGATTTAAGGGACTAGATCTGATAGATAGAGTGCCTGATGAACTACAGACAGAGGTTCGTGACATTGTACAGGAGACAAGGATCAATACCATCCCCATGGAAAAGAAATGCAAAAAAGCAAAATGGCTATCTGAGGAGGTCTTACAAATAGCTGTGAAAAGAAGAGAAGCAAAAAGCAAAGGAGAAAAGGAAAGATATAAGCATCTGAATTCAGAATTGGAAAGAATAGCAAGAAGAGATAAGAAAGACTTCTTCAGCGATCAATGCAAAGAAATAGAGGAAAACAACAAAATGTGAAAGACTAGAGATCTCTTCAAGAAAATTAGAGATACCAAGGAACATTTCATGCAAAGATGGGCTCGATAAAGGACAGAAATGGTATGGATCTAACAGAAGCAGAAGTTATTAAGAAGGGGTGGCAAGAATACACAGAAGAACTATACAAAAAAGATCTTCATGACCAAGATATGGTTTGATCACTCACCTAGAGCCAGACATCCTGGAATGTGAAGTCAAGTGTGCCTTAGAAAGCATCACTACAAACAAAGCTAGTGGAGGTGATGGAATTCCAGTAGAGCTATTTCAAATCCTGAAAGATGATGCTGTGAAAGTGCTGCACTTAATATGCTATCAAATTTGGAAAACTCAGCAGTGGCCACAGGACTGGAAAAAGTCAGTTTTCATTCCAATTCCAAAGAAAGGCAATGCCAAAGAATGCTCAAACTACTACACAATTCCACTCATCTCACATGCTAGTAAAGTAATACTCAAAATTCTCCAAGCCAGGCTTCAGCAATACATGAACCATGAACTTCCAGATGTTCAAGCTGGTTTTAGAAAGGGCAGAGGAACCAGAGATCCAGTTGCTAACATCCTCTGGATCATCAAAAAAGCAAGAGAGTTCCAGAAAAACATTTATTTCTGCTTTATTGACTATGCCAAAGCCTTTGACTGTGTGGATCACAATAAACTGTGGAAAATTCTGAAAGAGATGGGAATACCAGACCACCTGACCTGCCTCTTGAGAAAACTATATGCAGGTCAGGAAGCAACAGTTAGAACTGGACATGGAACAACAGACTGGTTCCAAATAGGGAAAGGAGTACATCAAGGCTGTATATTGTCACCCTGCTTATTTAACTCATATGCAGAGTACATCATGAGAAACATTGGGCTGGAAGAAGCACAAGCTGGAATCAAGATTGCTGGGAGAAATATCAATAACCTCATATATGCAGATGATACCACCCTTATGGCAGAAAGTGAAGAGAAACTAAAAAGCCTCTTGATGAAAGTGAAAAGAGGAGAGTGAAAAAGTTGGCTTAAAGCTCAACAATCAGAGAACGAAGATCATGGCATCTGGTCCCTTCACTTCATGGCAAATAGATGGGGAAACAGTGGAAACAGTGTCAGACTTTATTTTTCTTGGCTCCAAAATCACTGCAGATGGTGATTGCAGCCATGAAATTAAAAGACGCTTACTCCTTGGAAGGAAAGTTATGACCAACCTAGATAGCATATTCAAAAGCAGAGACATTACTTTGCCAACAAGGGTCTGTCTAGTCAAGGCTATGGTTTTTCCAGTAGTCATGTATGGATGTGAGAGTTGGACTGTGAAGAAAGCTGAGTACCAAAGAATTGATGCTTTTGAACTGTGGTGTTGGAGAAGACTCTTGAGAGTCCCTTGGACTGCAAGGACATCCAATCAGTCCATCCTAAAGGAGATCAGTCCTGGGTGTTCTTTGGAAGGACTGATGCTAAAGCTGAAACTCCAATACTTTGGCCACTTCATGTGAAGTGTTGACTCACTGGAAAAGACTCTGATGCTGGGAGGGATTGGGGGCAGGAGGAGAAAGGGACGACAGAAGATGAGATGGCTGGATGGCATCACCGACTTGATGGACATGAGTTTGGATGAACTCCAGGAATTAGTGATGTACAGGGAGGCTTGGCGTGTTGCAATTCATGGGGTCGCAAAGACTCGGACTTGACTGAGTGACTGAACTGACTGAACTGAAGTAATATACAACTCTTCTGACCTCATGGGCTGTAGCCTGCTAGGCTCCTCTGACCTTGGTATGCTCCAGGAAAAAATACTAGGTTGGGTAGCCATTCCCTTCTCCAGGGGAACTTCTCAATCCAGGGATTGAACCCAGGTCTCCTGCATTGCAGGGAGATTCTTTACCATCTGAGACACCAGAGAAATACAGTGTCTATAAGCATGTTAGCATAATGTCTGTGTGCTAGCCCACTGTGAATAAGCTAGTAAAAAGACAACAAAAATGTTTGGTTCAGGCTGGTACCCCAACATAGCGATTACGAGCATAGGGTTAGTAATCAAACGTACTGTGTTGGCCAATACTTGAAACTGAATTCTAACTCTACTGCTTAATGCCTAGACAGTGTATTAAAAACCTAGACAGCGTATTAAAAAGGAGAGACATTGCTTTGTCAACAGAGGTCCATATAGGCAAAGCTATGGTTTTTCCAGTACTCAAGTATGGATGTGAGAGTTGGACCATAAAGAAGACTGAGCACTGAAGAATTGATGCTTTTGAACTGTGGTGCTGGAGAAGACTCTTGAGAGTCCTGTGGACAGCAAAGAGATCAAACCAGTCAATCCTAAAGGAAATCAAATCTGGATATTCATTGGAAGGACTGACGCTGAAGCTCCAATACTTTGGCCACCTGATTCGAAGAGCTGATTTATTATGAAAAGCCTCTGATGCTGGGAAAGATTGAAGGCAAGAGGAGAAGGGGATAATAGAGAATGAGATGGTTGAATGGCATCACCACCTCAATGGACATGAGTTTGAGCAATCTCTGAGAGATGGTGAAGGACAGAGAAGCCTGGCATGCTGCAATCGATGGGGTTCCAAAGAGTCAGACACAACTTAACAATTGAACAACAACAACAACACCCAGAAGGCCCAGTACTAGTTGTTTAATTTTTTGTGGCTTTGTTTCCTCATTTATAAATTTGGAGCCAAGAAAAATTTGCCATTCTTAGAGTTGTGTGGGAATAAAATATATTTGCAGATACAAGAGGGTTTAGAAAAATAACTGATCCATGAGTGCTTCCTATTACTATACCATGCATCAGCAAAAAAATTGATCATATGTAGGTGTTCTTCAGAGAAGGCATGGTTATTTTGAACGATGCCACATAATCAATAGTTGTAAACAGAGTAATGCTTATTCTAAACTCAGCCAACAGACCAGAATGTGGAACTTGGCTTCCTACTTTTTGTTAGCCAGGTGATCTTGAGCAAATCTCCTAACTTCTCTGAGTTTCATATCTACCTTGTAGACCAGAAACAATGAGAGAAGAGAGCGATGATGGGGAAGGACAAAAAAACGTGGAGGAGGAGGAGAGCAAAATGAAAGTCTGCCTGCAATTCCAGTGGGGAAGGTAAAGCAAATATAATGGATTGAGAAAATAAAACAATGAGGAGAAAAAGAGGCTAAAAAGACATGGAATAAAGTTTGTGAAAAATACCTTGGGATAGTTCAAAGACAATATGAAAATAGGAAGTTAAGTGTTCAGTTTGAAATAGATGCATTTGGGGGAAATAAACCTCTCTTATAGACCAGTGGCTTCCTTGGTGGCCCAGACAGTAAAGAATCTGCCTGCAATGCAGGAGACCTGAGTTCAATCCCTGAGTCAGGAAGGTCCTCCAGAGAGGGGATTAGTTACCCACTCCAGTATTCTTGCCTGCAGAATTCCATAGACAGGGGAGCCTGGTGAGCTACAGTCCATGGAGTCACACAGAGTCAGGTATAGCTGAGTGACTTTCACATTCACACTCACAAAGACCACTACATTCACAGAATCTCTAATCTTCAGCAGGACAGTTAGGTTAAATGCAGTCAAGGAATTGAGGAAAGTGCTTAATTCCTTATATTACTTAATGTGGTTTGGATAAGAATGACTGTATACAGAAGCACAATCCCAAAGTCATAAGTATACCCTAAGAATGCCAGTGACTCATAAAATCCAAGAAATACTGGTGGTTGATGTAGACTGCTATAGAACAAGTGATGGGGGTTGACCCAAGCATATGAAAATCTCAAGGGATCAGGAAACCTCACCTCTCATCTGGACACATTGCATTCTTTAACTACTGGAACTCAGTAATGCTGGCAACAGAGTCATTTTGTTTTTCTCTTAATGTCTCCAGAAAGGATAGTGGAGAACCATATTTACAAATTGGCCAGCTTCAGTTCATTAAAATGAAGACAATTTTGACAATTAATTCTATACAAAATTATCAAGAGACTGGAAACCAATTGTTTCATAGCGTGTTTCAATCAAGCAAAATGACCACTGGTTGGCATTACTACAGACGGGATTTTAAGGCTGAGAGAGGAAAATGAAGGAGCTGATCTTTAGGGCGTTTCCTAAAAATCAAAAGAAAACCATAGAAAAGGGAAGAAAACAAAGGAGAAAGCATTAGAAAAGGGGGTGGGAGCATAACAGTTAGTAATAACTGGTTCTGACTTGAATGTGATTTTTAAGAGAAGAAATTAAATCTAAATGACATGGGAGGAAGTCAAGGACCCTATTTTCAGAAAACTTAAAAAATAAAAGGATGCAGATATGGTAGTAGAATAATACCATTTGAAGCAGAGAGATGCTTTTAGCCCAACAATGCCCTAAGGGCAGATTTTGTGGTCTGCATATGAGGCTTGAAGCTAATAAAGCAGAAATGAACAACAGAAAGATGTGAAATGTAAAAGTGGGAGCTGTCATATGGCTCTATTACATGTGGGCAATTTCTACATATGTTGGAAGACATGTAACATTTTACATATTCACTGTCACACAACAATTATTTTTTGGACACTAGCTAAGTTTTGGGTCTTGTAGTTGAAATGGTGAATTAAATGTGAATAAATTTTCAGAGTCTACTGAAGATAAACAATTAAGCACAGAGTCATACTGTTGTGTGGTAATAACAAACATACTTGCCTTTTCACTATAAACATTTTAGAAAGAAGCACTTCCTATTTTTTTTCCTATTTTCTTACCACTTGACTATTATTTAGCACCCTTTCTAAATCCTCTTGTGGATTAGTCAGAATACAATAAAATAGTTTAAAAATCTTACTATTTGTTTCCATGTTTCTTGGGACTCTGAATTTAAATAGCTTTTCTACCTCCTTAAGAGACATTATTCCATAAAATTTCTATTCCAGGCTGTTTCTGTCTCTTTCATTTTTATCTCTCACTTACTCTTTCAGAAAATAACCATAAACAACTTTCCACCTTCTCAGATTTCAACATTCTCTTTATTCTTCAGAGTGAGTAGCTTATTTCAACACTCTTGTTGTGCCTCCTGCCACCTCTTAGACTGATGAATATTACTTAATCTTTCAAACTTCAAAATATGGATCCTTACTTCAAGGATGATTTGTATGACTTCTAATGTCATTGTATGTCTTTCTCATTTTCCTAAATTTCCAACTACACAACACTCACTGCACATTTTCTTACAACTACTTTGTTATAAAGATTGGATATCTTATATAACAGCCTTGTGTTTATC
The DNA here is from genome assembly GCF_014754425.2 of Oryx dammah. NCBI lineage: Eukaryota > Metazoa > Chordata > Mammalia > Artiodactyla > Bovidae > Oryx > Oryx dammah. Next base: position 37,154,565 of record NW_024070197.1, read on the forward strand.
TGAGAGATGTTGAATATGTGATTTAATAAATGAATGGAGAGACAGATAGACAAAAGGATGACTTAGTAAATGTAAATTTACCATGTACAAGTAGTACTCTACATTACGTGGAAGTAGAATATAGAAATGAATGGGATATTGCCCCTTACTTTAAGATGCTAAAAATTCATATTGAGAGATACATACATACAAAAAGGGTAAGTAAAGTGCTGCTGGGGGCTATAATGGAAAAAAGTGAGCCTAACTGGGAGCATAAGGCCAGCCATTATAAAGGGAATGGAATGATCCCCTAATTAAATTCCTGTAGAAAGAGTAGGAAAGAGCTGGACCATGAAGAAGGCTGAGTGTCCAAGAATTGATCCCTTTGAATTATGTGGCTGGAGAATCCTCTTGGGAGTCCCTTGGACAGCAAGGAGATCAAACCAGTCAATTCTAAAGGAAATTAACACCGAAGGACTGAAAACGAAGGTCCAATACTTTGGACACCTGACACAAAGAAAAGACTCTGATGCTGGGAAAGATTGAAGACAAAAGGAGATGAGGGTCACAGAGGATGAATGGTTGGATAGCACCACCGACTCAATGGACATGGATTTGAGCAAACTATGGGAGATGGTGAAGGACAGGGAAGACTCACATGCTGCAGTCCATGGAGTCACAAAGAATCAGACATGACTTGGGGACTGAACAACAACAAAAATCAATTAGGCTAATGAGTTTAGAATTTAGTCTGAAGGAAATAGGGACTCACAAAACATTTTTGAGAGAATAATCAGTTTTTTAAAAAACAGTAACTAAAAATAATATGGAGAGTTCCCTATAGATATTTGAAAGCATCCAAGTGAAAAATAAAGCTATTTAGATAACAATGGCAAGGGATGATAATAATTGTAATGCCAAGTCAAATGGCTCTGTTAATATAACATTTAAATGCCCTATTATACTTGAATGACCATCCTCAATGTATCTGTAATAGGCACATCTACTTAGATGTAAGATTGATAAGTCTGTAGAGAAAGCACCAAAGGGAACTTCCTAAAATTTATAGCTGAAAATCAAACTTGAATGAAAATATGTATGGAAACACAGATTGAGGCTACTGAGCTACTGGAATACTTATCTGTTAATTAGACCAATGTTAGGTTTATATATCAGAGAAGGCAATGGCACCCCACTCCAGTACTCTTGCCTGGAAAATCCCATGGATGGAGGAACATGGTAGGCTGCAGTCCATGGGGTCACTAAGAGTCGGACACGACTGAGTGACTTCAATTTCACTTTTCACTTTTCACTTTCATGCATTGGAGAAGGAAATGACAACCCACTCCAGTGTTCTTGCCTGGAAAATGCCAGGGATGGGGGAGCCTGGTGGGCTGCCGTCTATGGGGTAGCACAGAGTTGGACAATACTGAAGCGACTTAGCAGCAGCAGCAGCAGATTTATATATACACCTACAGTTTATATATAAGGAGGTTCCATTCTATCAAACTTTGTCTTTAATAATATCATAATTTGTTTTGCAAACAATGGCCCATAAACTGAAATGACATGTTATATTTGCAGCATGAAAATTTTAGTGACATATATATTGATTTGGGAACTTATTTATTTAGTTTTCCAGGTTTGCTGGGAAAAAGAAACTAAGGAGAATATGATGGAAATGGCTGTATTTATTTTGAGGTCTTGGATATGTTTATCTGTTTGTCTCATCCTGATTAAGCTGCAGCTTGTGTTAACCTTGGTGCATGCATATCTTTTCCTGATTTAATTGCAATTGCCTGGAGCTTCAATCTGCATCAAGTGCCTTGACAGCTTATAAAACAACAAGAAAACAAACCAAAACCTAAATCAGCTAGGGAGGAGGAGATGAAAAGGAAAATGAGAAGTAAGAGATTTTCATCGCACTGAATTTCGTTGAGTAAACATTTATGTCCTCCTCAAACTTGTATGTTGAAGTTTTAACTCTCAGTGTGATGGCAGCTTGAGGTGAACCCATTGGGGATAATTAGGTTTAGATGAAGTCATGAAGGTGGGAGTCACAAGATGGGATAACTACCTTTACTAGGAGAGAGGGAGAGAGATTGAGAGATCTCTTGAGAGAGATATCAGAGAGAGAGTGAGAGAGAGAGAGAAAGAAGTCTCCTTTGAGGCCAAGCCCTAAGAAAAGGCCATGGACACCATAACAAGAAGAGAACCACTTGCAGGCCAGAAAGGGGGCCCTCCCTCGGAATTCAAATCTATTGGCACTTTGATCTTGTATTTTCCAACCTCCAGGACTGTGAGAATTAAATGTCTACTGTTTAAGCCACCCAGTCTAGCGTATTTTGTTAGAGCAACCAGAGCAAAGACAGTGGGCATATTGCATAATGTGAATCTGTTATCCCTTTCCAAAAGCTGTCTCTTTCCCCTTTCTTTAAACATTATAGTTTTTATCTACAGAACAAGGTAAGAATGTGATGTTCAAGGAGGACAGGTTTTCTAAGTTTTACCAGCTATAAGAGGGAAGAATAGCTTAATTAACATATAAAAACTTAACATAGCAAGAATATTTCCTTTTGGCTTAGAGGCTTGAAAGTCAGATTAACTAAAACCATAAAATAATTACTGAGGGTTTTCCCAGTTGCTTGTATGTACCCCTAATATGGCCTGTTTTGTGTCCAGTCTACATGTGTGCCCTGTGGAATCTTGTCCCTGAGGATGGCACAGGACAGGCAGGTGAGGGGTTCATTTTTAACTGGGTGACATTCTTATATGAGGCTAGAGCAAGACTAGTTAGGGTGAGGACTAACCAGGAAAAGTATGGGAGAAAAGTTAAAAGTGGAAGTTGAGGGACTTCCCTAGTGGTCCAGCGGCTAAGACTCCACACTCCCAGTGCAGGGGGCCTGGGTTCAATCCCTGGTCAGGAAACAAGATCTCACAGGCTGCAACTAAGACCCAGCATAGCCAAATGAATTTTTTTTTTTAAGTGGAAATGGAGACAGAGACCACTAATGGCGATTTAAAAGGGTGGGGAAAAAAGGCTATAAAGGTAAGAGATAAGCATCTAGGTTAGAAACCAGAGGGTTTAGGAGCAGCACAGGTTGGGTTCAATGCACTGTTCTCAGAGTGGTTGAGAAACAGTGAGACCAGAATTGCCCACCAGTGTGGTGATCTAGCAGAGTGGGGCACCACCCAAATTTCCACATAAATGAATCACTGGTATTATGCTATGTGTTTTTAACAAAGAACAGTTTGGCAGTCCTGACATGCACACACACACACACACACACACACACACACCTGCACCCATCCCATCCTTTCTGAAATGTTCTCCTCCTTGGTTTCTCTGATATTGCATTAGCATGGGTTGTCTTCTCCCCTCTACTGGCTAATCTCCTCCTTAGCCTGCCAATATGAAACTATCTTCTGAGGCATCAGGTCCAGCTGAGTTTTTCCTTTGGATCTTAAGAACAGAATTACAACTTTCTACTAAATAGTGTCTTCTAGATGTACTGCTGGCACCCCAGAATTAACATGCCAGTAATGAGTTTCTTTGTCCCCAAATCAATTCCTTTTCTTGATCCCTGAAGCTTTCTAATAGCATCTTCAGGGCTTAGGACAATACTCTTATCATGACTTTTTGGCCCCTTCGTCTTTCTAGCTCATCACATTCTGGCCCTCTTCCACTAATGAATTTGAATTTCAGTAGCAGCTAGCAAAGAGAGAGCTGAGCTATGCACAAGGATTCTTCTCCCTGCAAAATCCAAATCTCACAAATATCTATACTGTTTTGAATGCAAATTTCATGTGCCTACAGAATTTCCTGTGAGTGTGGGATCTGAGTTTCTTTATTGAAAAATATTTGTTTTATTTACCTGTATAATAGATACACTCAGGATTTCCTTCCAAACAATCTTTCATTGTGTTTTTTTTTTTTTCCTTCTTGTGTGAATACCACATTATTATCTCTCTTGAAATGTTTGGATTCTAGTACTGTGTTAATTCATGTTCTTTTCTGATTTTCTGGCAACTTCATGATTTCTCAAGAAGAAATTAAACAAAAAAAAAAACAGAATCTAACATCTTATCCTTAAGCACATTTAATCCTGCTTTCCTAGTGGTCACATCTCCAGTACCATCAACCCCATAGTCACCATGACAGGCATGAAGTCAAATCTCTGCTCTACTTTGCTCAAAAGTGTTGATTCTTAGGACCTACTCTTCTGAAGGCAGTCAAAGAGGAGCTTGTGTTTACTAACAATTTCCACTCCTAGTAATCACAAACAAATCAGCTCTGTGATCTTAAATAATTCCTCACCTGAGTTAATAATAGCTACCTCATAAGCACTTGTGAAGGAAAATGAAACTCTAGATATAAAGTCTCTAATGGAGTTCCAGGGATACATTAGGCACTGGATAATTTCTGTGGGTGGTGATTATCAACACTGCTGTTGCTATAGTAGGTATGTTTTAAGAAAATTTTAGGGAATGATACTAGATGCAGAAACATTGATATTAGCAAGAAAAACTGCTGGAAAGCAATTTGACCTCTAATATAGCAGAAAGTTTTATTATTATTATCATATTTTATTATCATTATTTTATCATTATTTTTATTGTCATTAAACAAAGTCAGGAGTTCATAAGACATAGACATATGCTACCACATAGCACAAGCAAAACCCTCTTTTGCATTATTAATACTCACTGATTAAGACTCATTTTATCATGGCTTAACTATTGATAAATTAAGATCTGGGCCATTTAGAAAATTAATGTAAAATTATCTTGACTTGGTTTAAGAAGACAATGAAGCATGCATGCCATTTGGAACGGTTTCTATATAAAATTGTTAATATTTAAGATTTAAAGTATGTAATAAAGTACAACAATTTAGAAAACTAAGGGGAGAAATCCATAGATAAACATCCTTGCTTTGAAAAGAGGAGAAAATAATCTTAAGTTGGCAGTGTATATTTCTACCTGTTTTGCACGACTGCTTGGTATACAGGTATCAGGTCACAGGTAGAAGACACTGAGGACCATTATACAATGTAAATGTTTATCATTTATCATAATTACTGGCACACCTGTGGTAAATAACTTTGTGAAGTTGTGCAGCAAAGATGCTGAAAATGCTCAACAGAGAAAGCAAGAAATAAAATTTCTCTCTCTCTTGTTTTTTAACCCTCCATTGGATGGGATACAACTTATATGTTTCATTGGTTGGAACAGCCACTCACAAGGCTGTGAAGCCAAAGTGGGTCTCTAATGAGTTCTACTTCTCCCCAGCCACCTTCCAAGCTCCCAATATTAGATACTCTGGATCCTCAGGGACCATATTTTCCTTCCTCTTGAGTCTTCTATTCCAAGAAACACCTTGTGCTTAGGTTTTGTTTTTAAAAACAAATCAATTCAGTATTTCCCAAACAAGTCAAAAACCCATAATTAATAAGCAAAAAAATTTTTTTTAATCACAAGTAATTATTGTTATATCCAAGTTAAAAATTCTGGTAAAATTTCTCAGCATTGAACTGACATCCAATTTGCCCTCCATGTTTGTGGATTCTGCATTCAGATTCAACATAGTTTGAACCTTTTTTCAGAGAGCATAGATACGGGAAGGTCAATGACAAGGGGCTTGAGCAGCTATGGATTTTGGTGTCTAAAGAGGTTCCTTGAACCAGTCCCCTGAAGATACTGAGGAATGAATGTATTTATTATTACCATAAAAACAAATTAGTTTATTAGCTACCTTAGCTGTAATTTTCCATCTAGTTTATCTTAGTGGTACCCCAGAAAGAAACTTGGTCCAAGGTTAAGCATATCTAGGTTCTAACATATCTAGGGTTGGCCCCAACCAGATATGTGGCAAGATTCTCTAGACACCAACATCTGCTTAAATTGTATTCTTATATAAGTTGATTAGAAAACTAAAGCCTTACTGTGTTCTTCCTTCTGCCACCCAACCTCATAGCCTATATGTTATCGAAATGCTTCAATCTTACACTAATGGGTAAAATTGAGTAAGATTTTCTGAAGTAGCAGCTATACCGCAAAAAATATTTTAAAGGACTGCTTTCATTACAATCCATACTATTCCCCTGGGTACCACTGGATACTGGAGAAATTGGAACATGGATAGTGTGCCACTGAACACGTTTGTTCTTTGCTTTTCCCCTTCTTCCCTCAAAGAACACTAAAAAGTCTCAAGATCTCTGGGATGGTTAAAAAATGGTTGGTGCCCAGTTTACAGCTCACCACTTCCAAGTGTGGAGGTTTTTAAAACAAGTATTGTGAGTACTAGTGTCATTCTCATTTATATAATCCCATTCTAATCTCATTTTCCATTTGTTCTAATTTGTTCATCCACCAACTTTAGTTTTTTAAATGTGTTTATGTATAGCAAGCTGCATAAATATTACATATTGTCAACTTATTCTGAAATGACCTAAACCTTTGCCTTGGCCTCTTCTATCTTTCCCATCAAACAAACATGCTAAATGATAAAAGTTACTGTAACCATAGAGCCAGCCCAAACTGGCCCTTTGCCCTGTTTCTAACAAATATTAATACTGGGTTGATTTTTTTTTTTTCCAGAAATAACAAAGCAGCAAGTCATGCAGATGGATGAAACTGACACAGAGGAGAAAATTTTGACCTCAAGTAACAGCCAAAACCAAAGTTTCTCCCCGCAGTGGAACCAAAGGAGCAGGCATGACTAGAACCTGCAGTCAGGAACCTTTTCAGAAGCGAAGGTCTATTGTCTAGGACGATCTAATGCCGAAGCCCCCTTTACCACACTCAACCATAAATGACCAGGTTCCAAAGCCCTCCAATCGAAACCAGCCCTGCCAGCACTTCTGCAAGACAACTTATCCTCCCCTAACTCATCAAAGTTCACAGAACCCCAGACCAGGGAGACAGATATGAGCTCTGCCTCCTCTCTGTTTGTTGGTCAACACTGCCATAAAACTCTTTGTTATCTCAAAAGCTATGATCAAAATATTAGCTTCTATGCACTTTGGGCAGCAAGCCCTTTGCTTGCGAACATTACCCTCAAAATCACCCTCTGGTTAAGTAAGATCAAAAACATAACAAAGCAATTATGTCTCAGCCATGGAAAATCTGAAAAATAGATGTGCATGTCTCAGCCAGACTTGATCACATTCTTTTTTTCCTCAGCTCTTAAGTTTGAAACAGAACTCACTTTTGGGTCAGAGGTGCTAACAAAGGTATCTGCAAATACATTACAGGCCAGCAAGGCTGAGTGTTGATACAGTTTTTAAGAGAGAGAGGAGAAGTTTTATCCCATGAACTCAGTGAGGAGGAAACACAGCCTTAAGCTATATCAACAGGGGATTAATGGCCCACAGGACATAAAGTCTAATAGAGAGCAAAGCCTATTAATGAGCTTAAGGCTCACATTCACCCTGAACCATTTAGTCTGAGAAGACCTACCTTGTGTCCCTCTGATTCTTCTTTAGTGAATCATTTATGCTGCCGCCAGATGGTCACATTCCAGTTCCTCAGCATCTAGAAAATAAAATCCAGACTGTGCTATCCAAGAACACCCAAATTAAGTCCAATGCAACTTGCTACTCATCAGACACCTTCTTACATTTCCCGGTCAGGCATTTTGCCATGATGCGCACAAATCATTCAATGACAAGTTCCTTTGGAAATTTTTGTACAGATAAGTCTATTATCCCCAAAATATCCTTTCCAACATGTTCTTTTTTTTTTAATTAATTTATTTTTTTTTTATTTTACTTTACAATTCTGTATTGGTTTTGCCATACATTGACATGAATCCACCACTGTTCAAACCCCACTCACTCTTTAAGACACAGATCAGACATAAAATCCTCTCTGAAGCCTACCTATGTATTTTAGTCTGCGTCTTTATATATGCAAATACACTTTGTGGAAAATAATAACTAGGCTTTAGAGTGCCAGCATGTCTAAAGATAAAGAAACTAAGGTGGAAGATTAAATGGGGGTAATACTAGTGTTTACCTCAAAGGAGGGTTCCCCAGCTTCCCAGTATCTAATGCCTGATAATCTGAGGTGGAGCTGACATAATAATAATAGAAATTAAGGATACAATAAATGTAATGCTCTGAAATCACCCCCCACCCAGTCTACGGAAAAATTATCTTCCACAAAACCGGTCCCTGTTGCCAAAATCTTGGGGACCACTGCTTTAAAAGAATGTTTAGAGCATTTAATGTGACAATATATGCTAAGTCCTTAGTACTACATAAATATTAATTGCTTGGAAAATCAGGTAGATTCTTTACTGTCTGAGCTACCTGGGAAGCCCTTATGTTAGCTATTAAGTGAGAATCTTTAAACTCTAAATGTGGGCTATCTGACTCTGACACTTATATTGTATAGGTGAGTATACCTGTGTTGAGGTATTAAAACAATGCTACTCCACTACTATGAACCATGTTTTTGAGTTGGTTTATTTACTGTCTTGATCTCTTAGAGATTCACTCTTAACAAATGGACATTCTGGAGCTCTTGTGTTCTGTGTTCCACAGACAATCATGAGACTCATCCAAGTCTGAAGATGGAGATACAGATGGTCATGGAATAGGAAAGAATTAAGTAGCGAGAAGCTTACAGTGCTTTACCAAGACATGGGGACTGGCTAGCACAAGATGGAATTTATCAGATTTGTTTGGAGTTTTGACTTTGCCATATGGGTTCAGACAAAACTGAAATGCAAAACAGAATTTTAAATCATTCAAAGCTGTGAATGGAAATTGCCAAATTTTACAGTCTCAACTGTTGAGGTGGTGAGATCACAGGAAGAAGATAGGTACTCTAAAAGAAACAAAATGATCTCATTCTCTAACTCACATAGCACCTACTATGTAGAAGACATGCTAAAGATGATGGGAAAAACAAAGTTGCTTTGGTAGATTTAGTGATCTGATACCTAGTATCCTAATGGCAGCTGAAGTTTTGGAGGTCTCTGGAGGCCTTATCATGAGCCTTGCAAGCAATCTATTAACAGCATAGCCAGGCTACATATATATTCATATATACTTTCCTTATGAAATAATAACAGGATTCATACAATGGCAAACAAAATGATTTTTTCATTATCCAAACCATAAACTTTAAAAAATTTCAGTACATATTATATCTCACTCTTCTGAATATATATACTGGGTTGGCCAAACTACTTGTTCCAGTCTTTCTATAACATCTTATGGAAAAATCCAAACATTTTGGTGAACTCAATATATAACAAACATATAATTTCTAATGTATAGATAAACATGATTCATTTCAAAGATTTTGAGAAAATTACTATAATAAATGATGAAAATAACATTCTTTTTAAAACATTCTTTAAGTGACACAACTAAATAGACTTGGCTTCTCTATTCCTTTAGCACTTAATGAAGTCTTTGAAAGCTTTAGAAAAATTTCTAGAACACCTTATACCCTACACACAATTTCCCTATTGTTAACGTCTCTTATTAACGTGCACACGTATCACAATTAGCAAACCAATACTGGTAAGTATTGATTCCCAAAACCTAAATTCTCTTCAAAGTTCCTCAGGTTTTAAATATACATATATATATATATATTGAGGTAATTGTAGTTCTACATTCACATACAGTTTTATAAAATAACAGAAAGATTTGACAAACATTTACCCAGTTTTACTCAACAATAATACAAACATATCTTAGAGACATTGCAGGTTTTGTTCCAGAGCACAACAATAAAGCAAATATTGTAATTAAGTGAGCCAAAGAACTTTTTTGGTTTCCTAGTGCAGATAAAATTTCTGTTTAAACTAGTCTATTAAGTATGCAACAACATTTTGTCTAAAAAAAAATCAGTTCAGTTCAGTCGCTCAGTCATGTCTCACTCTGTGACCCCATGGACTGCAGCATGTCAGGATTCCCTGTCCATCACCAACTCTCAGAGTTTACTTAAACTCATGTCCATCAAGTCAGTGATGCCATCCAACCATCTCATCCTCTGTTGTCCCCTCTCCTCCTGCCCCCAATCCCTCCCAGCATCACGGTCTTTTCTAATGAGTCAGTTCTTCACATCAGGTGGCCAAAGTATTGGAGCTTCAGCTTCAGCATCAGTCCTTCCAACGAACACTCAGGACTGATCTCCTTGAGGATGGACTGGCTGGATCTCCTTGCAGTCCAAGGGACTCTCAAGAGTCTTCTCCAACACCACAGTTCAAAAGCATCAGTTCTTCAGTGCTCAGCTTTCTTTATAGTCCAACTCTCACATCCATACTTGATTACTGGAAAAACCATAGCCTTGACTAGGCAGACCTTTGTTGGCAAAGTAACGTCTCTGCTTTTGAATATGCTGTCTAGGTTTGTCATAACTTTTCTTCCAAGGAGCAAGCGTCTTAATGTCATGGCTGCAGTCACCATCTGCAGTGATTTTGGAGCCCAAAACAATAAAGTCTGTCACTGTTTCCACTGTTTCCCCATTTATTTGCCACTAACTGACAGTTAAATTGACAGGAAATTCATGTTAACACCACAATGTAATCTTTCTGTAAACCTATCAAAATGCCTGAAATAGAAAATACTGCTAACAACAAATGGCAGTAAGGCTCCAGAGAAACTGGATCATTAAAACACAACTGGTGAGAATGCAAAATGGTATATCTATTCTGGGAAACAGTTTTCCAGTTACTTAAAAAACTAAGCATCCAACCCTCTACTCACACTCAACATTTATCCCAGACTGATGAGAAGTTACGCTCACACAAAACTGAACATGAATATTTGTTGTTGTTATTTAGTTGCTAACCATATGTGATTCTTTGTGACCCCCACGTATTGTTAGCCCTCCAGGCTCCTCTGTCCCTGGGCTTTCTCAGGCAAGAACATTGGGTGGGCTGCCATTTCTTCCTCCAGGGGACCTTCCTGAACCAGAGATTGAACCCATGTCTCCTGCATTGGCAGGCAGGTTCTTTACCACTGAACTACCAAGGAAGCCACACTGACCTGGGTGAATCTCCAGAGAATTATTCTGACTTTACAAAAAGCCAACCCCATAGGTTATCTAGATGATTCTGTTTATAGCGCATTCTTGAAATGACAAAATTATAGAAATGGAGAACAAATTTTGATTGCTAGTGATAATGAAGGGATGGAAGTGGAAGGATTCTGTCTATAGAAGAACATGAGGGATGCTTGTAGGGATGGAAATGTTCTGTAACTGGAAATCAATGGAATGTAAATGTTAGAATTATTTTCCCTATATCTAAAAACATAATCTTGCTGAGATTATGATAATAATTGCTGTAAACATATAAATCAATCTGGAGAGATTTAACATCTTTACCTTGTTGAACTTTCAATCCATGAATATAGTATATCTCCATCTATTTTGATCTCCATCTAATTTCACTGTTTTAGCATTTTTAGCATACAAATCTTATATATTTTGTGTTAGATTTAAACCTAACTATTTCATTTTCTTTGAGCAACTGTTAAGTCATACAGTATTTTTGATGTTCATGTTTCATGACTTGCATGTAGAAATGCAATTGTGTTTTGTTTATTTATCTTGTATCCTGGGAATTTTGTGAAATAATTTTTTTAGTGTTAGGAGGATTTTAGTATCTTTATTGAGATTTTATGTGTATTCAAGCATGTCATTTGCAACTAAAAAACTAGTTTTACATCTTTCTTTCTGACCAGCATTTTAATTTCCTGTTCATTGGTTAGCACTTCCGGAACTGTGTTGCATATGAGTGGTGAGAGAGCATTTGTTTTTAATGTACAGGAAAAGATCTACTTAACTCTTTCTGTCTTAATCATTTCTGACCTTAGTGGGAAAAACCTTAGTGACCATCTAAGATTAGAAACATCTGCCTTCACCATTAAGTATACTGTTAGCTGTAGAATTTTTGTAGGTGATTTTTATCAGCATGAGGAATGTTTCCTCTATTTCCATTTTTAGTACTTTATGTAATAAATGGATGCTTCTTGAGTTTTTTCAAACACTTATACTGCATTAATTGATTTCACAAGGTGATATATCTTCTTTAGCCTGTAATATGGTCAACTACATTATTTGATTTTCTAATATCAAACCAGTCTTTTATCATTGATGGTGGCATATAATTCTTTTTATATATTGTTACATTTTATTTGCTAATACTGTGTTAACAATCTTTGCACCTGCATTCATGAGGTATACTGGTTTATAATAATTAGTCTTTTTGTTCTGTGTTTTGTATTGACAATTTTTGTATCCATGCAATACTAATTTTATAACATAAATTAGAAAATGTTTTTGTCTTGTTTCAAGATGACATTGTATAGAACTGGTGTTATTTTGTTTTCTATTTTTGCTGAGCTCTTGATATGGGAGCTTATTCATTTATGACTTTTCCCCTTTTATATGCATGTATTTAGTACTATAAATATTCCTCACAACACTGTTTTCATCTCATTACTATTCCCCTTCAGAGATATAATTACTTTAAACAATTTTATTTTTTAGTGTAGTTTCTTTCTGCTGTTCAGATTGTGTGATTTCTGTTATTTATATTATAAAGTTCAATGATTCTTACTTTGGTCTCCTCTATTTGGCTGTTAAATCAATTTATTGAGTATTTCATTTCAATTACTCAGTTTTTCAATCATTAATCTCCATTTTTTTTATATATCATCTATTCCTTTGTTGAAAATGTCTAGTTCTTCATGGCAGGATTCTAGCAAAAATTAAACAAAACTATGTATACAATATTTGGCAGAGTGCCTCACACATAGTTAGTTACTCAAAAATGATAGCTGCTATTATTATATTTTATTTCTAATAGGTACAAAATCAGATTTTTTTCAATTAAAAATCATGTAATCTTAAACAAAATGCTACAATCTTTACCACGAGACTGTCATTAGTTAGGATAGAAATTCACGGAATTTATATCACTAACCTGGAGTCAGTAACCTGGTGAAAAGGCTTATTATCAGAATGTTTGAACATATCTTAATTATAATTATATACATTTCAGAGTTCAACAAAAATTCCAGTCTGCTAATCAGAATGAAGAAAGCTTGTGCACTGAACCTTATGATAAATGACTTCACCCTGATAGGATTCCACTACAGTACTGAAAGTGCAATATATTATGACAAAAAGGAAAGTGTCAAAACTGTTTCCCGAATTTGAGGAGATGTGCTTCATCATATGTCTCGATCAGCCTTTTTATTGAATCTCTGAATATTAACTAGCCTTGTGCTGCTGTAACGTATTTCTTTCCAAGGCTGAGGGACTGTTCTCAGGACATAATCCTGACTATTTCTGAAATCTCAGGTGTTACTTTTTTTATATTGGAAGTCTTACATTCAAATCCAGTTCTATCTACCAGGCTGAGAAACCAATACTGAAAAGCACAGACCTTAGGAGAGACCTTGCACCAGGTTGTAGGCTCGCTGCCCAGTGCCAACCCAGGAGTAAAATTAAAGGATGTACCTGTTCCTCACCCTACTCCCCCACTCCACTTAAGGCTAAAGTTGTGAATCACGGTTTTGAGTAGATTAAACTATAAAATGCCAATTAATTCAAATGGTTGTGAACCTGGTTGATATTTTGGTAACCTGGAAGCAAATACACTTTATTTACTACAACAATCTTTTGGGAATTCTAGATCACAAATTTCAACATTTTTCTCAGGAATAAGGACCAGGAAAAGTTTATCCAACAGGGCTCTGCAAAATGAAGAGTTTTCCAAAATCATGTTCTACCAGTTCACATATTTATTAGGCACTTCTGTTTATATTTCTTTCCACCACCCCTTTCATCCTCCTAACTTTGAAGTGAAGTCTGTGACCCCCATTTTGCAGATGAGGCTTGCTGAGCTTTTAAGACTAGCTGCTGCTGCTGCTGCTAAGCCGCTTCAGTCGTGTCCGACTCTGTGCGACCCCATAGACGGCAACCCACCAGGCTCCCCCGTCCCTGGGATTCTCCAGGCAAGAACACTGGAGGGGGTTGCCATTTCCCCCTCCAGTGCGTGAAAGTGAAAAGTGAAAGTGAAGTCGCTCAGTTGCGTCTGACTCTTCGCGACCCCATGGACTACAGCTCACCAGGCTCCTCCGTCCATGGGATTTTCCATGCAAGAGTACTGGAGTGGGGTGCCATTGCCTTCTCCTTAAGACTAGCTAGAACCTGGATTTTCATTCTCGTCTTTCTGTCTTTAAGTCCTAGGTGTTTTCACCTAAATCCACTCTCTTTCTGGGCTATTCTTGATCAGTTTAACTTCTGGCCCAAATGTCCCATCAGCCAAATTGACGTGTTCTAAGAGACTGTGAAAGAAGCACAGTGCATCCCTGTGGCCAGCAGAGAAAACAACAGGAAACAAAGGGAAAACCTAGCAGCCTGGGAAAGTGGCAGCCTTGAGAACACTTGAAATACGTTGTTCCTAAACTAAGATTTTGGAAACTAATAAAAAGGCATCTTCTCTTTCAGGAGGCTTAGTTTTGTATTAAGTTTTTGGTTTTTTTGTTTGACTTTATGTGTGTATTTTGCAGTATTTTATTTTCTAATCATTTCCTATATAACAAACCATAGTAAAAAAAATTTTTTATATACAGAAACTCATTTAATTCTCACAATGGTCCTATGATATCAGTGCTATTAATTATAACTCCTCTTTCTATAATGGAGGAAATCAAATTTCAGAGATGCCATGTGACATGACCAGTTAAGTTAATCATCATATGACCTTTGGGCTATTCACTTAAGTAGTTCAGAATTCAAACTCAGATTTTAACCCACCAGTAACTGCATCCTGTTTGTTGCAGAGTATCTTACAGATTTTCCATTTTAAAAAGTAGGCTTCAGCAAGCTGTTTCTTTTTTAGGCCCCTGCAGCTTATGAATTTATAAACAGATAAGAGAAACCACGGCAGTAGAAGAGACTATTTCCATTTTCTTTGACCATTTCCATCTTATTAAAATTTTAAACATATTAATTACTAATTAGAGACATCTAGATGGTAATCACAGAGATTTAATTTACCCAATATAATTTATGGGAAGGTGAGATTTGTCACTTGGAAATGATAATTAACTCATCAGAAATGTTTGAGACTGGAAGGAAAAAATTAAAAGGAAGTACTTAGGAGTTAGGCTAAAAAAAAAAAAAAAAAGCAGCCAAGCCTCTTACTGAATACATTGGTGCAAGGCAAAACAACATTCCCACTGGTCTGTAGTTCTAAAGCCAGAATTCTTAGTAAAGAGGACCATACCAGAAAGATCTTTAAATATGTTAACACCTTAATGTAAGTTTAATGGTCTGCGAGTGTTGCTTTCCTAATGCCTAATCAGAATTACAAATTGATTTTCAAAGGCCTTTTTTTTGTTGTTGTTCTTGTTTTGCTGTCTTCTATGGAAGAAATATACTACTTCCATAGTGTTTTTTCTTCTTGTCTCTTTGCCTCTATAACATAAAAATACCACAGATAGAGAATAATAAATTATATTACCGTAGTTACAGAGCAAATAGTAGCTTTTTTCCCCCCTCGATGTTTATTGAGAACTTAAGTGCCTGGAGTATAGATATTAATATTAACAAGAGTGCTGCATCTATCAGAAAATATATACTTTCCATTTCCATCAGCCTTTATAAAATCACCTACACAGTACTAAGCAAACCATCAATTTGCAAGGGAACTAGGTCTCACTTGTTCATTGTTCAGTCATGTCCGACTCTTTGCAACCCCATGCCAGGCTTCCCTGTCCTTCACTATCTTTGACTTTGCTCAAACTCAGAGAAAGTCTCAAATATTTCATGGACTTGGCTTTAATTCTTTCCAAAATATTCTAGAGGAACTGGACATTTTTAAATGAAAAATATAAGAAAAGAAAAATTTTAAACATATGAAAAATGAATAAGAAATGTGTTTTTTAAAATCCCAGGTACAATAATTATTTTTAAAAATGATCTTGAATTGTTATTAAAGATGTTTCTGCTCCACTTGTAGTGGTAGGGTAGTTTATACCCTTTTAATACCATAGGACCTCACTCCAAAAACACTGCTTTCCCAGCAATGATGTTCAAAGAGCTCTTTAAATAGTGGCTTTTTCATTATAAATTTTGCATGTAAACACTTTGCATGCTCTGATTTAATGAGGCCATTCAAAGCTTTCTTAATACTACTGCAACTTTTTCCCTCAGGACTCATTTGATTGCTCAGAAATATCTTTGATTCATTTGCATTTACTAATTTAGGGAACCGTGAGGATATTTTCTGAGCCCCTACTAAATTCCTGATAGTGAGCCCTGGGGATACAGCAATAAACAAGACAAATGTGGTCCTTACCTTCACTGAGCTTGTAATCCATTGGATAAAACAGATTTTTGAGGATGTAATCACAGGACAGTGAATTCAACAAGGAAATTCGGGCACAATGCAAATATTTTATACATTATAAAATGAGCATTGTCAAAATTTTTTAAGAATGTGTTAATTAATGAGGGAACCAGAAATTGGTTCAAATGTGAATATAATTTACAGAGATTCGTACTCTGAAATGAAATTTATTTCTTTATTAGGAACAGGAACAATTTGCATTGTTCTGAACAAAAATCAGTAATATTACTATCGTGCATTACTATCGTACATGCTAAGTTGCTTCCCTCGTGTCCAGCTCTTTGTGACTTTATGGACTATAGCCTGACAGGCTTCTCTGTCCATGGATTCTCCAGGAAAGAATTCTGGAGTAGGTTGCCATTTCCTACTCCAGAGGATCTTCCTGACCCAGGGATCAAAGAAATGTCCTTATCTTCTCATCAGTCTTCTTCTATCTCTACATAGTTGTAAGATAACCTAGTCAAAGACAATTAAAGACACCTCTGTGAAACCAGGTAATTCATAGAGGGCTCACTGGCTGCAGTGTCCCACACACCTCCCAAGGTACCCCCAGTAATCTTGGTGAGGTTTTTTGGCCTATTTTCAAGTTTTTGACAGTTTGCCCTGGTAGCTTAAAAGAGATAACTAGAAAAAGGTTAGTAATACAGGAAACAAATAGATAGTTACCACATCCCTGTAAACCTTTACTGGAAAGCATAATATGAACATAATATGAAGAAGGAGTAGTAGAATCTCACAACAAAAGAGAAACCAATTTCAACAATTTTAGCACATATGTCACTTGTTTCCAGGAAGAAAGATGGATTTTTGTCAATACCTTTCCTCTTGAGTATCAGATAAAAGGTTGAAAATTCAGTTTCTCCACTACAAGAAGGCATTCAAATTTTTCTATGTATATCTACATATATATTCTAAATTTATATATTTTTAAAATTTATATTGAAATGGAAAAAAGTATACAACATCATGAATTTTAAATTTAATTTAAATAAATTAAATATATTAATAAATGAAATTTAAATAAAATCAAGAATTTTAAATTTCTTGATAATATGTTGAATGTATAACCATTAAAATAATGTATGTAGCATAGTTAATTCAATCTTTCTTTAGTTGGATTTACTATAATTATTAATTATTAAAAAGTAGTCTGACAATATCTCTATATGGACATATTTGCTTATACATGTGAAAATATTTATTATTGTTATTTTATTGATAATAAAATTAGAACAAAAAGATTAGGGACAAAGAATTGTATAATTTTTCCAATTAACATTTTGTTTGCAGCCTTCTTTTCTTTTCATCATTCTTTTTTCACTTTTTCCAACACTAACTGGAGGTAGATATTTATTTATTTTATTTTATTTTTAAAAATTTATTTTTTTTTAATTTTACTTTACAATACTGTATTGATTTTGCCATACATTGACATAAATCCACCATGGGTGTACATGAGTTCCCAATCCTGAACCCCCCTCCGAACTCCCTCCGCACATCATCTCTCTGGGGTAGATATTTATTAAAGAATGAAAAGCACACAAAATCTTTCTTCTTTCTACTAAAAACAAGTGAAGCTAATAACTGTATAGGAGTATAATTTATAAAAATATCAAATTACCATGTTGTACACCTGAAACTAATATGAGGTTGTAGGTTACCTATACTCCAAAAAAAAAAAAAAAAAAGTAAAAGAAATCCAAAAAGAAAAAAAGTAAATGTTTCTCAGCTTAGAGATTAACCCACTTCTTATCATGATTAGGGTCTAGTGGGGAAAATGCTCTTTGAGAGAATATTCCTTCTCCTTATCTCTCTTGGTGGGATAACAGAAAAATCATGGAGAATATGAATGTTAATAATATAGAAGAATCCAGAGGGAGGAAAAATATGCTGCTTAATTTAAAATGAAGGAAGTGGTTGCATAACCACCAGATACCCTTTGCTTGCAACAGGAAGGTCATTTAAATCATTCATGCCTTAGAAGAAAGTATACAGATCATTTTATTATACCCTCTTGAATGTTGTTTTACAACCTCAATCACTTGAGAACTAACTCTGGGAGGCATTGCTAAAAAAAAGCAAGACAGTGTGCAGTCTATCTTTAGAATACAACTTTTTAAATAATTTTGAGACAGCAAAACAAATTAATACTTGGTATATGTAATACTTGTCTGTGCTTCCTTTTATTAAATCACTGACATGGCGATGTTTCTCTGTAAATAATTTAATATGTGACATTACTGTGATTATAGGCAGTCAGTAAAGTATGCACTCTATTTGGTCATAAATCAAAATAATGGGCTTCACAAATGTACATTTTTTCGATGTTAAATTTGATACTGATTCTTAAAATTTACTTTATTCCAGCCATCCTATTCTTCATTTTTTTATTTCTTTGTGTATGGAATCCATGAGTTTCATTATAGCAGCACATTTTCTTGGGCCCTATTAATACTTCATGCTCTCTCTCTCTTTTTTTTAAACAAAAAAATGATTCAACTTGACTTATAATATTGAAAAAGGGAATTGAGCCAATTATCTAGCAGCCAGGAATATATTCTATTAATTACCCAATACTATTAAATATAGTTCTGTACTTCCTAGAAACCAACATCAACCATTAAATTTGTTGAATTATGTGAGTTTCATCCTCTAACAGGATGTGGTATTATCTGGTATGTGTGTATGTTTGCTAACAGTGAAACCTGGAAAAACTTACTGAGCAACCCTTATTTAAGATACATACATTAGATAGTGCCATAGTCTAGACGCTTGGTCCTCCCCAAGATTAATATGTTAAAATTCTAACCCCCCAAATTGATGGTATTAGGAGGTAGGGACCTGGGAGGTGATTAAATCCTGAGGTTGGAGCCCTCATGGTTGGAACTAGTGATCTTATAAAAGAGATCATACAAAGATTCCCTGGTGGCTCAGATGGTAAACAATCCACCTGCAAAGCCAGAAACCTGGGTCTGATCCCTGGGTTGGGAAGATCCCCTGGAGAAAAGAATGGCTGCCCACTCCAGTTTTACCTGGGAAATCCCATGGACAGAGGAGCCTGGCAGGCTGTATTCCATGGGGTCATGAGTCTAATGTGACGGAGCAACTAACACTTTCACACACTTTTGCAGAGATTCTATCCCCTTCCGTTAGAACAGGACACAGTGAGGAGATGCAGCAGAATCCGAAGGAGGGCCTTCACTAGGACATGATGACAACAGCACCTTAGTCTAGGACATTTAGCTTCCAGAGCTTGAGAAATGAATTCCTGTTTTTTCTAATCCATCCAGTTTACAGTATTTTCTTAGAGCAGCTTGAGTAGACTAGAAAATAAACAGCAAAAGGCAAAGCTATTCATGATTTCATACTGTTCTTATTCCACAGAAGGCTTATTTTTCTGTTTTATATTATGATAAAATTTGAAAATTTTGATTTGCAAAATTTTATTCCAGTTCTATACTATTTGAGATGTTCATAAAGGGAAAAGGAAATTCAGATTTGGTGTTCAAAAGTACAGCAGAAATGAGCATGGAATATTTCTATTTCTGCTCATTTAAAAAATATTTTTCCCTGCCCCACTCCCCAAGTTGTTCTTTGGAAAACTTTATGATGTTTGAAAATTCCAAGACTCACTTAAAAGGGTAAGAAAGATACATCAGAGCAAGAAAAGAAAGGGATGCAGAATAGGAAACTGTAATTCTAAGCTGGGCTAAAAGGTCATAGGAAAGTTTTTACTTTCATGTCTTATACTTGTGTTTGTTTCTTATGCCACTTGGTAGAAAGAGGGCAAGATGAGGAAACAAGGTCACCAAGGAAAGTAAGGGATACAATAAAAATATATATCAAGTCAGTTTAATTCAGTCGCTCAGTTCTGTCTGACTCTGCGACCACATGGACTGCAGCATGCCAGGATTCCCTATCTATTACCAACTCCCGGAGTTTACTTAAACTCATGTCCATTGATTTGGTGGTGCCATCCAACCATCTCTCCCTCTGTTGTCCCCTTCTCCTCCCACCGATCCGTCTGCCAGCATCAGGATCGTTTCAAATGAGTCGGTTCTTCGCATTACGTGGCCAAAGTATTGGAGTTTCAGCTTCAGCATTAGTCCTTCCAATGAATATTCAGGACTGATTTCCTTTAGAATGGACTGGTTGGATCTCCTTGCAGTCCAAGGGACTCTCAAGAGTCTTCTCCAACACCACAGTTCAAAAGCATCAATTCTTCAGTGCTCAGTTTTCTTTATAGTCCAACTTTCACATCCACACATGACTACTGGGATACATGGAAAAAGGGAAAGATACCCTTATTATTTCAGCTACATTCTCTTTGCTTGCTTGTTTCTGTTTATGTGTTATGGCTTCATCTCTCATCTGTGCTCCTAGTACTTCATGCTGCAGACATGAAGAAACATATTATTTTCAGTTTCCTGAATATACTGTTAGTGGGAAAGAAAGTTTCCTTTACCCTTCTAGTTTTCTGGCCAATCTAAGAATTAAATTGATATAAAGCATAACAACAGAAGAAAATCAAGCAAAAGTTTAATAACATGTATATATGAAAGACCCAGGAAAACTAAGTAACTTGCCAAAATAGTCAAAACACCTTAAATATACCATCTTCAGCTAAAGACAAGCAAGGATGTTGGGGGTGTGAGGGTGGGTGGGTGGTTTTGGACTTCAAAGCAGAGGAAGGCAATTTACATGGAGATGGAAAAACACACGTTTGCCCTGCTGAGTTTCCCCCACTACACTTCTTTATATCTTTGGTGATAGCTATATTGTGGGAACAGGCCTTTCTCTAAATTCTTTAGGCAACTAAGTGTGAGTGTATGAGTGTGTGTGTGTGTGTCTGTGTACACGCACGTGCTCAGTTGCTAAGTCGTGTCTGACTCTTTGTGACCCCATGGACCGTGGCCCCCCACACTCCTCTGTCCATGGGATTTCCCAGGCAAGAATACTGCAGTGGGTTGTCATTCCCTTCTCCAGGGGATCTTCCTGACCCAGGGATTGAACCTGCATCTCCTGCCTTCATCTCCTGTTTTGGCAGGCTGGTTCTTTACCACTTGAGCCACTTGTGAAGGCCTAGGCAGCTAAGGGGAAAAGCCAAGGGGGAAAATCAAAGTTTCCTCCATGGACCTTTATTGTTTGCAGTTGGAAAAAAATTGCATATCAAAGAGACATAGTAGGGTGGCAAATCTTATGTTCTCTGGGTCTCTGAGATGAGCTACTTTAACTCAAATGTTTCAGTGTGCATTTCCTGAGAGATAACCCCTTATGTAATAACCACAGTACAGTTATCAACTTCAGAAAATGTAGAGTTGATATAATACTTTTAGCCAACTTGGTATTTGTTTTCCAATTTTGTCAACTGACCTATCAATATTAAACTCTCAATATAACAACCTGGTATAGCTCTCCATTTATTTATGTTTTAATTGTTCTCAGCACTGTATGCATATCTTGAACATACTTTTAGAAATCTATTCCTATGAATCATATTTATTTTATTTATTTCTAAATTGTTAAACACTAGTATATACATATACTATTGATTAAATATGCTGACTTGTACTTTGTGATGTTGCAAAATTATTATTTTCATAACTTGTTGGGAAATTTATTAGAATTTTCCATGTACATATTGAAGTTGTCTAAAAATAAAGACAGATTTATTTCTTTTTTTCCTATCTATATGCCTTTTATTTCTTTATTTTGTGCTTTTGCACTGGTTAGATCTTCCAGTACAATGTTGAATAAAATTGGTAAAGGGAGAATATTCTTACCTCATTCTTGATCTTTGGTCAAAAGCAATTAGTTCAACACTACTAAATACGACTTGAGGTGAGAAATGGAATATTTCTGGCCATATCAGTAAACTACGAATGTCACAGTCATCAGCAATTTCAACCACCAAGGGTTGTGAGCTAGTGAGCCCTGAGGAAACTCAGGATGTGAAAACACAGGACACAGGCCCCAGATTGGTGAAGGAATGGTATCAGTGAGTCCACACTCTTGCACCTGCTTATACATAGAAAAGCACTAAATTCCTTGGCTTGGCATATCTGGTTTCTTTAATTAACAGTAATCTTTTGATGTTCCCAACTACCTGCCCTTTGTTGCAAAACCCCTATATATCTTAGTCCCTTCCCTCACTTCCTCAAAACAGTTTCTCAGAGCTATCTGAAATGCGGTCTCTGGGGCCACAGTCCTTTTTGTCTCAAATAAAACTTAACTTGCAAATTTTGCACTGTGCATTATTTTAAGTCAACATAGGCATTAGGGTTTGTTTTTTTTTTTCTTAATATGTTCTTTATCAAGTTGAGAACATTCCTTCTATTCGTAGTTTGCTGAGAGATTCATCATGAATATGTGTTCAATTTTATTAAACGCTTTTTCTGCCTCTATTGAGATAAACATTATTTTCTCAATTTTGTTAACATGATAAAAACCTTAATCGATCTCTAAATGTTGAATCAAACTTTCATGTCTTAAATGAACTTAACTTGGTCATGATGACTTACCCATTTTAAATAATGCTGAATTTTAACTTTCTACTATTATATTAGTTTTTTGCATCTGTATTTATGACAGATATTGTTCTTACACATTTTTTTCTTTGTTGCAACATCTTTGTTTTTGGTATCATGGTTATGGTGGCCTCATAAATAAGTGAGGAATCATTCCCTTTTCATCTATTTTTTGATGAAAAGAATGGTAATATTCTTTTGCAAATGTTAGGCAGAACTCATTAGTGGAGCTATCTGAGCCTGACACTTTCTCTATGAAAAGGTTTTTATTTATAAATTAAATATCTGTCTTAGATATAATACAATTCAAATTTTCTATCACTGTATATACTTTGGAAAAATCTTATTTTCAAGGAATTTGTTATTTCATCTGGGTTGACAAACATATTGACATAAAGTTGTTGATAATATTCCTGAATTATTCAGTTTATATCTCTAGGCTGTCGAGTGATAGCTCTTCTACTTCTAGTACTGAGTTTGTGTCCTTTATCTTGATCAATCCAACTAAAGGTTCATCAATTTTATGGACTTACTCAATGAACAAACTTCTGTTTTTGTTGATTATTCTTATTGTCTACTTTCTTCAAAATCATCAATCATGTTTCATATTTGTTTTCATTTATTTTCACTTTAATTTGATCTTTTTCTAGCTTCTTAACAACAAAGATTTTATCATTGATTTTAGCTACTATTTCTGTTTAAGCATTTAAATCTCTAAGTTTTCTGTAAGTACTGTTCAGCTGCATCCCACAAATTTTGATGTTTTGCATTTTCATTCAGTTTTAAAATATTTTCTAATTTCTCTTCTGATTTTTTTCTGTGATCTATAGGTTATTTAGAAGACTGTTGTTTGATTTCCAAATTTATAAAGATTTTCCAAATATTTTCCTGTTACTCATTTCTGTTTTAATTATGTGTGGTAAAAGACAATGTTCTATATTACTTCAATCATTTCAATTTTGTTTGGATTAATTTTGTGATAAAAAATGTACAGTGTCATAGTAAATTTAAGTGAGCATTTGAAAAAGATGTACTTTTTAATTGTTTTTTGGTATTTCTAAAGATCACACTTACTTCAAGTTAATAACATTCATAGGTCTTCAAAGTCTATAAATTGTAAATTATTTAATATTAGTTAACAGTAGTCACATCTTCCATATCTTTATTCTTTTTCCTGTCTACTTAGATATCAATTTCAAAGAAAAATATATAAAATATCTACTATGAGTGTAGAATTGGCTGTTTCTTCTTTCTCTTCTAACAGTATGCATGCCATGCATTTTGAAGCTCTATTGCTGGGTGCATATAGTAATGTAATACAGGGTAGGGGCAAGGGGAGAAGCAAGATACTGGAGGTGAAATGAAACTGATGTAGCTGCAAGTAAGCAAGCCAGCAAGCAATAAATAGTTAAATGCCAGTTTGCAAATAAGGAGAGTAATTTTAGAAAAAAAAAATTGCAACAACCTATCAGCATGAGAGTACAAGTAGCTATGGGCTAGGCAATTCCTCTGTATCTAAAGTTTCAGAGGACATTATGGATAATTCTAAAACAGAAAATCTACTATATCTATCTGCCTACCTGCCTATGTATCTATCTATCTATGAAAGGTTGACCTTTGAACAACCGTGGCTTAATTGTGGGTTCCACTCTTGCCTGGAGAATCCCATGGACGAGGAGCCTGGTGGGCTACAGGACATGGGATCACTAAGAGTCAGAGACAACTGAGCGACTTCACTTTGACTTTTCACTTTCATGCATTGGAGAAGGAAATAGCAACCCACTCCAGTGTTCTTGCCTGGAGAATCCCAGGGACGGCGGAGCCTGGTGGGCTGCCATCTATGGGGTCACACAAAGTCGGGCACGACTGAAGCAACTTAGCAGCAGCAGCAGCCACATTTGCAGATTCAAGCAACCACAGATCTTGTAGAACTGTAGCATTTAATATTTTAAAATATCTGTGTTTAAGTAGACCCATGCAGGTCAAATTTGTTTAAGGGTCAACTGTATTTTTTAATAGTTATTATCCTGTGATGGGTATTTGAATTTCATATTCTCATGTACCATCTCTTAAGATTTATTTATTTATTTTTTTTGAAGTTGCAAAATATTTATTTATGACTATTATGTATTTTGAAGGTTAATGCACATCTTCTAAAAGATATCTATGCAGATTTTAAAATTTGCCACATATTATAAACTTGAAATTCAGTATTTCCTTCAAATGGATTTTATTTTATCTATTTTTTTCTAATTTTTAATTTTTACTTTATTTTACTTTACAATACTGTATTCGTTTTGCCATACATTGACATTAATCCACCACAGGTGTACATGTGTTCCCAAACATGAACCCCCCTCCCACCTCCCTCCCCATAACATCTCTCTGAGTCCTCCCCGTGCACCAGCCCCAAGCATCCTGTATCCTGCATCAGACATAGACTGGCAATTCGTTTCTTACATGATAGTATACATGTTTCAATGCCATTCTCCCAAATCATCCCACCCTCTCCCTCTCCCTCAGAGTCCAAAAGTCCGCTCTACACATCTGTGTCTCTTTTGCTGTCTCACATATTTGAATTAAGCTGCTGACTTTCTGGGGAGAAGGCAGTGGCAACCCACTCCAGTACTCTTGCCTGGAAAATCCCATGGGTGGAGGAGCCTGGTAGGCTGCAGTCTATGGGGTCACAAAGAGTTGGACAGGACTGAGCGACTTCACTTTCAATTTTCACTTTCATGCATTGGAAAAAGCAATGGCAACCCACTCTAGTGTTCTTGCCTGGAGAATCCTGGGGACAGGGGAGCCTGGTGGGCTGCCATCTATGGGGTCGCACAGAGTCAGACACAACTGAAGCAACTTAGCAGCAGCAGCAGCAACTGACTTTCTAGCTCACCCAGCCTACCATGATCGGGCAGTCTTGTACTCCTTGGGCAGTGACGAAAGCAGAGAGGAGCAATCAGTGATCAGGGTATCACGAACAGGAGGATGAGCTCTACTGACTCCAGAGCAGGAATTAAAATGGTAAGATGGAGGGTGGAAGGAAACATGGATTTGGAAAACTACTGGAAAATTTATTTACTCTGGTCTCAATATCTACCAGTACAAAGATTAATATGTTCTTGGATTCATAGGGTTAATTCTAGCCAAATTTCTCATGACTCTAGCCTTTTTTCATAAGTGTGTTGGATATTCTCTTTTTGCAACCTCAGTCACTCATATTTTAAGCTTCCATAAGTTGACACTTAAGCTCTAAATCACGGCACCCTTGGGCTCTGACTTCCTTCCTTGCCAGGCCATGATTCTGCAGTGTCTGCCCTCCTCTATGTATGTTAACAAACCTTGCCAGAGAGCTTTCTAAACTATGTCTTGTCAGATTCCAATGATGGCTTACCTTCTCCTCTGTTCCCTCTCACCATCTTTCTATATTAGGCTCGGATTTGGTAGTAGTTTCTTGCAGGGTGTCCAGTCTTTATTGATTTCCTTAAAACCTTCTCACACTGTATATATGATCTTTATCAACTCTCCTGAACCATTCCCATGTCCAAGGTCAGGAGCGGCGGCTGCGCTTCACTGGACTGCCCGTGTGGAGATACCCCACATCCAAGGTCAGAAAAATCCCAGTAAGGCAGTAGGCACTGGAGCGGCTGTGAAGCGATACTCCACATCCAAGGGCAAAGGAGGAGCCCCAGCAAGATGGTAGGAGGGGTAAATTCGCATTTAGAATCAAACCCTGTTCCCACCAGAGATGCTCAGAGGGCTCACACAAACCTTGTGTGCGCCAGGACCCAGGGACCCCAAAGAGATTGAGACACAACTGTGTTTGAGTGTCTCCTGTGGAGGTACGGGTCGGCAGTGGTCTGCTGCAGGGGCAGGGGCTCTGGATGTGGATATGGCATAAGTCCTCTTGGAGGAGGTTGCCATTAACCCCACCATAGAGTTGTCAGAACTTATACAGGACTGGGAAATAGATTCTTGGAGGGCACAACAGAACCTTGCGCACCAGGACCCAGGAGAAAGGAACAGTGACCCCATGAGACTTGCCTGTGGGTGTCTGGAGGTCTCCGGTGAAAGTGTGGGTCAGTGGTGGCCTGCTGCAGAGTTGGGGCATGGACTGAGGCAGTACAGGCATGGGAACTTTTGAGGGAGGTCACCATTATCTTCATTACCTCCACCATAGTTTGACCCCAGGTATAGCAGGGAGGGAACACAGCTCTACCCATCAACAGAAAATTGGATTAAAAATTTACTGAGCTTGGCCCTGCCCATCAGAACAAGACCCAGTATCCCCCTCAGTCA
This sequence comes from Oryx dammah, assembly GCF_014754425.2. NCBI lineage: Eukaryota > Metazoa > Chordata > Mammalia > Artiodactyla > Bovidae > Oryx > Oryx dammah. Next base: position 37,181,760 of record NW_024070197.1, read on the forward strand.
GTCTATTCCATCAGGAAGCTTTCACAAGCCTCTTATCCATCTCCATCAGAGGGCAGACAGACTGAAAACCACCATCACAGAAAACTAATGAATCTGATCACATGGACCACTACCTTGTCTAACTCAATGAAACTATAAGCCATGCTGTGTAGGGCCACCCAAGACAGAGGGGTCATGGTGGAGTGTTCTGACAAAATGTGGTCCACTGGAGAAGGGAATGGCAAACCACTTCAGTATTCCTGCCTTTAGAACCCCATGATCAGTATGAAAAGGCAAAAAGATAGGACACTGAAAGATGAACTCTCCAGGTCAGTAGATGTCCAATATACTACTGGAGATCAATTGAGAAATAACTCCAGAAAGATGAAGGGATGGAGCCAAAGCAAAAACAACACCCAGTTGTGGACGTGACTGGTAATAGAAGCAAGGTCAGATGCTGTAAAGAGCAATACTGCCTGGAACCTGGAATATTAGGTCCATTAATCAAGGCAAACTGCAAGTGATCAAACAGAAGATGGAAAGAGTGAACGTCGACATTCTAGGAATCAGCAAACTAAGATGGACTGGAATGGGGGAATTTAACTCAGATGACCATTATATCTACTACTGTGGGCAAGAATCCCTTAGAAGAATGGAGCCATCGTGGTCAACAAAAGAGTCCTAAATGCAGAATTTGGATGCAATCTCAAAAACGACAGAATAATCTCTGTTCATCTCCAAGGCAAACCATTCAATATCATGGTAATCCAACTCTGTGCCCTGACCAGTAACACTGAAGAAGCTGAAGTTGAACAGTTCTATGAAGACGTACAAGACATTCTAGAATTAATAGTCAAAAAGATGCCCTTTTTATTTTAGGGGACTGGAATACAAAAGTAGGAAGTCAAGAGACACCTGGAGTAACAGGGAATTTGGCCTTGGAATACAACATGAAGCAGGGTAAAGGCAAATAGAGTTCTGCCAAGAGAATGCACTGGTCATAGCAAACACCCTTTTCCAACAAAACAAGAGAAGATTCTACACATAGATGGACATCACCAATGGTCAACACTGACATGAGATTGATTATATTCTTTGCAGCGAAAGATGGAGAAGCTCTATACAATGAGCAAAAAGAAGACCAGGAGCTGACTGTGGCTCAGATCATGAACTCCTTAATGCCAAAGTAAGATTTAAACTGAGGAAAGTGGAGAAAACCACTAGACCATTCAGGTATGACCTAAATCAAATCCCTTATGATTATTCAGTGGAAGTGAGAAATAGATGTAAGGGACTAGATATGACAGAGTGTCTGGTGAACTATGGACAGAGGTTTGTGACATTGTACAAGAGACAGGGATCAAGACCATCCCCATGGAAAAGAAATGCAAAAAAGCAAAACAGCTCTCTAAAGAGGGCTTACAAATAGTGGTGAAAAGAAGAGAGCCAAAAGGCAAAGGAAAAAAGGAAAGATACACCCATTTGAATGCAGAGTTCCAAAGAATAGCAAGGGGAGATAAGAAAGACTTCCTCAGTGATCAGTGCAAAGAAATAGAGGAAAACAAAAGAATGGGAAAGACTAGAGATCTCTTTGAGAAAATTAGAGATACCAAGGGAATATTTCATGCAAAGATGGGCTCAATAAAGGGACTGAAATGGTATGGACCTAACAGAAGAAGAAGATATTAAGAAGAGATGGGAAGAATACATAGAAGAACAGTACAAAAAAGACCTTCATGACCCAGATCATCACGATGGTGTGATCACTCATCTAGAGCCAGATATCCTGGAATGGGAAGTCAAGTGGGCCTTAGGAAGCATCACTATGAACGAAGCTAGTGGAGGTGATGGAATTTCAGTTGAGCTCTTTCAAATCCTAAAAGATGATGCTGTGAAAGTGCTACACTCAATATGCTAGCACATTTGGAAAACTCAGCAGTGGCCACAGGACTGGAAAATGTCAGTTTTCATTCCAGTCCCTAAGAAAGGCAATGCCAAAGAATGCTCAAACTACCTCACCCATCTCACATGCTAGTAAAGTAATGCTCAAAATTCTCCAAGCCAGGCTTCAATAACACGTGAATTTCCAGATATTCAAGCTGGTTTTAGAATAGGCAGAGGAACCAGAGATCAAATTGCCAACATCAGCTGGATCATTGAAAAATCACGAGAGTTCCAGAAAAACATCTATGTCTGCTTTATTGACTATGCCAAAGCCTTTGACTGTGTGGATCACAATAAACTGTGGAAAATTCTGAAAGAGATGGGAATACCAGACCACCTGACCTGCCGCTTGAGAAATTTGTATGCAGGTCAGGAAGCAACAGTTAGAACTGGACATGGAACAACAGACTGGTTCCAAATAGGAAAAGGAGTATGTCAGGGCTGTATATTGTCACCGTGCTTATTTAACTCATATGCAGTGTACATCATGAGAAACGCTGGGCTGGATGAAGCACAGGTGGATTTAAGATTGCAGGGAGAAATATCAATAACCTCAGATACACAGATGACACCACCCTTATGGCAGAAAGTGAAGAGGAACTGAAGCACCTCTTGATGATTTACTTTCATCAAGGAGAGTGAAAAAATTGGCTTAAAGCTCAACATTCAGAAAATGAAGATCATGGCATCTGGTCCCATCACTTCATGCAAATAGATGGGCAAACAGTGGAAACCGTGGCAGACTTTATTTTGAGGGGCTCCAAAAATCACTGCAGATGGTGATTGCAGCCATGAAATTAAAAGACGCTTACTCCTTGGAAGGAAAGTTATGACCAACCTAGATAGCATATTAAAAAGCAGAGACATTACTTTGCCAACAAAGGTCCGTCTAGTCAAGGCTATGGTTTTTCCAGTAGTCATGTATGGATGTGAGAGTTGGACTATTAAGAAAGCTGAGCACTGAAGAATTGATGTTTTTGAACTGTAGTGTTGGAGAAGACTCTTGAGAGTCCGTTGGACTGCAAGAAGATCCAACCAGTCCATCCTAAATAAAGGAAATCTGTCCTGAATGTTCATTGGAAGTACTGAGGCTGAAGCTGAAATACTTTGACAAAGTTCCACTACTTTGGCCACCTAGTGCGAAGAGCTGACTTATTTGAATAGTCACTGATGCTGGGAAAGGTTGAAGGCAGGAGGAGAAGGGGATGACAGAGGATGAGATGGTTGGATGGCACCACCAACTCAATAGACATGAGTTTGAGTGAACTCTGGGAGTTAGTGATGGACCGGGTGGCCTGGCGTTGCTACAGTCCATGGGATCGCAAAGAGTCAGACACAACAGAGCCTCTGAAAAGAATTGAACCATCCCTGTTGAGCATAACATCATTTTTTGTTTTGCAACTCTATGGATACAGACATATTCTCACTTCTAATCTTGTCTATAAATTCACTAAATGTACCATTTCTTTCTGTCTTGTGGCCCTAAAAGCATTTTAACTGTATATCTTCATCCTTTCCTCCTCCCTGGATCTCCAACTATCTTGCTGACCAAGACTGTTCTTGCCAACTCAGACAATCTCATCAATTTATGGGTTTAAATTATTTTATTTCCATTAGGAAGATAGGACATACAGTTCACACATTAGCACATGAAAACCACCTTACAAAATATATTTCATACATGTACATATTTCCTACATAAGTTTAAAAATTAATTTTTAAATATTATATTTTTCTTTTGATCTAAATCTTAAGGCAAATTCAACTTTTGTTTGGATTTTTTTTTTTGGTACTCTATACAAATTAATTTTTTCTCTCTGCGTACCCAACAAGTATGTTGGTAAAGTTTATGGTTTCATAGCTTCAATATTAATTCTTTCACAGTATGATCAAATAGCACAAGAGTAGTTGTCGTATTACACCATACAATAGAGCCATTGGTACAGAACTTAGGATGATTCACTGGAGTATGAAATAACGATAACTTCTGATTACAACTGAGTGTGGTGTGATAGACACCAACGATGATTTATTCTATAGAGAAAAACAATATTGCATTGGTTGTTACCAGTTCAGAGATAAAAGCATGGCATTTTAGGCATGGCAATATGTTTACAATTTATAGACATGAACTCTATACTGACAGTCAATACCTAAACTGTCATCCACTCATCACTGAAATGCAATGTGTGGGAGACTGAGAGTCAAGGATGAAACTCAAGGTAAAACAGAGTGAGCCATGCTCAATGGCCACGGAGATTCTCTCTCTTCAGCACCCTTAAGTGTTTGTGAGATGAGAATGACTTTAAAAATTCTGTCTTGTTCTGGAGTTCAATATCAAGTTGTTTGTGATTGAAGTGATATTATGCATGCCTTTCATCAAAGTTATTACCAAGCAATATAAAAAGTTTTTTTGCAGAGGCTTAATTTGTTGACTTGAATAAATTCTTTAAAATACCTCAAAAACACTTAATTTGTAAGATAATGATACTTTATATTTAACGTGCCATTAATGATAAAAATTATTTTGTTCTCAAAAATTTACTAACACACTTATTGCACATGGATTTGCACTCCATCATCCTTATATAGAAACTTTTAAACATTTTTGTAAAGTCTATATAAATTTATCTGGTTTTACTCACTATTACAACCTTGATTCTAGTCCAGTGACCATTACATAGAAGTCATTCATTAAATAGTTGCTGAGTAACATTCTTTAACAAAAACTGCAGCAATGGCTTCTTACGTCATTCTCCAAGGCAATAGAAATAAAAGCTGAAGTAAACAAGTGGGATCTATTAAAACTTATAAGCTTTTGCATAGCAAAGGAAACCATAAACAAAATGAAAAGATAATCCAAGAATGGGATAAAATATTTACAGGTAATACAACCGGAAAAGTATTAATTTCCAAAAAATGTAAATAGTTCATACAACTCAATATCAAAAACAAGCAAATAGTCCAATCACAGAATAGTTTTAAGACCTAAATACACATTCCAAAGAAGGCATATAGAGGGCCAATCAGCATATGAAAATATATTCAAAATCATTATTAGGGAAATGCAAATCAAAACTACAATGAGGTATCATCACACACTAGCCAGAATGGCCATCATCAAAAAAAGCCTGCAAATAAAAAATGTTGGGAGGGTGTGGAGAAAAGGGAATGATCCTATGATGTTGCTGGGAATGTAAATTGGCACAGCCAGTATGGAGTTTCCTTATAAAACTAAAAATATAGTTGCCAGATGATCCAGCAATCCCATTCCTGGGCAAATATCCAGAGAAAACTCTTACTCAGAGATACATGCAACCAATGTTCATAGCCACACTGCTTACAATAACCAAGACATTGAAGTAATCTTAATGTTCACTGACAAATGAATAGATAAAGAGGATGTGGTATATAGGTATGTACAGTGGAATATTACTCAGCCATTAAAAAGAATGGAATATTACCATTTGCAACTACATGGATGGACACAGAGATACTCATACAAAGTGAACTATATTAGACAGAAAGATAAATACCATATGACATCATTTGTATGTGGAATCTAAAAAAATGATTAAAATGATCTTATTTGCAGAAACAACTCACAGACATAGAAAGCAAACTTACGATTACCAAAGGGGAAAGGGACAGGGGGAGATAAATTAAGAGTTTGGGATTAACAGATACAAACTGCTGCTGCTGCTGCTGCTAAGTCGCTTTAGTCGTGTCCGACTCTGTGCAACCCCATAGACAGAAGCCCACCAGGCTCCCCCGTCCCTGGGATTCTCCAGGCAAGAACACTGGAGTGGGTTGCCATTTCCTTCTCCAGTGCATGAAAGTGAAAGGTGAAAGTGAAGTCGCTCAGTCGTGTCTGACTCTAGCGACCCCATGGACTTCAGCCCACCAGGCTCCTCCATCCATGGGAATCTTAAACAACAAGGTTCTGCTGTATAGCACAGAAAACTATATTCACTATCTTACAATACACTATAATGAAAAAGGATCTTAAAAAAATATATATATCATATATACACATAATCATTTTGCTGTACATCAGAAACTAACAAAACATGTGTAAATCAACTATATTTTAATAAACAAATGAATAAACAGTGAATAAAGCAATCAATTTTGAAAAATTGTAAAGATTTTTCTAACATCTCCTCCCTTTTCTCCCTCACTTCTCCCTTCCTTTCTTTAATATTATTAATGGGTTAGTTAGAAGTGGGGGGAATTGGAGCAGAAAAGGGAAAAAAAAAAGAAAACTAATCATTTTCAATAATTGTTATATACAAAATATTATTTTATATTTTAATATGAGGGCTATTAAATCTGGCAATAGTATGAGAACTCTATCTCCAAAATGTAATAAATGTAGATAAGTACATCCACACATCTGACAACAGAAGTATCAGTGAAACCCTGAAGCACAGGAGGCAGAATTGGCTTGTCAAACCAGAATAACAAATAAGGAGGGAAAACAATTCCTGTATAAAGGGAATAAAACATGAAGAAAATACACACACACACACACACACACACACACACACACACACATTCATACTCATTAATTCAAGGTTATTTGATGAATTGGAATATGTTTCTCTGATGAGATATTTAGATAAAGATGGATTTACTTGAACTAATATAAAAATCTCATTAATTCAGAAATAAAGACTGTAAAAAAAAATTTTTTTTTTCATTCAGGGAGAAAAGGAAGCATGGTGTGATGCAAAGACCTTTGGATTCTAGGGTCAGAATCTGAATTCAGCCCCAACTTTATCATTTACAAACCACATGACATGGCTCAGCCTACCTTCCAAGGATTAATATATAACAATACTACACAATTTTTTCCATATTGAAGTTTTGCTGTAGGGAACTTTTCTTCCAGGAAATTCAGTTTTATTTTGAATGTGTGTGTGTGTGTGTGTGAGAGAGAGAGAGAGAGAGAGAGAGAGAGAAATATCTAATAAGTGGGTATGGATTTCCCTTGGTGTTCTTGCTGGTTACAATGGGAAGTAAAGAGGAAAAAACAGATAAGGAAAACGTTCAGCATCCACGGGATGCCTTGCTGGTAAATGCAAGTTTTAAGTGTACAGATGGAGCGCCTACTGACAAATGTGATCTTTCCAATATTTATTTTGAAACTCAACATTGCAGTACTTAAAAATCCTGAAAAATTTATTTCTTGAAAACATAAGCATTTAAAACAAATATGTCTCTTGCTTCACTGATGGCTCAATAGCCTCAATGTTATAATTGCTTTTAAGTGCCAAGGAAGTTGGAGAAATAAAAGATAAAATCAGAGTGACTGCTTCCCTTGTGAAAAAGACATTCTTTTTAGTAAATTGGTAAACAAAGACGCTTATATAATCCTGTTCATCTGTGAAAAAATACTTTATGACAAAGATGTCTCTGTGACAAGAATTAATTAAGATCAACCATCTGGTTTGAGGAGTTTTTCTCTAAAATAAAAAGAAAAAAGTATTCTTTAATTGTTTTTAAAAAGCAACATTCATTAAAGATAGAAAAGTAAATAATATTATTTTAATTTAGGCAGAAATGTGTGCATATGTTTAGGAAAGACCTGGGATAAAACTAAATGACTATATCTAACTATCTGTCACATGTGGCTTATATTGTCATTGTTACCACTTTTAGTCTTTCAAATGGAATATTTGTGGCTTTGAAAACTTTGGCATTTAGGATTTATCTTTTATCCTTCTCCTCTCCAAACCCTACACAAAAGTAAGCTTACAGAGTCTTCTGTCTTTTCTATCATTTTGATATCTTTCCTGAATTCTACTGATAGTTTCAAAGAATCATTGAACAACCTCCATTGTCATGAAGTTCTTCTGTGTCCTTAATTTTAAGTCTTCATTACACTGCTACCTTGTTCTAATCCTATTAGTAAAGAAAGATATTTCTTTTAGAATGATGGTTGATGCTGGCCTGGTGTTGCATATATATTAATCTTGAATATATTAACATTTTTGGACAATGTTGATTGTTACAAGCAGGTAATAGTAAAGTAATAGGTCCCAAAACCCAAATTCTTTCTAATCCGTCAAATAGACCTGGGCATTTTTCAGGTCTCTATGTGTCATTTACTAGCCACGTGGCCTTGGATTACTTTATAGGACAGTTAAAAATGAATTCCTATATCATCTCTTATGGTAATCTTGGTGTTTATAAAATACTTAGCACAGGGAATAGCAAATAGGAAAAGGAGTACATCGAGGCTGCGTATTGTCACCCTACTTATTTAACTTAATGTAGAGTGCATCATGCAAAATGGCATACTGGATGAAGCACAAGCTGGAATCAAGATTGCCAGGAGAAATATCAATAACCTCAGATATGCAGATGACACCACCCTTATGGCAAAAAGTCAAGAGGAACTAAAGAGCCTCTTGATGAAGGTGAAAGAGGAGAGTGAAAAAAGTTGGCTTAAAGCTCAACATTCAGAAAACAAAGATCATGGCCCCCAGTCCCATCACTTCATGGCAAATAGATGGGGAAACAGTGGGAACAGTGTCAGACTTTATTTTGGGGGGCTCCAAAATCACTGCAGATGGTGACTGCAACCATGAAATTAAAAGACGCTTACTCCTTGGAAGGAACACTATGACCAACCTACGGTGAAGTCGCTCAGTCGTGTCCGACTCTTTATGACCCCATGGGCTGTAGCCTACCAGGCTCCTCTGGCCATGGGATTTTCCAGGCAAATAGTCCTGGAGTGGATTGCCATTTCCTAGACAGCATTTTAAAAAGCAGAGACATTACTTTGTCAACAAAGTTCCGTCTAATCAAAGCTATGGTTTTTCCAGTATTCATGTATGGATGTGAGAGTTGGACTATAAAGAGAGCTATGTGTGTGAAGTCTCTCAGTCGTGTCTGACTCTTTGCAACCCCATGGACTGTAGCCTAGGGCTCCTCTGTCCATGTGATTTTCCAGGCAAGAGTACTGGAGTGGGTTGCCATTTCCTTCTCCAGAGGATCTTCTCCACCCAGGGATCGAACCCGGGTCTCCCACATTGTAGGCAGACACTTACGGTCTGAGCCAATTGATGCCTTTGAACTGTAGTGTAGGAGAAGATTCTTGAGAGTCCCTTGGACTGTAAGGAGATCCAACCAGTCCATCCTAAAGGAGACTAGTCCTGGGTGTTCATTGAAAGGACTGATGTTGAAGCTGAAACTCCAATATTTTGGTCACCTGATGCGAAGAGCTGATTCATTGGAAAAGACCCTGATGCTGCGAAAGATTGAGGGTAGGAGGAGAAGGGGATGACAGAGGATGAGATGGTTGGATGGTATCACAGACTCAATGGACATGGATTTGGGTAGACTCTGGGAGTTGGTAATGGCCAGGGAGGCCTGGTGTTCTGTGGTTCATGGGGTCGCAAAGAGTCGGATGCAACTGAGCAACTGAACTGGAAAGCAAGAAACTACTCAATCAATGGTATTCCTACAATAAAAACAGGTTTTTAGAAGTGTCTTTCTAAGAAAATTCACAGTCATGTTTCATGTCTAAGTTGATTTATTGTTCATAAAACATGACTATAAGGAAGGGTACATACACATTTATGCAAACATACACATCCTCTCCAATTGCAATGGAAGATACTCATAGCTTCATTCATATTACTTAAAAATTATATGTTAGATTTTAATGCTTATGATACTATGAAGAAAAAAAAGGAAACTCAATACCTATTTCTACAAAGTCCAACCAAGATTTAAAGGTAAATGAGTCGGCTATTCTGAAGACGTTATTTTTTTTTTTAATTTGGTTTTTAAAGAGGATTACTTTCCCTCAGTTTATTGAGAAACAGGGATATGTGGTTTTATTCATAAGTTTGTAATCCAGATAATGATTATCCAGCAACTTTTGCCATACTCAGTGTCATTAATAGAATATATGATTTATTGACTAGATGTGTTCTGTGACTTTAGAGTTGTTTTCTAATCTTCTATAAAATTTTCTTTTCAAGAAGACTGAGCTGGTGAATGGAATCAGATTATGAGATTTCTGGCATTGTGCCCAGTATACAGATATTCAGGGCATAATTGACAAGTTCACTGGAAGTGGTTGATGTGTGAGTACCTAAAGTATGGTGAGGGAAACTGAAAGCAATTGGAATGAATTATCATTGTATCAGACAGGGGCCAATCAGGAAACAGATTGTATCATTTATTTTAATAAAGAAGATAAATTTCACTATAAACTATTGTTAACCATCTGTTCACAAACTGAAAAGGAAGAAAAGAAACCTAAGGTATCACTTTAGGAAGCAGCTACCATCCCTAGGGATGAGGGATCCAACAGAAGACGCTGGAATTATTAAAACTTAGAAGTTTAAGACTGTGATCCTGGGGAACTGAGACTCACACTTCTGCTAGGGGACACTGGCTAGTGGTACTAGGTCTGTACTCAGGAAGGTGCCTGTGGTTTGCATCCAGGTTGGTATCAACTGGTTGGTTCTCCTGCCTCTGAAGAAGGGATAAAGAGGCTGATTCTGCAAGTGTTAAATCTAGAGACTGGAAATTTGCTGGGTTGCCATCGACAGGCACAGACATCAAAAAATGAAGAAAGAATCCTACTTCCTCCTCTTCCTTCAGCTTTCTAGACTCCCTCTGGCAAACCTGAGTGGCAGAGTCTAACAGGCAGCCACCTGGCAAAGGGACAGCATTACTTGGACCTGAGAGATTGTAGCTTAATGACAGAATCACCATTACCAATGCAATTTTACTTTGAGGATAATTACAGTGTTCTTCTACTAAATATTCAGAGATGAAGGTAGTAAATAAAAAAATAGGAAAAGAAGAAACGATGTGAAATAAAATATAAAAACTTAACAGATAAGAGTAGCACTAAGGGGTGATTAGAGAATGGAGCGCATAAGTAAATGGATAATTTCTATAACTGAGCCCACGTAGTAGATACTTCCTAATGTCTTTCCAGAGTAGCATCCTTCTTGTCTTAAATAGATCTCTTCGGCTCTTCACTAGATTTGATGTACTTTGGGTATCAGGGGTGGGACTGCGTGCTGCTATTTCTGTGCATATTATAAATTATTCTGAATGGAAATAGCTCAACCAGTCAGAATCATTTACCACCATAGGCCCAGTTGGTCAAGAGATCAGTGTTCTTTTGTTGCCATCATTATTATTTACATATGGAATCAGAAAAACTATTGAGCTTCGGTTTTTCCCTGTTGATAAGAAAATGTGAACACGGTTGCTGCCAACAGCCATGCATCCATGAATACGGAGGAAAGAGAACTCTTCCTACAGGATCCCTGACACCATCCTGTCTCCTTCTGGTTTCTAAGATTTGGTGACTTACAAAAGAAATCCCACTTTCTGCAGAGTCTAATCTGACCTTGGGTTTTGTCTTGCAAGCCAGAATCCTTACTAGCTACAGGATATCTTCCCTGACTTAAAACCTGAGAACTTCTATAATATTGCAAGATCTATTAAACACACCCTACCCTTTCAGTATTCTTTTCACTAACTCACACCCTGACATCCTCTTTTGTAGGGAGATTAAATAATTTTAAGAATAACCTGGATTTTGCTCCATTGTATAGAAAAAAAAGGTCCTTTTACAAATTCTAATATTATTAGCTTTCTTCTGAGTTATTTAAAGTAAAACTCACAGTATATTGAAATCATGCTTGACAATTACATTCAGTATTACTATTAATATTAGTGCATTTCTCTTTATTTTTTAAATTTTTAATTAATTTATTTTTTATTTTACTTTACAATACTGTATTGGTTTTGCCATACATTTATTTTGTTTTCAATCTGGAATCCTCTGCTCTTTTTCCCCCACACCTGTACTCTGAAACTCAGAACTGACTTTTCAAGCACATATAAAGTGTATATATGCAGATATTATTTCTTGCATTCAATCTTCCTGGAATTCTTTTTCTCAAGGCTAGAATTTATCAGTCTTTTCACTTCTCATGATATTTAATCATAGAAAGTGGGAGTTCTATCAAAGTTTAGACATTTATACAAATTACTTATCCTTCCTATAGCATTGCAAGCTTTCAGAGGGTGGACATGACTGTTAAACTCCATAATTAAAATAATGCTGGTCAGGTAGTATATACGTTCAGAATAGCTTTGTGCCTTATGTATTATCTATTTTTAATATACTTTGAATGTTTTCTAAGCTTATATGAACTAGCTTTCATTGGTTTGGATTTTGTCATTATTATTCTTGCCCATGAATCTATCAAAGTATCAGATAAAGATTATCTTTGTAATTCGAAACTAAAGACTATAATTTTGGTTTAAGGTTGGATCTACTATTCTATTCCACTCTCTCTTTCTCTCCTGTCAGCCCCTTCCCTATCTCAGCTGTCCCCAAACTCCCCCAGCTGTCTCTAAACTGTTTATTATTCCAGTCGTCAGGTTCTTTGAAACGTACTTGAAAACCTTTAAATAATTGGCAAGAGTTGTTTTTGCTTCTAGACATATTAAATAGCTTCATTGTCAAAGTCGCTATTTTATTATTAACTGATTGATTAGCAGCATTCTGAAAGTCATGATGTTTTAATTACTGAGAGTCCTCACAATGTTTTACATTGTTAATTTTTCCCCAACAGTTCAGTAGACCCTTGGCATTCACTGACTGAACAGTGTGGTGTTGTGTATTTACATCCATCCCTGAAGACACATGGTATGTGGGGATTTGCCATTTTCCTGGTGCGCACATCTGAAATGTATGCCTTATGATGCTGTAAGAAAACAATTCCCTTAGCGGCTGAGTGAGTCTTGCTGGGCACTTAACGACACACCTCTATCCAGCTTTGCTGTAGTGACATCTAAAGCACAAGTTCAATCTTGCTGAACATACTTATTTATTATTCAGGAAATGCTCATCTTACAGCAAGGATTTTCATGTTTCATTCCTCTCTGAAAAGAGCAATTACTAAAATTTAGAAGACAAGCTTCTTGTATATTGAGAGAAAACAAGCTTTCAAGTCAAGAAGAAACAGTCTCATATTTTACTTCTTAAACCCTGTTGTTACAGTGAAAAAAGTACTTATCTCCCCTCTTAATTTGTGTCCTAACCTATAAAGAACCTAAGAATTTGGCAGAGAGGATGTAATTAGATAATAAGTGAATAGTAGCACTCTGCCTCTTAGTAGATCTTTAATAACTAAAAAGAATTATTAAATTTTAGTACTTTGGCCAAGAACTGTATTTTTCATTTTCTTGTATTTTCTTTAGATCCTCTGGTCTGTGAGTCTCAATATTTAGCATGGTTATTAGTTGACCTTTTCCAATAGCATAGTGTCAAACATTATGAAAGATGTTAACCTGGAGGTTTTTGCTTTCCTGAAATGAATGCATCATTTCCTGAGAGTCTTTAACTGAATTTCAATTGGTTAGTAACCTTTTTCAATTCTAACACTTATTTTAAGATTTGGGTATAGACTAAAACTCAATTCAAAACTAAAAATGGACCTATCATTTTTTAGTTTAATATCTCATTCTTCAAATACATTTATTTTTATAAAAGTATTTTTATGTTGAAAATCTTTTTTAAAAGGACTCTTTATTCTTAAGCTGTTTTTCACTTGGTAAGAACCAAAGGTATCTGCTCTTTAAAAGCAAAGCAGGCCCTCTAGTTGTCTAAAGAGATTTTGCTGCATTGAATTTATTTTTCATTGTACACTTTTATTTTAAATTCAATTCTGCTCTATGACACAAACTTTTAAAACAGCTTTATTCAGACATAAGTGATAAACAAAGAACTACACATATTTAATTTGTACAATCTGATGAGTTTGGACATAGGAAACATCTCTGATACTATCACCACAATCAGCATAATAGATATATATAATACATCCATAAGTTTCCCTGTGTCCTTTTGTATTTTAAGCTTAATCTAGGTATAATTGATATACTAAAAACTCTGCACAATTTGATGAGTTTGGATACATTGTATAAACCCATATTATTACCCGTGATAAGTTGTTTCAGTGTTGTCTGACTCTTTGCGACGCTATGGACTAGCTCACCAGGGTCTTCTGTCCACGGGATTCTCCAGGCAAGAATACTGGAGTGGGTGGCTGTGACCCCCTCCAGGGGATCTTCCCAACCCAGGGATTGAACCCAAATTTCTTATGTCTCCTGCACTGGCAGGCGTGTACCATCACCAACAGAAGTTTTATTGTCCTTTGTGTGTGTGTGATAAGAACACTTAACATAAGATTGGCCCTCTTAATGAATGCTTCAGTGCACAATACAGTATTAACTATAGTCACTGTGAATTTTACTCTTTGTTCTGCTAATGTGGTGTGTCACTCTAATTTATTTGTATACACTGAAGCAGCCTTTCAGCCATAGGCTCTGTCTCACTTGGACATGGTGTTTGATCCTTTTAATGTGCTGTTGAATTTGGTTTCATTTTCTTGAGGACTTTTGCATCTATGTTCATCATAGATATTGGCCTGTAGTTTTCTTGTCATTTCTTTGCCTGGTTAAAGTATCAGGGTAATCCAGCTGCCCATTTCTTGTTTAGTCCTTCTTTATTGTATCTTTCTAACTTCTCATTTATTCCTGTATCATTTTCCTAATTGTATTTAGTTGTCTATCTACATTCTCTTGTGTAACTCACTGTTTCTTCAAGATGATTATTTTGATTTTCCTTGTCATTTTATATATCTCTATTTTTTTAAGTTACTGGAGGTTCTGTTCTTTTGATTGTGCCATGTTTTCCTTATTCTTTACACTGATGTCCACACATTTAAAGAGACAGCCACATCTCCGGTTTTGACTGAGAGAGACCTTTGCCAGTTGGTCTGCCTGTAGATTCTGGACTTATGTTACTAGTTATCCCATGAGCCTAGTCTGTGGCTGATACTGCTGTCTTCATTGTTTTCTGGGACCCACAATCTTCTGCCCCATGTGATGTCTCACTGTCTCAGTTTCTTCAGGGCTCTGTGTTGCTAGCCCCTCAAGCAACATTATGAAAGTCTTGGGCTACTGAAATTATACTCCACTCCTTCCTTCTTCTCTCCTGGAGGAGAAGCCTCAGTTCTGCACCGCCTTTCATACTCAGTAAGGTCAGCTGCAGAGGTACCCCTCCCCTGACTGCTGCATGGCAGTTCTTTCAGTTCTTTGTGAGCAAAGAGGCAGAAGCCTGCCCTCTGGGAGTCCTCTAAATCCCTGGGACACTGGACATTCACTCCATTCTCTCGCCTCACCCACCCCTGAGGAGAAGTTGTGCTTTCTTGGTGCTGAGTTTTAATGGCTTGGGAAGAGGGCCTGACATAGATAATGATAATCTGCTTTTTACCCATTTCAGTGCAGCTGATCTCATTCTTATGTTCATCTGTGATACAATATTCTGTATTTTTTTTTGGTCTGGACTAATTTTTTAAAGGTTTTATTGCATTACTTATTATATTGCTTCTGTTTTGTGTTTGGTTTTTCAGCTGTGAGACATGAAAGATCTTAGTTCCCTGACCAGGGGCTGAATGTGTACCCCCTGCATTGGACCACCTAACTACTGGACCACCAGGGAAGTCCCTAGGACACTACAATTTCTTAAGTGAAACAGGAACTGCTTGTAAGGTATTTTATTCCTTATGTTATCTCAGTGTTTCCCTGGGAAACAAGGGCTGGACTTCTTATTCCTCCATCTTGCTTAAGTCATTCTCTATGACATTGAAACTTGCAGCCTATGCATAACTAGTGTTTTGAGAAAGGTGAGTCAACTCCAGAGAAGAAGAAAAGTGTTTGGAAGCCCTGAGAACCACCTTTTTGAGGCATATTTTTTATTTTATGTTGCATGGAGATAGCCCATATTTTAAACTGAATGTCACTTCTTAGTTTTTTGCAACTGTCAGGTACCTTTCAGAAGATGAAGGATCACCAACTCTTCATTTAGGCAGGCTTGTTACTGAGAAGATTCAGGTTACTTAAGATACAACGAAAGAAAACTCTAAGTAAAAATAATAGTTATGATGAGGTCGAGCCATCAAATATCAAGATATTTGCATGTGGAATTATCAATAAGATCTCAAAAATAGAATGTCATTATGGCCTTCATCAACTTTGTTTTTCTCTTCTCATACTGTACAAAAACTGCCTGCTGGCTAGACTAGTTGCCTCTAGCTTTGACCTAGTTATAAACACTGCCTATAGGACATCTAGCATGCAATTTGTGATAAACAACTCTGACTATGTCTTCCTCCTTTTTTTCTTATATCATTCAGTGCTATGAGATTCCCAATAGGAGATGGTGTGCCCTGCAACACAGGTCTACAGTGCTGCCCCATTGCCTGTACTTTCCCCATTGTCTCTGCTTATTTATCCGTCTCCCTAGTTTTACCTCCTACCACTTCAATATTACTCTAAAAATATAGAAAATTCAGAGCTTCCGAATCTTCTCACTGTTAACTCTGCTGAAAAGTCCTATCCTCTGTCCCCTATATACCTGTTACATTACTTTTCTGCCTTTTGCATCTTAAATCCTGCTATTGCATTAAATACCATTCAGACCTCACTTCTTCCAGAAAGTCTTCTCTGATTGAAGATAAACTGTGCCTATCATTGATGTTTGATATAGCATGGAAACATCTAACGATGGTAACTATTGTGTCTGTTTTCACTCTGGACAATATGCTTCTTGAAAAAAGGAATTCTTTCGTGTTCAAGTTTGTTTTCCTGCCTCCAGCACAATACTTATCACAGTCATTTAATAAATGCTTGCTGAAGGATTGTGTCTCACAGGAAAATGATTAAGACTGAAAATTGGCTTTCAAGTCCTGTTTATTCTTTTTGACAAATAGGCTATTCCAGTGTTACTTGTATGTCTTCGTTGGATTACAACTTTCAAAGGT
This sequence comes from Oryx dammah, assembly GCF_014754425.2. Lineage (NCBI taxonomy): Eukaryota > Metazoa > Chordata > Mammalia > Artiodactyla > Bovidae > Oryx > Oryx dammah. Next base: position 37,198,562 of record NW_024070197.1, read on the forward strand.
GTGAACGTGCATCTGGTTCCAGCATGGATCCAGCACCTGGGCCATCAGTGTCAGACATGAGTGAAGTTGCAGCTTGCCCTCCGTCTCCTATTGCTGATGATCCTTTACCTCTACCATCCCCCACCTCATCCCCCTCCTCCAGTCAGTAACTCTTCTTGCCTGTTCATTTAATACTAGTCCTTGTAGGTCAGCTGTTGTACTATACTAGTGTACTCTTCAGATTATTGTACTGTAGGCTTAAAAATGTTTCCTTTATTTTTTGTGTTTTTTAATGTATTACTTATGTGAAAAGTATTATGTACCAATTACAGTATAGTACTATATAGCCTATTGTGTTAGTTGGATACCTAGGCTGACTTTGTTGGACTTATGAACAAATTCGACTTACAAACTCCCTCTCAGAATGGAACTCGTTGTACATAGGGACTTACTATACTGCTAATAACATAGTCTTCTAATTGATCTACTGATTTCTCTCCACTTCTACCTATTATTGCCGATTAATCTCTAAAATTACAGGTTAAAAAAAAAGGAAGACATTAAGGGATTAAGGTTCTGTATGTTGGGCTAAAGCTGTAGAGACTCACATTCAGATATTCTAAATGAAATAAAAGAATAAAGCACTGATTCCTTATCAATTTCCAAGATACTCCATGGTATTATCTCAATTTTTCAGAACATATTCCTTCAAGTTTCCAATTTATATGCTTTCATTTGGATTTTCCCTTGACCTGAAATCTCTGCTTACATCTTTGTCTGTTAGGCATGATGGAACAAATTTTGAAATGGAAATTCTAAATGAAGATACCAGTATTTGTGTAGCTATAAAATGAGATGTCATTTGTCAGCAAAGAGAATCTGAAACTGAGAGTGTGAATGGTGAGGCACGGGTAGGATGAACAACTCTCTGGATCTGCCTAGGATTTGCCTGCTTTTAGCCGTGGAAGGCTCAAGTCCTAGGAACCTCCTCAGTTACAGAAAAACTGTGACAGTCGGTCCCTCTACAGATAGCTGATATTGACATTCTTACAGATCCTTGAGTGACCTGAATATAAAATCTGAAGATTTGTCAGACAGTGAAGAGCAGAATTAATTAACCAGAGAAAGACTGAAGTTATAATGATCAGGTAGGAAGGTATTATGCAAATCCAGACCCAAACAGTGAAACCATTCCTCTGATAGAATGTGAATAGTGGCTTCTGTTCAATAGTCAACAGAATTTGATGACTCATTAAATAAAGGGATTGAAGAGGAGGATCTATAACCCTGGTATGTCAGCTAAAAAAAAATCTCATTAAGAAATAAGACAGAGGACTTCCTTCGTAGTCCCAGTGGCTAAGACTTTGCACTCCCAGTGCAGGCGGCCCAGATTCAATTCCTGGTCAGGGACTAGATCCCACACATTGCAGTTAAAGATCACACATGCCACAAGTAAATGATTATGACCCTGCACGTCACAACCAAGACCCGGTACAGCCAAATAGCTAACTAACTAAACAATTCTTTTTTTTTTTTTTAAGTAAGGCAGAACTGTCATTAAACTTCTGTTCTTGCTAAAGGCGAGCAGCCAAATACCCCCAGAACACTGAGGCCATAAATATTATTCAAAAAACATTGTGGAAAAACAATATTTAAATGAGTAGCTGAAATTAACATATCAGATTGCATACTGAGGTAAAATTAGACTTTATCAATTTTGGAGTTGTAGTAGAGAACATTCCATGAACACATCTGGAGACTGTGACAGCATAAAGTTGCTGAACCAGTAGGGAGCCATGAGGAGCCAGAAGAGAATGGCATAGCTAGAGACAAGGTGCCCTGAATCCTACCTTTCTGTTTCAACAAATAATTAAAATAATGAAGTAATAATGCACATCCTATAAAAACTGTTATACTCCTTCACAGTTGTTAAGCAGGTCAAGCAGTGTGCTGACCACACATAGGTTATTTTACTACTACTACTACTATTAAGTCACTTCAGTCGTGTTCGACTCTGTGCGACCCCATAGATGGCAGCCCACCAGGCTCCCCCGTCCCTGGGATTCTCCAGGCAAGAACACTGGAGTGGGTTGCCATTTTCTGCTCCAATGCATGAAAGTGAAAAGTGAAAGTGAAGTTGCTCAGTCGTATCTGACCCTCAGCGACCCCGTGGACTGCAGCCTTCCAGGCTCCTCCATCCATGGGATTTTCCAGGCAAGAGTACTGGAGTGGGGTGCCATTGCCTTCTCCAATAGGTTATTTTACTTAAACCTTAAAACTCTCTAGGAGGTAAGTATCTACTTGAGGTTATATTCAATATTTGAGATATTTCCATTTGGAAAGATAGGAAATGAACAAAAGAGGCAGGGATCTTGGGAGATAGTGGGAAGGTCAAGACTTCCATGTTTCAAGATGCACAAGTCTCACCTCAACCACAGTAGAATCAGAAATGCAAGCCAGTTACTAAAAAACAATTGAAATGAGGAGGAGGCAGCCATGCCAGAGACAGATTGATTACTATCCTAAATTTAAACTATGAAAAGTGACTTTGAGAAACCAAGTGTATCAGCAATGATGCCTGGGAATAACTTAACAGATAAAATAATAATTTTTGAATATTGAATTGGATTTTGAAATGTTATCCTTTGAATGATATCTTATGGAAATTTTGTTCTTGTGCATTAATTTTGACTGTATTTGGATTGTCCTACCTCACTTAAATTTTGCATTAAAGGGCCAGAACAGTAAAGATGTATAGTCAAACTAGTAACAATTTAATAGTTAATAATATAGCTTGATTTTTCATCAAAAGAATACATAGTCTTTTTGAAGAAACTCTGGTAAGGAGTTGGGCTGAAATGTTATACTACTGAAATACAACTATGGAGAAAAAGACACTTTTCCTTTGAATAAGTGCATACTTGATGTGTAAAGAAAGTTAAGAGACAATACAGCACTGTGTATTTAGGAAACAGCATGCTTTGAAGATTAACAAGGTATAGCTCATTTATACAACATTTCCTTTTATTTTCAACCATTGGAAAAATCACTTGTTAACATGGTTTCTAAGCCATTTCCAGTATCTGTCACTGCTGCTGCTGCTGCTAAGTCACTTCAGTCGTGTCCGACTCTGTGCAACCCCATAGACGGCAGCCCACCAGGTTCCCCCGTCCCTGGGATTCTCCAGGCAAGAACACTGGAGTGGGTTGCCATTTCCTTCTCCAATGCGTGAAAGTGAAAAGTGAAGGTGAAGTCTCTCAGTCATGTCTGACTCTTCGCCACCCCATGGACTGCAGACCAGGCTCCTCCATCCATGGGGTTTTCCAGGCAAGAGTACTGGAGTGGGGTGCCATTGCCTTCTCTGAGTATCTGTCATTAGGGGTACCTTTTTCCATCATTGATGTGTAACTTTTCTATCTCATAAAATACAACTGAAGGTGAGAAGAAGTTTTCACAGAAGCCCTAAAAATAGTTCAATATTTTTAGTATTCAGAATAAAAAATAAATCAATTAATTAAAAAAAAAAACAAAGCAATGTGTTTTTTTTTTTCTATGAATAAGGAGATGAAAGCTAAAATCAGAGGATACTTCTCAATTAAAAACAAATCAGGGACTTCCTTGGTGGCCCGGTGGTTAAGAATCCACCTTCCAATACAGGGGATGTGAGTTCAACCTCTGGCCAGGGAACTAAGGTTCCACATGCCATGGGGCAACCAAGCCCACACACTGCAACTACTGAACCTGCATGCCACAACTAGACAGAGGCCAGAATACACAACTAAAGATCCCACATGTTGCAACTAAGACCCAACATAGCCAAATAATTTTTTAGAAATCATTTAAAATAAACCTTTATAGAGTAAGTCTTCTGTGCCAGTCATCAGATGTTTAACAAGGAGCAGCCGTACAGGTGTCACAGTAGCTCACAAGATGCTCACTGTCTGTATCACTTAATTATGATCACAATAATGATGAGTAACATACAACCATCAAACCTCAGCAGCGCAAGACACTATGTATTTATCTAGCACACCTATGTGGGGTTTCCTTGATAGCTCAGTTGGTAAAGAATCTGCCTGCAATGCAGGAGACCCCAGTTCGATTCCTGGGTCTGGAAGATCCTCTGGAGAAAGGATAGGCTACCCACTCTAGTATTCTTGGGCTTCCCTTGTGGCTCAGCTGGTAAATAATCTGCCTGCAATGTGGGAGACCTGGGTTCGATCCCTGGGTTGGGAAGATCCCCTGGAGAAGGGAAAGGCTATCCACTTCGGTATTCTGGCCTGGAGAATTCCATGTACTGTATAGTCTATGGGGTCACAAAGAGTCGGACATGGCTGAGTGACTTTTAAAGAAAAAAAAATGTGGGGCTTGGCTGGGAGTTTGATGATCTAAGTGAGAGGCACTGTTCTCTTGAACAGGCTATCACACATCTGAACACACTGATTTTCAAGTTTTCTGATTTTTTTTTTTTCTTGTTCAAATATGCTGACCTCCTCCAGAGAGGTTTTCATTTAGAGTTGTACTTATCAGCATCACACTTTCTTTTCAGTTCCTTTTTATAAATTCATTTTTTATTGAAGAATAATTACTTTACAGAATTTTGTTGTTTTCTGTCAAACCTCAACATGAATCAGCCATAGGTATACATATATCCGCCTCCATTTGAACATTCCTCTCATTTCCCTTTTTAAAATATCTTTCCTTTTATTGATCTATTTGTTGATACATTGTTCTAAACTTTCTTTTACTTCTTTAAATATGATTTCCTTTAGTGCTTTGAATACATTTAGAGAAGGTGATTTAAAGTCTTGGTCCTGATGATATTCTGTTATCTAGGAGGAATGCTATGATAGAAATAGAACTGCACTTGAAGGGGCCAAAGCCCAAACCAAACGTTTCATTGCCACCACCTTTTGGGTAAATTGTTTCACTTCCTGGTAAACTTTAATTCCTTAGCCGTAGAGTGGAGTTATTTATACAGGGCTGTTGTGAAACACAAACGAATTACTCTATGTATAAAACCTTTATAAATGGTTAAAGCATTATGCAAAAACAAAAGACTCTTATTATGCTGTAAACCAGAATGTAAGATTGTCCTGTGAGTTTTACTGGCCAATAAATGTTGTGGCTTGACTGTGTGTGAAGACAACTAGGGAAAGTTTTTACTAACAGTTTTTAGGACCATTCCCACCAAGTTCAGAATCTTAGCCTAGACAGATTCCTACAATCTCATGAAGAGATAGATACAGGATGGCGGGGATGTGAGGGTGGTCCTTTATGATGCAGTAATTCTCAAGTATGCTGAGCATGCATAGAAGATTTAGGGATAAAGCAATTTACTTCTGGATTATTGCATGACCCAGACAGAGTATCCTTGATTTATAAAGACCCTGATGCTGGGAAAGATTAAGGGCAGGAGGAGAAAGGGGCAGTAGAGGATGAGATGGTTAGAAGGCATCATCAAATCAGTGGACATGAGTTTGAGCAAATTCTGGGAGATAGTGAAGGACAGGGAAGCATATCACGCTGCAGTTCATGGGGTCACAAAGAGTCGGACATGACACACTGAACTGAACACCATCATCACTATTACATTATAATCATTTTCTATCTTAAAAATCATAATGATGAATAATAAACGTTAAAACACTACATGTGCAATTACAATTTATAAATATTATTTATAATTACAATATAGGTACTATTTATTACAACTACATATTTCTTTATATTTTTACAATTAAAACTAACATAATACTGTAATTACTATTACTATTTTACAAAAGCTAAATACTAAATTAATTTTATCATGTATTAAGTACTTATTATGTATCTGCCAGATCCTCTAATAAACAGATAATCCTTATAGTGATCCAGTTACATATAAATTATATCTGCATTATATAGATTCTAAAAATGTACATGTGGACTTCTCTGGTGATACAGTGGATAAGAATCGGCCTGCCAATGCAGAGGACACGGGTTCGATCCCTGTTCCAGAAAGATTCCACATGCCATGGAGCAACTAAAAGCCCACCACAACCATTGGGCCTACACTCTAGAGCCTGTGCGCTGCAACTATTGAGCCGACACAGCACAACTGCTAAAGACCGTGTGCCTACAGGCTGCGCTACGCAACAAGAGAAGCCACCACGATGAGCCGCCTGTGCACTGCAATGAAGAGTCACGCCTGCTCACTGCATCCAAAGCAAGCCGGTGCACACAGGAAATGACCAAACGAAAATGGAACCTGGGTTGTCTGAGTGCAAAGTTAACGCTCTTGAAACACTAAGACACATCTTTTTCTCTCTCTGATTGTACTTAAACCAAATCCCCTTGAAGTGATATAAGACTAATTTTAATGGAATATTATTGTCAATAGTTAACATTTGAAGCTGATCCCCATAATTTATGGGGCACTTTGACATATAGCCCCAGGGAAATACTGATGCAGTAAAATAAAATCAACTGGGAATATATTTAAATATCCCTGATGATGTTTCCACTTAAGCTCTCTATCAGTTGGTAAAGAATTTCTCAAGGGATCCCTGAAAATACTCAGTGATCTTCGATTGCACAGAAAAAAATAGAGCATCTCCCTTCCCAGAGACATGGAGACAAAATATATAGTCCCATTTCTCCGTGGGTTTAAGTCAGACCTTGAATAATAAATACTTTAATATGGTCATATGTATTTAAAGAGAGTCACATTTAATGACGCGTCAAAATTTACCACAGAGAGGGCCCTGAGGGAAACCCATCAAAAAGAAAGAGAGAAATTTAGATGCTGAAATGTTGGCTTTCACAGGGATCAGTTCAGGCATATAGTGTATTTTCTCATTTCCATTGCACTCCACCAACACACAAACATGCATGCCTGCGCACATATCATATTTGGAACCAATCAAATTTTGATAGCACTCAGGGATTTAGGTCCTTTCCCTGACTCTTACTTTTAACTTTAGTAAAAAAAAAAAAAAATCTAACATAAAATTTACCATCTTAACAGGTTTAAGTGTACAGTTCAGTATATGAAGTACATTTACATTGGTATGTAAAAGATCTCCAGAACATTTTCATCTTGTAAAACTCTATTTAAAAAACAAAAAACGAACAAAAAAAGCTCTGTATTTATTAAACGACTGCTCTCCATTTCCCATTTCCCCTAGTCCTTGATAACCACCATTCTACTGTCTGTTTCTACAACTTTACTACTCTAAATAGGGTACATAAATGGAATCATAGAGTACTTTTCTTTTTGTGACTGACTTATTTCACTCAGCATAATATGTTTAAAGTTCATTCATGTTATGCCATGTGGCTAATACTATGTTGGATGAAAATATTGCATTGTTTTTACCCAATATTTCAGTTGCTCTCACTTTTTGGCAATTGTGAGTAACATCACTAAGAACGTAGGTGTGCAAATATCTCTTTGAGACAATGCCTTTGATTATTTTGAATATATACAGAAATGGGATTGCTGGATCATATGGTAGTTCTATTTTAATTCTTTGAGGAATATCCATACAGTTTCCCACAGGGGCTGTACAATGGAACATTCCTACCCATAGTGTTCAAGGGTTCCCCTGTGTATGCCTGAGAAGAATGTATATGCTGCTGCTGTTGGATTAAATGTTCCTTATCTGTCTGTTAGATCCATTTGGTCTAGAGTATGCTTGATTCCAATATTCCTTGGTTGGTTTTCTGTTTGGATGGTCTCTCCACTGCTGAGGGTGAGGCACTGAACTTCATTACTAATATTGTACTGTTGTCTATATCTCCATTCAGGCCTATTAGAATTTGCTTAATATATTTAGGTGCTTTGATGTTGGATAGTTATATATTTGCAATTGTTATATCTACTTGATGAATTGACTCTTTTATCATTATATGACCTTCATCTCTTGCTCCTGATTTTGGCTGAAAGTTTATTTCATCCAATAAAAGTATATATACCCAACTTCTTTTGGGTTCCAGTTATATAAAATATCATTTTATGCCTTTGCATAAATTCATTTACAATTTCTTGATAGTTCAGATTTTCTCATATCTCACTACTTCTGAACATAATTTAACTTTTTTCCTGAATGCTCATTCTTTCTATATTTTCCTATGGTTATTTTTGAGTCAGATTTGATGTATGTTTAAGGATAGGCTTAGTGTTTCCATAGCTTGCTTTTGTTTTTTTAAAAGATTAAGAGTATGAAACCTCAAAATATGCCAGGTTCTAGTGACAATATATCTTTGCCCACATTCTGGCCTAGGAGTTACCGCTAAATGTTCTTATTATTTCTATAGACATTATTTTCCAGACGCTTGGACTGATCAAGGTGAGGGAAAAAGTCCAAGTTTACTTTTGTATTTCCTTATCTATGAGAATGTGAATTGACTAAGGGAGAATCGTACACTAACACAGCATTATATTTTGTTTTCTCAGAGTTGAGAATTTCCTTGAGCCAAATGGATGCCACCTTTTCAAGCTAGGCTAAAATTGTGAGAAAATACTGCCCAATGTTTTACCAACTTAAAACTATTCAATTTGTTGTGGATTTCCAGAGTTGAGACTATACCAGTTATCTCTGGTTACTATTCCTCCTAGCTACTCTGATAATGGGATATATTTGCAGTATGTAATTACATTTTTTATCCTGGGAAAGAAATATTTATTAAGGAAAACTAATAAGAATTCAGGTTTATAAACATCAGCATTCCCTGAGTTCTGTTACTTTGAGTGAGCCTTCCTAAGTCTGATGAACTCTCTCTCAATTGTCTGACCAAGCTCTTGTCAAGCTCAATTGGTAGAGCAGAGCCAGGATCATGGAATACCAGTCAAGGTAGTTTGTCTTCTGTGATGAACCTAACTGTGTGGTCACCTGGCATTATTTGAGCCATGAGGAAGAATTCTTGTTTTGCAACACCAAATCAAATCAACCATGGGTGACTACCTGTGATAAACATAAGATCTTAACTCCTTTAAACTTAATTCTCCTGTTTTCTTTATAAGATAAAACACTGGAATAGACAAAAATTTTTTCATATATAGACATACATAATATTTACCTTTCTCACTATAGATAGATATAGACATATATTACACATGTCATGCTGTACCATTCTGATTTTACTTTCAAGACTCTTCTCTAAAGCAAACCCTAGAAAGCTGTGGTTGAGTCAATGGGATCTATCAACATGACATCTTTGACCAATGATTTCTAGAACTGTTCTGATTCCTTTTTCAGATTTTATTTTATGCCTAAATCATTTGGTTTGATTAAAACACATAACTTATATACTTACTGTAGGGACATTTCATTCTTTACAACTACAAACATTCGATGTCTATAAATTTAAATGGGAAGTTTTCTTTTTTTGTTGAAGTACAGTTGATTTAAAATTTGTTAGTTTCAAGTATACAGAAAAAGTGATTCAGATATATGAGTTCAGTTCAGTCCAGTCGTTCACTCATGTCCAATTCTTTGTGATCCCATGAATTGCAGCAACACCAGGCCTCCCTGTCCATCACCAACTCCCAGAGTTCACTCAAATTCACATCCATTGAGTCAGTGATTCCATCCAGCCATCTCATCCTCTGTTGTCCCCTTCTCCTTCTGCCCCCAATCCCTCCCAGCATCAGAGTCTTTTCCAATGAGTCAACTCCTCGCATGAGGTGGCCAAAGTACTGGAGTTTCAGCTTTAGCATCATTCAGATATATATATATGCATACATATATATATAGATAGATAGATCATTTGTCTCTTGTAGGTTATTAAAATATTGAATATAGTCCCCTATACTATACAATAGGCCTTTGCTGGTTATCTATTTTATATATAGTAATATGTTCATCTCAACCTCCTAATTTATCCCCCCTCCTTTCCTCTTTGGTAACCAGAAGCATGTTTTCTATGTCTGTTGTCTGTGTCTGCTTTGCATATAAGTTCATTTGCATTTTTTGTTTGTTTTTTTAGATCCCGTACAGTAGGAAGTTTTCAACGGTGCTCACTCAGCCTGTTGCAAACTAGTTACCACAAATAGCTATGCTGAGCTGACCTCCCCATGTTGGTCTAGAAAATGCCTGTTGCAATTTACTTTGTTCTGTGCTTGAGTTCATACTGTTCTGAGAAACCTCTGATGTTGAAGTGGCTGCTGTTGATTCTGACTGGAACAAGAATGACTTCCAAGTTGTGTGAGACCTTAAAAAGCCTCCCCTACCAAACAGAAGATATTGACATTTATGTTCTGCCTGCATTGCAATATCAAGCATGCTGTGTGGTAGGAGCACCCTGTGGCTTTGTTGGACAGTCATTTTGTGCTTTCTGCCCTGTAGCAGACTTATTCTAGAGTCCTGTTTAACTATTTCTTTGACTTATAAATGCCCAACCAAATGGATGAATGGATGGATGAATTATTTCAGACATGAGCTGACAATATTTGCTTATATGTTCATCTGTTGCTTTATAACCATAGTAATATGTGTAATCTTTCTGATTTAAATTAAGCACCCCCTTTTTCCTCCAAATTACATATTATTGGAAAGGGTTTCATCATCTTCAAACAAGATATGCCAATCACCAGACAATAATTTAAGTAGAAATTAACATAAAATGACAAATATCTGCTTTTAATGAGAGAGAACCAGAATCTTAGAAAAACAGAGCACTAAGGACATCAAAGATTAATCTTCAGTAATTTAGCATTGAAGTAACTGAAGGATAATATCACTATTGACTGAACTATAGTGTCCTTAGCAAAAAGCTTGTCAGGACTAATAAAATCCAACACAAAATTGATACAGGGAATCGTGACCCTACATCTTAACCACCACACTGGGTCTTCCCCATCCAGAGTAGGTAATTAATTAATTTCAACTGGAGAATGTCTTCCAGGTCTGTAATTAACAACATGTATACCTACCATACTCTCACCCTCATCCTCCACTATGGTAAGAATGTGCAAGGTGATTAGTGAAGCCAGATTGTAAATGTGCCCCCTGGTTGTTCCTTCTTCCACTTTAAACTCTCTCAGCCTCCAACCCCTTCCCACATTCCTTATCATGTTCCTAATGAGAGTATATTTTTTTTTACTCAACTAAAGTGTAAAATATCTGTTTTCTTCATTTTCTTGAAAAGATGTTTTACTATACATCTATTTCTTGAGTTATAAAGTAAACCTTGAGTAAATTTTATGTTGGTTTATTACTATTAATACAAGACATGGAAAAATGCTCATAAAGTGCATATTCTATGTATTTTAGTCATGTTTTTTTTTTAACTTGTGAAGTATTTGAGAAATGATAATTAAAGGTACATAGTAAAGATACTACATGTTTGCTTTCTTCAAGATTTTGACCTGGCATCTGTATAATGTAGGCAGCCCAATAAAATAATCAAGTAAATGGAACAATAAAAAATGTAGCATATGTGAAATGGCATGAATGGAATTAAATCAGGATATTTAGCTGGCTTTAGCCATGTGCCCTTGGAAATATTAGTTAGCTTCTCTGCAATTTCCTTGTTTCTTCTATAAAAAGAATACAGGGTGCTTGGGGCTGGTGCACTGGGATGACCCAGAGGGATGGTATGCGAGGGAGGAGGAGGGGGTTCAGGATTGGGAACACATGTACACCCATGGCAGATTCATGTTGAAGTATGGCAAAACCAATACAATATTGTAAAGTAAAAATACATACATAAATAAATAATTTTAAAAAAGAATGCTACCAATATGGTGAGCACATCATTATAAATGTATTTTAGGTATGTGTATTAAATATAAGGGCTTCCCAGATGGCTCACTGGTAAAGAATCCACATGTCAGTGTAGGAGACACGGGTTCAATCTCTGGGTCAGGAAGATCCCCTGGAAAAGGAAATGGCAACCCACGTTAATATTCTTGCCTGGGGAATCCCATGGACAGAGGAGTCAGGTGGGCTACAGTCCACAGGGTTGCAGAGTCGGACACAACTGAAGCGACTGAGCATGTATGTGTTTGCTATATTTCTAATATTCGTTTCCTTAAAGCCAGAAAAATTATTGAGTTCTTCAACAAACTATTTATTTTTGACATAGCTTTTATTTTGGAGGAACTTCAAGAAAACTTGGATAAATAAAAATGCTGAGCTTTGTAAATGAACATGATTATCCATAAAATGGTGAATATCATGCTAAATTATTAGCAAACAATCATTTATTTGGTTGCAGATGTGCAGAAGAAAAGTTGGAGCTATCAGCAAAAAACTATGCATAAAGGAAAAAAGATAAATAAGGAACGTTATTTTGTCATATTTAAGTATGAAACTTTTGTTAGTAGGAACTAATTTTATTGCTCTCCATTATTCTGACTGAAATATTAACTCAGAAAGTTAACTAAGTTGGCTAAACATTTCTCTATAAAAATATTCATTCAAAATTTAGCAAAACAGAAACAGACACACAGAGAACAAACTAGTGGTTACCACTGGGGAGAAGGAAGAAAGGAGTAGGGGTAGAACAGGACAGGGTAAAGCAGAACAGGAGGGGGTTAGAGGTGCAGGGGGTTAGAGGTACAAACTACCATCCATAAAATAACTAAGCTATAAGAATATATTATACAGGACAGGGAATATAGCCAATATTTTATAACATTAAATGGAGTAAAATCTATAAAAGTATTGAATCACTATGCGGTAGACCTGAAACTAATGTAATACTGTAAATCAACTATACTTCAAAAAATCCATTCACATATTACTTTTATAAGTTTTATTTATATATTTGGCTGCATCAGGTCTTATTTGCAGCACGTGGAATTTTAGTTGCAGTGTGTGGGCTCTTTTGTTAATGGCGCAAAGCCTCCCCAGGTGGCGCTAGTGGTGAAGAACCCTCCTGCCAATGCAGGAGATTTAAGAGTCCTGGGCTCAATCCCTAGGTCAGGAAGATTCCCTGGAGGAGGAAATGGCAATCCACTCCAGTGTTCTTGCCTGGAGAATCCCCATGGACAGAGGACCCTGGTGGGCTATGGTCCATAGGGTCACAAAAAGTCAAACACAACTGAAGCAATGGCACACATATGATTCCTTAGTCCCTTAACCAAGGATTGAACATATATCCCCTACATTGCAAGGTGGATTCCTAACTACTGGACCACCAGGGAAGGCTCCACTCATACCTTATTAATCGAAGTAACTCTTAGGAAGAACTTGCTTCAGTTCAGTTCAGTTCAGTTCATTCGCTCAGTCGTGTCCGACTCTGCAACCCCATGAATTGCAGCACGCCAGGCCTCCCTGTCCATCATCAACTCCCAGAGTTCACCCGAACTGCTGTCCATCGAGTCAGTGATACCATCCAAAATTCACCATTATTTCATTAAACAGAACTTATTCAAAATAATTGTATTTTGAATTGAGATTTTTTTCTTTTAAGTTGTCCATACCAATCCAAGACTTAGTTCTTCCTAAATTTATAGATCATCACATTTTTGTGCACTCAGCTGTGATATAAACCAAAAAAGTCTCTGATTTCAGGGTCTTTGTTCTCTCTCTCTCTCTCTCTTTTTTTTTTTGTCTTTACTATAGAATGTCCCACTCTAGCAAGATGGTAGACTTAAGAAATCTTTAATATACTTTTACTACAACCGTGTTGAAATGCTGGATAAACTAATAGAAATACATATTAAATAAATAACTAAGCTTACAAAATGGAGATAACCTCCCTCAAGTTGATAGGCACAATAAGATGATTAAAAACCAGAGCTGAAGCACTTGAGTTGATCTGGTGCTGCAGCTGTGTGTGTCTCCCAGGGCGAAGGAGACAGAGGAGTCAGGAGTGAGTGGCTAGTCTTAGTACCATAGACGCTTGAGGTTTCAGGTCAAATTGGCCTTTAGTCATGAGAACAAAGGCAGCATTATTTTTTTTAAAGCCACATTTTTAAAGAACAAAATAGAACTTTAAGAAATGTATATCTCTGTATCACATGAAAAACTGAACACAAGTTTATTAGCATATGCAACATAGTTGAAGGATTACATGAATTACATAGATTTTACATGAATGTGAGATCATTAGGAAGACTTCATCCAGAATTCCGCAGAGATTAAAGAGAGAATATTTGAAAGAGATTTACAGGAATCAAGAGTTAGATCCCAAATACATACATATAAAATAAGAATCCCAGAAGGAGAAAAAAGGAAAGAAGTAATACTGCAAAGTAATTGCAGTAGAGCTGAGAATGTCCACATTCCTCCCATTATAGGGCGGAGCTCACTTATCATTGTGCTTAATACAGATTAGCCTGTGACTGCTCTGAGCAATGGAGTACAGTGAAGCCAGTTCTGTACTTAGCCTTTCGATGACTATCCACTTTTGCTCGCTGGCTGGGAGCCCTGAGCTGCCATATAAGTAGTCTAAGTACTGTGCTGAACAGACGATATGGAGTGATTTTGAGATGACATGAAAAGGGTGAGTGGCCTGGCAGAAACCAGTCTTCAAATCATCTCTACCAATCCCTGGCCTGTTTGTACCCTCTAGATCAGACTCTTCACCAGTTAAATATCACTGAGTGATCTCTGTGCCACGTGGAGCAAAAACATCACTCTGCTGAGTCCTGTAAGAATCAGGAGGCACAAAATCATGAGATATCTTTAAATGTTTGTGATTTAGAGCTGTTACGTCTTGAAGTGAAGTCATTTAGTTGTGTCGGACTATTTGTGAACCCATGGACTATAGCCTACCAGGCTCTTCCATCCACGGAATTTTCCAGGCAAGAGTATTAGAATGGGTTGCCATTTCCTTACATCTTGAGGCACTTTTTAAAAGCAGCAATGAATACCTGGAACATAAATAATGCCAAGAATTTTCCAAAATGAACAAAATATGGAATCCTTAGATGGAAGAATTACATCAAGTTCCAAACAAGGGAAATAAAATTAATCTCTACCCAAATTCATAGTTGTAGCCAGAAGAACAAGAGCAAAGTGAGGTCTTAAATAAAGCAAAAAGGTAGATTGCATATAAATAATTTTAAGACTGAAACATTCCTTAAAAGAAGGAAAAGAAATGAGAAGATAATGGATTGACACCTTTAAGTGATGTGGGTTAACTGTAAACTCAGAACTCTACATCCTGCCAAATATTCAGGATTGAGATCAGAATCAAGACAACTTCTGTCCTAAAAGATTGATAATTCAGAAGGAATAGAGATGCATGAAACAATAAGAGAAAACAAATAGCAATATCCACCTGTGAGAAAAACAAAACAGAAAATGACAAGTAAAACTAAGCATCTTTTTATACATTCCCCAAAGTCATCATTAGCAGATGAGCATAACTTATCTTAATTAT
Organism: Oryx dammah; assembly: GCF_014754425.2. Lineage (NCBI taxonomy): Eukaryota > Metazoa > Chordata > Mammalia > Artiodactyla > Bovidae > Oryx > Oryx dammah. Next base: position 37,213,862 of record NW_024070197.1, read on the forward strand.
GCATAACTATCACCATTGTTATTTTTTCCTGTTACTTTGTGCTTGATAGAAATAATACTTTATCTCATGTAAACTCAGCAACTCAAAGATAAACATGGAGGATGGGATAAATTGGGAGACTGGGGTTGACACATATACACCATTGATACTATGTATGAAATATATAACTAATATAGCACAGGGAACTCTACTCAATGCTCTGTAGTATCTAAATGGGAAAGAAATTCAAAGAGGAGACTGTATGTACACATATAACTGAGTTACTTGTACAGTAGAAACTAACAAAACATTGTAAAGCAACTATACTTCAATAAAATTTTTTAAAAGAAAAAAAAGATGAAATAGGAATTAAATTCCTCACATAACAGAAGAAAACATGCATTAACTAAATAACTCATCAGAATCTGAACAGCTATTAAAACGTAGAGATGAAGTTTGAACTGATTCAGTGATTTCAGATAGTGAGCAGACTCTCTCAAATACACAGTCTCTTCTGCATACTTTTAGGCCTTCCCCCCTTCACATCTCAAGAGGATTTGTTTTAAGCAACTTTAGATGCTTTATCTCTATTTCCCTGTTCACGCCCCCAAACACCCCCACTTCTTTGCCATCAAACACCAATAACAACATACCAAAATGTGTTCATTCTGAAAACAGAGAATTACCAGTGCCTAAAACTAGGTTTACAAGACAAAATGATTGTGGAAAAGTTAAGGTATAAATGAGCTTGCATATGAACACTGTATATGGAGCATAAATGTCTGCATCTGAAGGATGGAGGTATTGCTTTCTATGTATCTAGCAGAGGAAGACTGCTACTCTCACTTTATTTATTTATTTTTATTTGACTGTGTCAGGTCTTAGCTGTGGCATGTGGGAGCCTGTTCTCTAGTCAGGGATTGAACCTGGGCCCTCTGCCTTGGGAGCATGGAGTCTTAACCACTGGACCACCAGGGAAATCCTGCTACTCCATTTTATTAATAAAATAGATAATAATGGAGCTTAACCAAACAACATAACTAAACCAAGATAATTAAGGAGTTAAAAAAAGAGATTCAAAATAAATAATGTCCAATGCTTCTGAAGATACTATATCAACTACCACCCATGATGACTACCTTAGGTTGGGAGAATCTATGATGTCTGGCATGTGCTAGGACTTGTGTTTAGTCACTCTGCTAAACTGCTAAGTCGCTTCAGTCGTGTCCGACTCTGTGCGACCCATAGACAGCAGCCCACCAGGCTTCCCCATCCCTGGGATTCTCCAGGCAAGAGTACTGGAGTGGGGTGCCATTGCCTTCTCCAATTTAGTTGCTCAGTCATATCCAACTCTTGGAGACCCCGTGGACTGCAGCCCACCAAGCTTCTCTGTCCATGGGATTCTCTAGGCAAGAATACGAGAGTATGCTGCCATTCCCTTCTTAAGGGGATCTTCCCAACCCAGGGATCGAACCCAGGTCTCCAAAACTGCAGATGGATTCTTTACTGTCTGAACCACCAGGGAATCATGATGTCTGACATAGGAAGTTGCTACTATAAATGATTTTTGATCTCTTGTTAGGAAAACATCATGTGCCCAAGTGAAAACAATTCTGAATGATAGTAGCCAATATTGATTCACTGATCACTTAAACTATTACTATTACTTCATACAGATGCAATAATTGGGCACATCTATGAAATGTGGAGATGTGACTCATGTTAAAGTGAAAGTGAAAGTCGCTCAGTCATGTCCAACTCTTTGTGACCCCATGGACTATACAGTTCATGGAATTCTCCAGGCCAGAATACTGGAGTGGGTTGCCATTCCCTCCTCCAGGGGATCATCCCAACCCAGGGATCAAACCCAGGTCTCCAGCATTGTAGGTGGATTCTTTACCAGCTGAGCCACTAGTGAAGCCATGTTAAAGTCAAAGCCAATATATGAGGAGGATGGGATTCAGGATACACACATCCTTCTGCTAGTCTTCCAAAAAAGAACAGTTCTGAGTGAATGAATAAAAGTTAATTCTAGTGGTGATGTTTTTAAGGGAGGTAAAGTGGAGCAGAGGCCTGAGTGTGTACTAGTGTGTACGCTAAGTCGCTTTAGTCGTGCCCAACTCTATGAGACCCCATGGACTGTAGACCGCCAGGCTCCTCTGTCCATGGAATACTCTAGGCAAGACTCTGGAGTAGGTTGCTATTTCCTCCTCCAGAGTATCTTCCTGACCCCAGGATGGAACCTGTGTCTGTTACCTTTCCTGCACTGGCAGGCACGTTCTTTTCTGCTAGTGCCAGCTGGGTAGCCCAACCGGAACTTTAAACCTGGAGGTAGGAGAAAGGGATGTACAACTAAGAAGACTCTTCTCTGTGCTCCTTCATTGTTCATTTTGAGCTTTATTTCCTTAGCTTATATTGTAGAAAATGGCACCTACGCTTGTAATTTGTGTGAATGTTGAGGACAAGGCTAGAGAGTGAGAGAATGAAGATGAAAACACATAGCATAGATTTGAGCATGTTGTAGCTATTTAAAACATCACTTGAATTGTTTATTGACTAAAAATTAATCATACTGTTTGAGAAAGAAAGCTAGTAAAGAAAACAAATGTGGGCATAATGGATATGGGCATTTGAAACTATTTTAAGAATTGGGCATGTGCTCTCATAAAGGGAGACAGAAATGTACTTATTGAATTGTGTCATACTGTTTTCCTATTAATTTTAATTAGATCCTATTAGATATTCAAGGATTATTTTTAGTGGTTACCAGACTTACTATTTAGATGTATTATTTATTGTAGATGGAACTTCCCTCTTGTTAGATGTGCTGTCTTTGGGGGAATTTTGTTTCATTTAAGTGTTGTTCAAATGTAGCACCCCATGGCAGGTCCCCGAAGAATACATCACAATGCTGTATATATTGTGCAGAGAGTACAGGTATTTCTTTCAATGGGGACTTTGCTCTGGCTACAGTAACTCTAGTCAGAACTCTTATTAAGTCAGACATCTAATACCAATTCTTAGTCATGGTCACAGGTGCAGAAAGTTAACACCAGTCATTAAAACAAAAATGATCTCGCTAGAGAACTGAGGAATGTTCCTCTCCAATGATGATCTGTGTATTGCATATTTATGACCTCTTCAAAAACAATCCATCCAAATAGGAAATTAGTCCATACAAGAGAAGCATTTAAGTATGAAAAAAAATTTATGGAGGCTGAGATCTAAACTCTCATCGTATAGATAGAGATGGTGACAAAAACTGAAACTTAAGACTGTGGGAGATAGGTGAATTAAGTGTTCTGCTTACTGAATTTTTTATTTACTTGTTTCTCTTTCATTTGTTTATTTTCCACAGTGGATTACAGTAACCGAAAAGTTTTCCTGAAGGAAATAACAAGTAGGATTTAGTGGGAAACAAAAAAGGAAAGGTATTCCTATTTCCTATACTCGGAAGCAGTTTGAAGTGGCCTATTAACTGGAAATTCCAGAGATGAAGAGTAATTTAGAGCTAGTAGAAAAAAGCAGCTTTGGTGAGTGGCTACAAATAAGGTCAGAGAACTGTGCAGTGCTGCGTCATGGAAGGACTTCTGTGCTACATTATGAAGTTTGAAACGTGTTCAGAAAATTACAAAGAGGAATTGGAAGATGATGCATTCGTGTTCTAATACTGCTATAAAAAATTACCACAAATTCGGTCACTTTAAACTACATGAATTTATCATCTAACATTCCTGGAGGTCCAAAGTCTGAAATCAGTCTCCCTAGCCTGAAGTCATAGTGTCAGCTTGGCTGGTTCCTTCTGCAGCCTCTGAGAGAGGATCCATTCTCTTTGCCTTCTTCTTTGTACTCTAAAGGCTGCCTGCATTCCTAGATTCGTGGCTCTTTCCTCACATCGCCCCTATCTTTTTCTTCCACCATCATCTCTCCTGCTAACTCTGATCCTCCTGCCTCACTGTTAGAAGTATTCCTGTGATTAACCTAGGCCCACCTGGAAAATCTAGGCTAATCTCCCCATCAGCATCCTTAACTTAATCATATCTGTGAAACTCCTTTAATCTTGTTAAAGATTTGGTGAATTAAGACATAAATATTTTCCAGAAGCTATTATTCAGTTTACCAAAAACTATAAACACAGATATGACATGATAAACTTTATATTTTAGAATGAACCCTCTGATACCATGGGAGTTAAAGAAGGATCAGTCTGGAAGAAGGGGACCAAGGGGCAGTTGCTGAGCTCTTGAAGAGAAATGGCTTATTCCATATCTATTAATGTTCAATGTTTGGCTCTAACACTACTATGCCCCATTTCCTTCACAGGAGTAAATGAGGAATAGCAAAAAATAAATGTGTATAAGGTGCATTTTAACAGAACCTAGAAGCTAACTAAATTGGGAGAGAAGTGAGGAGTAGAGACAGGGAGTGATTAAAGTCTCCAAATTTGAATTCACGTTAACAGATATGCAAATTTTAGGAAAACAGGAGAGTGAAGAAGAAAAGAAATTCATTCAAAGACCCTATTAGTTTGTAGAGCATCAATGTGCAAATTTGGAAAAGATGCCCCCCTGCCTCCCCTGGACAGATGCTGTCCCACAGGCACACAACTTGGTCACGTGACCATGCCTTTAGAGAGAGGAAATTGTGTCCCCTTCTCTCGGTTAAGGCTCTATCAGAGCACAGTAGGAGCCTGCCACAGACCACAGTCACAATATGTCCTGCGCTGTTCTGTATATGATAAACAAAGCATCAGTGAACTTAGATGGAGTTGTCTATTGGCACCAGAGTTAAAACAAAAACTCTGGATGTGAGTTTTGTATCAGCAGAAAAATAACAGATGAATGAATGTATAGGCTGGCTGAGATTGTATAGGCAGCAAAGAAAGTATTAATAACTAACTTCAAGAGGCAATCAAATTTAAAGATAGAATGTCCAACACCACAGCATCAGTGCTACCATCAGAATGGGACAATCTCTTGTTGCAGAGACATTCTAGGTGAGAATATAGTGCATTTAGTCTTGTTTATGACAACGATAGACTGTTATCATTTTTCTTGTTTGTAATTTTACAAAAATGTTGATGTATTAAATGTATACCATTTGGGGATCAACAATAAGAAACAGAGGAGAGCTAGATGATTTGATATTTACCAAAAGGGAAGATTGGTAAAAGGGCAACTGGGGTATATCAAACATGGGTGAAAACAGACAGAAAACCCTTTGATGCATAATTAAATCAAAGTCTCTTAGAAATCTCTGGACAGGAAAAGAGGCAGAAAAAAATTGGAAAAGGAGAAAATAGAAACATTTAATTTACATGAAAATATTGTTGATTTTTAAACCAATTTATTTTTTAAATAAATTAATTCCAAGAAATGATGATTTGTCCTGATTATTTAAACCTGTGAAATGTTTTGACTTGGGAAAATGCATCCCCTTCAGTTCCATTTGTGGAATTTAGTTATCTATTCAATATATGTATTTCATTTAAACTTCAGCTGATTTGAGACACCCAATTCTCCATTGGGAGGCACTTGGCTTTTCTCATAAATGTGTAATTTTCAGCTCGAAGAAACATTTGCACCTTCAGGGAGCAATATATTCTCTTCTCCCAGTAGTTTCTTATTTTATTTACCCTGTCAAGTAGCCAACAAGAACATTTTCTCATACTGTACTGAGCCTAAGTGAAGTTCAAGCATTCAGTTTGCCCAACTTTTAGAGGAAATAAGAAAATACTTTCTAGCAAAATAAATAATAATAGCTCTTACTGAGCCATAAGCCACCTGTTTGGACGTATCGATCAAATTAGCTTTTAGAATAAAGACCTAGTATTTTCTTAAATATAATGCATTACCAAAGTGTTTGCATTTTTGCATTTGGCATGGAGGTAAAATGTTGGGAGGAAAAGATCTAAATTTTAGCTCATACATTTGTTAATTGCTCCATTTTGGAGGAAACTAACCATGAAGAAGGAGAAGTGCTATTTCTCTTACTGGTCATTTAGTGAGATTCATAAAAGTGAATATGGCAAGCTCTGATTCTTTGGATTGTTATTTGTTGAAAATGTGCAGAAATAAAGCTATCAGAAGTGTTTCTTTTAAATGAATATTGAATAGAAGCTAGTGCCATTTATCCAATAAAGTAATTTCTTCCTTACTTAGAATGGGCTTAGTTAGAGGGGAAATCCTATTTCAGGGCCATTTTTTCCTCCCCTCATTTATGCCCAAAGCATATTGTATGTAGAGATATCATGCCATGGACCCAGTAATAGTTCTGCTGTAGACAGTTTCCACCTGACTGCATTTCTATTACTGCGGATAACCTTCAACTCAGGAACAGCATTCACAATTTATAAAGAATATAGAAAAAAGAAGTCTTCCATATAAATCCAGGATTCTAACTGTGTGAAGTATGGAGAAATTGCATAACTTTGAAAGCAAATGTGAAATCTTTTTGAGTGTGATCCTCATGGGAAGGAATGCTAACTTGCTGTTCACCTTGAAAGTTTCCTCAGTGTGCTATTATTTTTCTCAAATGTCAAATAGTTTGCAAGACATTTCCCTGATAATTCCCACAGGGCATGGAGAATAAGATTTACTTTGATTAGAAGAGGCTTAAGATGAGGAATCTGGTTTAGCAACAGGCCCTGCCAAAGAATAAAGGCTGGTTAGTTTTGTTAACCTGGGTCAAGCAGACCAGAGATTGATTCTTGGAATCTGGCTCCATGAAGAAGCAATGAAGAACTGGACTACACTTAAGCAGACAGCCTAAAGTATTCAGGAGCTAGGCACAGCAGATCTGGCTTTTATTGTTGACCCTCTTAATAATGTATTGTGTAACCTTTGGCAAGTAAATTAATACATCCATTCCTCCTTTTCCTTATCTGTAGAAAAGTGATTTCAGTTGCTCGATCCATAAGATGCTCAACTCCAAGCTTCTTAGTTTGAAGGAGGAGCAGAATTAGTGAGCTTATGATACAAAGAAGTTGTTTGTTTTCTAATCTCTTTCCTGTCCTTCCATTCATGGCTACAGTAGCATTTCACATGTCTCTTTCCATACGGAGGAAAAGAAGGAAAATAGTAATTAGGTCCTTTTATATCCATATTTTATAAAAGTGAAGGACTATATAAATCAACAGGGCCTGCCAGAAGTATAGCATTTTTTATAATTGCACTGCACTAGCTTTAGCTGTAAGTTTCACCCATCCATTCAAGCATGCTCATATCCATCCATTCATGCATTCATCCATCTATCCTCCATCAAAATATCCATTGAATCAATATGTATTATGTACTTATTTGCTGGCTGCATAAATACTATAAATACACTGGTCAACAAGACAGGCTTGTTCTTCAGGGAACTGAGAGTAAATCAGTAGGCCTGTGTTAACAAACAATTAATTTTAATTACATAAGTGAAAAGTGTTGTTTAAGAAATACAGCAAGTAGTAACGGTGACTAATGAGCAGTTTTTTCTTCATATAAGAAGAGACCTGATTATCCCCACACAAATTAACTTCTTTATTCAAAGGAAGGTAGAGGTGCAAGTTGATTGAAAAGTTAAGAATGAAATCCCTTTTTCAATGTTCAGTCACTTGACCTGTTTGCAAGATCATATTATCAAAACAGTTACACTTCTGGCTTCTGAATAACAAAGAATTACATTTATAAAACTCTCCATGCCTGTCGCAACTCCCCAAGAGGCCTTGGGAAAGACTTTGCCCTTGTGAAGTCATCCAGAAGAAGAGTAACCTTTACTTTCAAATTGATATTCCAAGTATACTAAGGCAATAAAGAAGAACGATAACAATCAAATCCTAAAGGAACTAACAGAATCAGCCTTTATTTGGCAGAGAATGGCATGCAATTATAAAGTGATCAAGGCTCCATACCTATACATTTAATTAAGCATAAAGATGGGTGAGTATTGAAATACTAATGAGAAAACTTAGACTTCCTTCTAATGAGATTTCACAATTATGACCCAAATATCCCATTCTAGATTATGTTGACTAACCATCTGTCCTGGTTTACCGGAGACTGAAGGATGTCAGCCTTTTAATGCCAACCCGGAAAATTGTGGGCAAACTGAGGAGAGTTGTTTTCCAACATAGCTTCTATAATGTAATAATAATGTAAGCCTAATTATACAAGGTTATAAACTTATTCAATTTATGCTGTCTAAGCACTGGCAAACCATGAATCATGGCCACTCACACTTTTGTAAAGGATATTTTAGAACCCACTAGTCTGTCAACAAGTCATGTTCTTAGCAGGGGCTATTTGCCCAAAGTACTACCAGAGAACAAACATGCAGAAACTCTAGTCATCATAGTTATTTATTTCCACTTTGCAAGGTATACCTCTTCTTTGCAGAATCATAAATACATGGCAAAATCTATCAGCTGACTGACACACATATGGCTTAACTAGCACTGTGGTTAGTGATTCTAGCTCTGTTTCTGAGTTGTCTTCATTCAAAGTTACTCAGAGCATGTCAACATCAGTTAATCTTTCTGAGCTTTGGTTTCCTCAACTTAAAAAAAAAAAGGTTTGACTGTCATAGATGAACCAAAGTCTCCTTTTCCCAGGTTTGAGTTTGGTTCAGTTCAGTTCAATTCAGTCGCTCAGTTGTGTCCCACTCTTAGCAACCCCATGAATTGCAGCATGCCAGGCCTCCCTGCCATCACCAACTCCCAGAGTTCACCCAAACTCATGTCCATCGAGTCGGTGATGCCATCCAGCCATCTCATCCTCTGTTGTCCCCTTCTCCTCCTGCCCCCAATCCCTCCCAGCATCACAGTCTTTTCCAATGAGTCAACTCTTCACATGAGGTGGCCAGAGTATTGGAGTTTCAGCTTCAGCATCAGTCCTTCCAATGAACACGCAGGACTGATCTCCTTCAGAATGGACTGGTTGGATCTCCTTGCAGTCCAAGGGACTCTCAAGAGTCTTCTCCAACACCACAGTTCAAAAGCATCAATTCTTTGGTGCTCAGCCTTCTTCACAGTCCAACTCTCACATCCATACATGACCACAGGAAAAACCATAGCCTTGACTAGACAGACCTTAGTCGGCAAAGTAATGTTTCTGCTTTTGAATATGCTGTCTAGGTTGGTCATAACTTTTCTTCCAAGGAGTAAGTGTCTTTTAATTTCATGGCTGCAATCACCATCTCCAGTGATTTTGGAGCCCCCAAATTAAAGTCTGACACTGTTTCCACTGTTTGCCCATCTATTTCCCATGGAGTGATGGGACCAGATGCCATAATCTTAGTTTTCTGAATGTTGAGCTTTAAGCCAGCTTTTTCACTCTCCTCTTTCACTTTCATCAAGAGGCTTTTTAGTTCCCCTTCACTTTCTGCCATAAGGGTGGTGTCATCTGCATATATGAGGTTATTGATATTTCTCCTGGCAATCTTGATTCCAGCTTGTGCTTCTTCCAGCCCAGTGTTTCTCATGATGTACTCTGCAAAGAAGTTAAATAAGCAGGGTGACAATATACAGCCTTGATGTACTCCTTTTCCTATTTGGAACCAGTCTGTTGTTCCATGTCCAGTTCTAACTGTTGCTTCCTGACCTGCATAGAGCTTTCTCAAGAGGCAGGTCAGGTGGTCTGGTATTCCCATCTCTTTCAGAATTTTCCACAGTTTATTGTGTTCACACAGTCAAAGGCTTTGGCATAGTCAATAAAGTAGGAATAGATGTTTTTCTGGAACTCTCTTTTTAGATGATCCAGCGGATGTTGGCAATTTGATCTCTGGTTCCTCTGCCTTTTCTAAAACCAGTTTGAATATCTGGAAGTTCACGGTTCATGTATTACTGAAGCCTGGCTTGGAGAATTTTGAGCATTACTTTACTAGCATTTGGTAGATGAAGATAATAGTGGAAAGTAAGTTGCTAACAACCACATTACAGGACTACACGGAGGGCTTCATTTAATTTTACACAAAGCCCTATAGAAATATGAAAATTTTTAAAAAATGGTAATGCTTTTCCAGATAATGAACTAAATTACTGTTCTGGCTCAATCTGGAATAGGTTAGCCATGACTGGGTTATAGAAGCCTAGGCAAGAACACGAAACAAAACAAAAAACAAAAAACCAACCAAACCTTTCCTAAGTTCTTGTTTCAAAACAAAATTTAAGCCAATTTCTTGAGATATGATTGACATATAAAGAAACTTTACATATTTGATATTTACTAATCCATGACTTCATGAATAAATATACATCTATGACATCACCACCATCAAGGTCATAGAAATGTTTGTTACTACCTAAAGTCCCCACCTGCCTCATTTAATAGGAGTAATAGGAATACCTAAAATAAAACTTTACCTCTTATCTCACATGCTTGTAAAGTAATGCTCAAAATTCTCCAAGCCAGGCTTCAACAGTACATGAACCAAGAAATTCCAGATGTTCAAACTGGATTTAGAAAAGGCAGAGGAACCAGAGACCAAATTGCCAACATCCGTTAGATCATCAAAAAAGCAAGAGAGTTCCAGAAAAACATCTACTTCTGCTTGCCTTTGACTGTGGGGATCATAACAAACTGTGGAAAATACATAAAGAGATGGGAATACCAGACCACCTTACCTGCCTCCCAGGAAATGTGTATGCAGGTCAAAAAGCAACAGATAGAATGGGACATGGTTCCAAATTGGGAAAGGAGTACATCGAGGCTGTATATTGTCACCCTGCTTATTTAACTTATATATAGAGTGCATCATGCAAAATGGCATACTGGATGAAGCATAATCTGGAATCAAGATTGCTGGGAGAAATATCAATAACCTCAGATATGCAGATAACACACCCTTATGGCAGAAAGTGAAGAGGAACTAAAGAGCCTCCTGATGAAAGTGAAAGAGGAGAGTGAAAAAGCTAGCTTAAAACTCAACATTCAAAAAATTAAGATCACAGCATCTGGTCCCATCACTTCATGGCAAATAGATGGAGAAACAATGGAAAAAATGACTGACTTTATTTTCTTGGGCACCAAAATCACTGCAGATGGTGACTGCAGCCATGAAATTAAAAGACACTTGCTCCTTGGAAGAAAAACTATGACAAACCTAGACAGCATATTAAAAAGCAGAGACATTACTTTACTGAAAAAAGTGTGTATATTTAAAGCTATGGTTTTTCCAGTAGTCATGTATGGATGTGAGAGTTGGACCATAAAGAAAGCCGAGAGCCAAAGAATTGATGCTTTTGAACTGTGGTGTTGGAGAAGACTCCTGAGAGTCCTGTGGACAGCAATGAGATCAAACCAGTCAATCCTAAAGGAAATCAGTCTTGCATATTCATTGGAAGGACTGGTTCTGAAGCTGAAGCTCCAATACGTTGGCCACCTGATGCGAAGAACTGACTCATTGGAAAAGACCCTGATGCTGGGAAATATTGAAGGTGGGAGGAGAAGGGGATAACAGGATGAGATGTTTGGATGCCAGCACTGACTTGATGGACATGAGTTTGAGCAAGCTCCGGAAGTTGTTGATTGACAGGGAAGCCTGGCATGTTGCAGTCCATGAAGTCGCAACTGAGAAAATGAACTGAACTGAACTGAACCTCTTATCAGATATTATTACACAACATATATTGTTAGCTATAGGTGGTATAATAGAATTCCAGCACTTATTCCTCTTATAAAACTGAAACTTTGTACCTTTGACTATCACTTCCCCATGTACCCCTCTCCTTGGCCCTTGTCAACCATCATCCTATTCTCTGCTCCTGTAAATTGACTATGTTAGATTCCACATAAGTGACCTCATTCTGTAACTATCTTCTGTGTCTGGCTTATTTCACTAACCATAATGTCCTCTAGGTTAATACATGTTGCCAAGAATAGCAAAATTTTCTTCTTTTCTAAAGGTTGAATAATACTGAATTGTATGTATATACCATGTTTTCTTTATTCATTCATCCATCCAGGGACATTTGGATTGTTTCCATACCTTAGCTATTGGGAATAATGCTGCACTGCCCAGGGGGTGTAGGTATCTTTCTGAGATCCTGATGTCAATTCCTTTAGATAAATATGAAGATTGGAATTGTTAGATCCCATGGTAGTTTTATATTTAATTTTTCCAGGCATGTTCATATTGTTTTCATAATAGTTGTACCAATTTACATCCTTACCAACAGTTTACCCAACTAACCTTTTACTTACATCCTAACTAACATTTGCTTTTTTAATAGGTGTGAGGTGATACCTCATTGTAGTTTCAATGTACATTTCCCTGATGATTAAATGGACTGAGCACTTTTCATATACCTGTTGGCCATTTGCATATCTTCTTTGGAGGAATGTCTACTGAGGTTCTTTGCACGTTTTTTAATAGAATTAGTTGCTTTTATTTCTTGTTACTGTATTTTGAATATTAATCATTTATCAGATATAAGGCTTGCAAAGTTTTCTTTCATTCCATAGGCTATCTTTTCATTGCAACTATTTCTTTTGCTATGCAGAAGATTTTTAGTTTCCTATAATCTCCTCTTGGAGAAGGAAATGGCAACCCACTCCAGTATTCTTGCCTGGAGAATCCCATGGACGGAGGAGCTTGGTGGGCTACAGTCCACGGGTCACAAAGAGTCGGATACGACTGAGCGACTTCACTTTCACTTTCATAATCTCCTCTATTTTTGCTTCTGTTGCCTGTGGTATCCAAAAATTGTGCTTTTGGTGTTGTATCCAAAATCATTGAAAAGATGAAGGTCAAGGAGCTTTTCCCCTGAAGTTTCCTATAGAAGTTTTATCATTTCAGGTCTTAAGTTTAAGTCTTTAATCCATTTTGAGTGAAATTTTGTGTATTCTAGATGTGGATATTCAGCTTTCCCAACATTATTTAAAGAAAACCCTTTCCCTTTTTGTATTCTTGGCACCCTTGTTGAAGATTAGTAGACTCTGTATGCATGTGTTTATTTCTAGGCTCTTGATTCTATTCCACTGGCCTGTTTGTCTATTTTCATGCCAGCACTGTACTGCCCTTGCTTATTCAAGCTTTGTAATATAGTTTGAAATCAAGAAGTGTGGTACCTCCAGCTTTGTTCTTTTTGCTCAAGATTGTTAAATAGGGGATTCCTGTGGTTCCATATGAATATTAGGATTGTTTTTTAATTTCTGTGAAAAATGGCATTGGAATTTTGTTAAAGATTGCCTTGAAACCATAGAGGGTTTGAGTACTATGGGCATTTTAACAATATTGATTATTCTAAGTTATGGATATAGGATATCTTTCTTTTTACATGTGTCTTCCTCAGCTTCCTTTATCAATATATTAGAGATTTCAGTGTACAGATCTTTCACCACCTTGGTTGAAAATATTCCTAAATATTTTAATGTTTGATGCTATTGTGTCAGTTTTCTTAGTGTCTTTTTCATGTAGTTCTAACAACTTTTGGGTGGTGTCTTCAGGATTTCATATGTGAAAGATCATGTCATCTGTAACCAAAGATAATTTCACTTCTTTCTTCCTTTTTACTTTGTATTTAAAGTAAAAGTAAGGTACTTTTCTTTTCTAATTGCTCTGGCTAGAACTTTTCATACTGATGACAATAGGCACACTATCTTGTTCCTGATCTTAGAGGAAAAACATTTAACATTTCACCACAGAGTATGATATTAGCTGTTGGTTTATCATATAAAAGTCTCTATTATTTTGGGGTACATTTCTTATATATCTAATTTGTTGAGAATTTTTTAATCACAAAATGATGTTGAATTTTATCAAATTCTTTTTCTGCATTTATTAAAACTATCATGTGAATTTTATTCTTCACTGTGTTAATGTACTCTATCTAATTTATTTATTTGTGTGTGTTGAACCATTTGTCCCAAGGATAAATCCTACTTGATTACAGTACACAATCCTTTTAACATGCCATTGAATTCATTTTACTATTTTGTTGAGAATATTGGTGCTCATCAAGGATACTGGCCTATAATTTTCTTTTCTTCTGGTGTCCTTACCTGGCTCCATTATGAATCTGTTGTTGGTCTTGTGAATGAGTTTGGCACTGCTCTTTCCTCTTCAAGTTTCTGGAATAATTCGAGAAGAATGGTATTAAGTCTTCTTTACATGTTTGGCAAACTTTACCAATAAGCTATCTGATAATGGGCTTTTTCTTTGTTGGGAGGTTTTTCATTATTAATTCAATATCCTTACTCTTAGTAAATAAATCTGTTAGATTTTCTATTTCTTCAAAATTTAGTCTTGGTAGATTTACTGTTTCTAAGAATTTATCCATTTCTTTTAGCATATCCAATTTGTTGACATACAGACTTAATAAAAGTCCCTCATGATCTTTTGTACTGCTGTGGTATCAGTGGCAATGTTGCCCCTTTCATTTATTAATTTTATTTTACAATTCTTTTTTCTCTTCTAGCCTAAGGATTTGTCCATTTTTAGTCTCTTCAAAAAAAATCAACTCTAGCTTCACTGGTCTTTTCTACTGGTTTTCTGTTCCCTATTTCATTGATTTTCACTTTGATCTTTGTTATTTATTTCCCTTTGCTATCTTTGGGCTTATTTTAGTCTTTTTCCAGTTCCTTGAGGTATACCATGATGCAGTTTACTCGATATCTTTCTTTGCCTTTAATGCAGATTTTTGTTAGTATAAACTTTTCTCTTAGAAGTGCACATGTTGCAGCCTATGAGTTTTGGTATGTTGCGTTTCCTTTTTTATTTTTATCAAGATATCTTCTGATTTCTCTTTTGTCTTCCTTGACCCCTTGCTTATCCAAGAGTGTGTTATTTAATTTCTACATACCTATGAGTTTTCCAATTTTCACTCTGTTACTGATTTCAAGTTTTATATTACTGTGTTCAGAGAAAATACTTAGTTTGATTTGGGATTTCTTTAATTTGCTAATATGTATTTTGTTGCTTAAAAGATGATCTGTCCTGGAGAATGTTCCATATGATGTATATCTGTCTCAAATCATGCACATACACACACACACACATATACACACTTCAATACTGAGATGAGAAACTTGTTAATTTCTTCATGATCACTCACTTTTTAGAGTAATGGTCAACTGTACTCTAACTACCTTTCAAAACATACTTAGGACTATACAATATAGGTAATATTTCCAAGCAAGAATGGCATACACTAGAAATTTTAATTTATAGCCATACCGTTAAATGCCAAAATCAGCACCGTCTTCAACACAACCACCATGTTTTTTTTTTTTTTTTTAACACTGCTATTTTGTCCTAATTTTCAGAGCTTAAAATTTGTGATTTTCTCCTGAGCTTCTGAGTTCAGCCTGGCAGCTGGAATCATATATCTTAATTCTAGAATACAAAAATATTCCCGGTCTTTGCCTAGTCTGAGCCAGAGAACCACCCGGCAGTAAGTGAAATGACCACACAGGATAAAATGGAAATCGCCTGAGTTCAGGTGTCCTGTCATCACAGATGATGGGGTGGGGCAGAAGGAAGCTATGCAGACGGTGATACTTTCAAACTTCAGCCTCCTCAGTAGACTTGACACTATCTCATGAGAAGCAGTGGCTCACTGTAGCACTTATCCTCAAATAAGAGGAAACATCAGAATCTCTAGCAGAGGAACAGGAAATATCAGTTGAGTCTCTGACCTACTGCCCATACCTGGCAGACACAAATTTCCTGTTAAGCAATCTAAGAATCAGGTTTTCTGAATTTTATCTAACTCTGACAACTTACATCAAATAAGAGACATTAGGATTGGCCAATTTTTCTAGCCTATGTTTCCTTCAAAGAGTTTGATGAAACTTATATGCAACTCTGTGATGCATTTCTCACATCAGCTTACCTCACGGAATTAAACATTTTTAAATAAGAATATAAAGATGTCTCAAATGTACTTTTATTAGTAAAAACCCACCTAACATGGTATGCACAGCTAACAATCATATATTAGAAGGGGTATTAAAACTAACATTTCCATGAAAATGAACAGAATGATAAAGAAAACACAAAGTATTTGAGCGTTTGAAGGAGGAAGCAGTGATATTTGAATGAGACTAGTGATGTGGCACATGAAAGATTTTACTAATGAGATATTTGAAGAGTTATTTTCTATTTCAGTTCAGTTCAGTCGCTCAGTTGTCCAACTCTTTGTGACCCCATGGATTGCCGCATGCCAGGCTTATCTGTCCATCACCAACTCACAGAGCCTACTCAAACTCATGTCCATTGAGTTGGTAATACCATCCAACCATCTCAGCCTCTGTCATCCCCTTTTCCTCTTGCCTTCAATCTTTCCAGGTATCAGAGTCTTTTCCAATGAGTCGGTTCTTCACATTAGGTGGCCAAAGTACTGGAGTTTCAGCTTCAGCATCAGTCCTTCCAATGAATATTCAGAACTGATCTCCTTTAGGGTGGACTGGTTGGATGTCCTTGCAGTCCAAGGGACTCTCAAGAGTCTTCTCCAACACCACGATTCAAAAGCATCAATTCTTCGGCACTCAGCTTTCTTTATAGTCCAACTCTCACATCTATACATGACTACTGGAAAAACCATAACTTTGACTAGATAGACCTTTGTTGGTAAAGTAATGTCTCTGCTTTTTAATATGCTATCTAGGTTAGTCATAGCAATTTTCTACTTACTAGTCCCTTAATTTGCTCCACAGGGAAGGTGATGGCACCCCACTCCAGTACTCTCACCTGGAAAATCCCATGGACAGAGGAGCCTGGTGGGCTGCAGTCCATGGGGTCGCTAAGAGTTGGGCAGGACTGAGCGACTTCACTTTCACTTTTCACTTTCATGCATTGGAGAAGGAAATGGCAACCCACTCCAGTGTTCTTGCCTGGAGAATCCCAGGGACGGGGGAGCCTGGTGGGCTGCCGTCTATGGAGTCGCACAGAGTCGGACAGGACTGAAGCAACTTAGCAGCAGCAGTAGCAGTAATTTGCTCCAAGAAGACAAAGCCAGTGATTCAAAGATAAAACACTTCACTTGCAAAAATTTTCAAATGTCATGAAAAGTGGAACATAGTGTCTTACAAAAGAGTGAGTTTCTATCAAGTAGGTACTTTAAGCAAGAGAGTGTCAAGTAAAAAATTTCTAAAGATGTTTTTGACTTACATTCACAAGATGTGTACCATGGAAGAGCTGATCCAGGTTAGGTTAAATGATTTTTCTGAACAAAAGAAAGAAAGAAAGAAATCTGTCATTGAATATGATTGAAAAACACTAGGTTAAAAGAAATTAGACTTTTAATTGCAAGACTTAACAGAGAACTTTAAATAATAATGTTCATTCCTTGGCAATGAATGAAGAGGGTATGTGAATAAAAAAGAATGAATAAAAATGATGTATCTGAGATCTCAGGATATTATTTTTGCCTTCTTATCCACCTAGCTCCAAACTATTCTAAAACCTATTGCTATGTAATGCTAGTATGTTAAAATAATAACAGTAAATACAAACCAGTTATGGAAGATAAACACCGTATTGGTGTTTAATACAATATGAATGTCTAATATTTTATGAGTGCATAAAATAGAATCTCAACATAATGATAGCAAAGAACAGTAAATGTGGTGACATTATCCGTAACATATTTACCCCCAGTTGGCAATAAGTCACTGGGCTTGAGGCAACCACTTTGAGTCAAGTTTGAAGACCTTGGAGTAACTCATTCATTTAACTGGAGTCTGTAATGAATAATTTTTCTGCCTCCAATGAGTCAGTTGATTTAGCCAGCCCATGCCCTGTATGCCTTGAGATCTTGTCTTGACTCTTTTTTTCTGCTGCTCTCTAGATGATAGGGAGCTGACCTCTACAGGTTTCCAGGTCAGCTGACTTCTGCCTGGGTCTAATCAACAGGAGATGTTGATGAGAGACTGGAAGGCAGGGAGAATAGAAGATGAGAGATTTCCCTTCTTTTTCTCTGCCTCAGGCTAGGTCTGCAGTGCATCAGAATTGCTTTGATGATTCTAGCCCTTTGGATCTGGTAAACCTTTCTTTCCCTTGGTTCATCCTGCCTAGGAAGACAGGTTTTTTTTGCTTTTGGTCAACTCTAGATTATACTGGAGTTTTCTTTTGGCCTCTTACCAGTTCTATCACCCATATAACACATTCCTAGCACTTTATCTTATGTATTTTCAGTGGTTTCTGTTTTCCTGGTTGGATTCTGGTAAATATAATGGTTTTCTACATTATAGAAGCATTTTTTGTCAACGTTAATGCATTACTAATTTTGAAGCTGAAACTCCAATACTTTGGCCACCTGATGCAAAGAGCTGACTCACTTGAAAAGATCGTGATGTCAGGAAAGATTAAGGACAGGAGGAGAAGGGGACGACAGAGGATGAGATGGTTGGATGGCATCACCGACTTGATGGACATGGGCTTGGGTAAAGTCAGGGAGTTGGTGATGGACAGGGAGGCCTGGCGTGCTGCAGTTCATGGGGTCACAAAAAGTCGGACACATGACTGAGTGACTGAACTGAACTGAACTGAATGCATTAATATTTTCTCATAAGATTCTGAAGATAAAAAGCATCTTGGAAATTGCTTAGCTGAACAGTCAGACTAAAGTGTCTGGTAAAGAGAGAGAGACAGCCAAATGGGTAGGGATGTGAAACTCTCATCCTTGTTTCAACAAGATCATTGTAAATATTTACCTATTAACAGGTATTGATTCTATGTCATAAAAAAGCTGTCACATTGATGCAATTGTAAACCTTAATATTACAGAAAAGGCCCAGGTAAGACTTGACTTTTATTTTGTTCAATTCACTTTCTATTACATTCTTTCAGATTCATCAACATTTTATAAAGTAAATCCTGCTTCCCCCACCACAGTATCAAAAAGGACTCTGCCTATATTGTTTTGCTTTATCTTTCCATCAATTTCTTGAAGGTGGAAGTATTATTCAGAAATTGAGATTCAGAAAGGTGAAGTAGCCTGCCTTGGAGAAGGCAATGGCAACCCACTCCAGTACTCTTGCATGGAAACTCTCATGGATGGAGGAGCCTGGTAGGCTGCAGTCCATGTGGTCGCTAAGAGTCGGACATAACCGAAACAACTTAGCAGCAGCAGCCTGCCTACATCTCTATTGTAAATAAGCATCCAAATCAGACCTAAAAACCCCATTAATGTCCATCCACACACAGTCCTGTTTCCCTTGATGATTAAATGCTTACCTGATCTTACAGTTACATGGAGAGTTTTAGAGAGTAAAATGGTGGAGTTTAATTTTGGAGATGTGAAATTAAAGCCAAATGAATATGCCTTTTAGCAAGGACTTAATCTAATGCCTGATCTACCTCTGATATAGTAACTGTTGCTGACTGTTTTTTGTTTGTTTGTTTGTTTAAACAATGTCTTATAAAAGATTCCATCCCCAAGGCACAAGATGAATATTAACATCTGTATACTTTTCTGTAATCTTCCCAGGTGGCTCAGTGGTAAAAAATCTGCCTGCCAATGTAGCAGATATGGTTTGATCCTGGGGTTGGGACAATCCCCTGAAGAAGGGAATGGCAACCCACTCCAGTATTCTTGCCTGGAAAATCCCATGGACAGAGGAGCCTGGTGGGCTACAGTTCGTAGCATCACAAGAGTCGGATGTGACTGACCATGCATGCACACTTTTACTTAGCCTACCACTTAGAATACACCTGCATCACAAATCATTCCACCCTAGCTCCTCAATTAATATTATAATCCTCATCATCATTGTTTCCAAAATAACTCAGTGTAGAAGCTTTTTCTGGTGAGGGAAAGAATAGACAAAATTGTTTAACAGACTCACATATGGGAGGGAAAAACCAATTAAAGATTATCTCTGAACCAGGACCGCCAATATGAGATGAGATGCATAACTAATCAGCCCAAGACATACAACAGGTGAAGTGAGGAAAATGTGATTGTGAGAAATGTAACAGTCTGATGTGTGTAATTCACTTTTCCCATGGAGCCCTGGCCCATCTGCTGTGACTCAATTGAATATCAGAAGATGGAAGGAGGCCATCATTCATTAACTTACCCAACTCCTTCAGGGCCTGGCTTCGCCTGAGCTTTGTTTTTGTTCTTGCACCAAAGATTTGGAAACCGTTAATATTTCTCTCTGGGTTTCCAAACTTCCAATGCTAGGATCTAATCCGATTCTCTTCTAAAGGGACCAGAGGTGTGAAGTGTTGTATACACAAAGCAAAGAGTAGCGAACATTTGTTAAAGCACCAAAGAACTGCCTCCTCCTCGGCTATGATGGATTAAAACCATGAACACGTAGCGCTAATTCTAATGTTCTTGGAAACAGTCCTCCCAGGCTTTCTTTTTCCTATGTCTGCCTGGGCTCAGGCGGATTTCTCACACTAAACATTGCCAGTCAGGCTTTGGATTCATTGCTCAAAAGAAGGCACACAAGGAATGAGTAGATGATTTTAAGCTAATTCTGTAGATATGAGTCATTTATTTTAATTTTTGTTGGAATGTAGTTGCTTTACAATGTTATGCTAGATTTTTCTGTACAACAAAATGAATCAACTATACGTGTCTACATATGCATATATCCTCTATTTTTTGAAGTTCCTTCCCATTTTGGTCACCACAGAGCACTGAGTAGAGTTCCCTGCGGTATACAATGGATTTTCATTAGTTATCTGTTTTCTATATAATATCAGTAAGCTATATATACGTCCATCCCAATCTCCCAATTCATCTCACCACCTCCTCTTCCACCTTGGTCTCCATACATTTGTTCTCTACATCTATGTCTCAATTCCTGCTTTGTAAATAAGATGTGGTACATATATACAATAAAATATTACTCAGGCATGCAAGGGAACAAAATTGGCTTATTTGCAGAGACATGGATGGACCTAGAGACTGTCATACACAGTGAAGTAAATAAGAAAAACAAACCTTGCTTTACTTAGACAAATCAGATGCCTCTAAGAGAGCATATATAATTTTTAGAAAATAGTTGAGCTTACAAAATATGCACTGTTTACAAGTAGAGATATGTCTTAACCATGTTGGTGATCCCTTCTGTCTTATATACATACAGATAATAATCCCTACATTTTTTGTTTGTTTGACAGATGGATTTTCAGTTTGACCAGTGGAAAATCAAACGGTACTAATACTACAATAAACTAAATGCCTTTTAAGTAATGTTTTTCATTTGTTAAAAATTAAAGACAAACATGGAGCATTTGAGTATTAGGATTATTCTCTTTTCTATACATTTGTATAGAAAAGACTTTATTTAAATATTGCTTTCTTTGCACTTTAAAAAATAATTAGTTTTACATTGAAAATGTATATTTTGAAAAGTATATAATTTGGTGAAACTTGATGAATATATAAATCTTTGTAACTATCAGCCAGACCAAATTATAGAAATCAGAGGTTCTTCCTCCTTTCCATCTCAATGATGGAATCACTCTTCTATTCTGATTGTTCAGTTCAGGTCAGTTCAGTCACTCAGTTGTGTCCAACTCTTTGCAGTCCCATGGACTGCAGCACGCCAGGCCACCCTGTCCATCACCAACTCCTGGAGTTTACTCAAACTCATGTCCATTGAGTTGGTGATACCACACAACCATCTCATCCTCCTGTCCCCTTCATCTCTCACCTTTAATCTTTCTCAGCATCAGGGTCTTTTCAAATGAGTCAGCTCTTCGCATCAGGTGGCCAAAGTACTGGAGTTTTAGCTTCAACATCAGTCCTTCCAATGAACATTCAGGACTGATTTCCTTTAGGATGGACTGGTTGGATCTCCTTGCAGTCCAAGGGACTCTCAAGAGTCTTCTCCAACACCACAGTTCAAAAGCATCAATTCTTTGGTACTCAGCTTTCTTCACAGTCCAACTCTCACATCCATACATGACTACTGGAAAAACCATAGCCTTGACTAGATGGACCTTTGTTGGCAAAGTAATGTCTCTGCTTTTCAATATGCTGCCTAGGTTGGTCATAACTTTTCTTCCAAGGAGTAAGCATCTTTTAATTTCATGGCTGCAATCACCATCTGCAGTGATTTGGGAGGCCCCCAAAATAAAGTCTGCCACTGTTTCAACTATTTCTCCATCTATTTGCCATAGATGCCATAATCTTTGTTTTCTGAATGTTGAGCTTTAAGCCAACTTTTTCACTCTCCTCTTTCACTTTCATCAAAAGGTTCTTTAGTTCTTCACTTTCTGCCATAAGGGTGGTGTCATCTGCATATCTGAGGTTATTGATATTTCTCCTGGCAATCTTGGTTCCAGCTTGTGCTTCTTCCAGCCCAGCATTTCTCATGATGTACTCTGCATATAAGTTAAATAAGCAGGGTGACAATATACAGCCTTGATGTACTCCTTTTCCTGTTTGGAACCAGTCTGTTGTTCCATGTCCAGTTCTTCCTGACCTGTAGATAGATTTCTCAAAAGGCAGGTCAGGTGGTCTGGTATTCTCATCTCTTTCAGAATTTTCCACAGTTTATTGTGATCCACACAGTCAAAGGCTTTGGCATAGTCAATAAAGTAGGAATAGATGTTTTTCTGGAACTCTCTTGCTTTTTTGATGATCCAGCAGATGTTGGCAATTTGATCTCTGGTTCTTCTGCCTTTCCTAAAATCAGCTTGAACATCTGGAAGTTCATGGCTCATGTATTGCTGGAGCCTGGCTTGAAGAATTTTGAGCATTAGTTTACTAGGGTGTGAGATGAGTGTAATTGTGTGGTAGTTTGAGCATTCTTTTGCATTGCCTTTCTTATGGATTGGAATGAAAACTGACCTTTTCCACTCCTGTGGCTACTGCTGAGTTTTCCAAATTTGCTGGCATATTGAGTGCAGCACTTTCACAGCATCATCTTTTAGGATTTGAAATAGCTCAACTGAAATTCCATCACCTCTACTAGCTTTGTTGATTGTTGCTGTTCTGATGGTTGCTGTTGTTTAATTGCTAAAAATCCTGCCTGATTCTTTTGTGATCCCATGGACTATAGCTTTCTTGGCTCCTCTGACCATGGGATGCTCCAGGCAATAAAACTGGAATGGGCAGCCATTTCCTTCTCTGGGAATGAAATTTCCTGACCCAGGGATTGGAACTGTATCTCTGGCAGGAGGATTCTTTACTGCTGAGCCACTGGGAAGCCACTATTCCAATATTTCTAATAACTGAAGTCATACAGGAGTATCAGGTAATTTGAAATAGATATGGTAACATTATTCTCTTAACACTTTAAAACAATTTAGAGCTTTATATCTAATTCATTGTCAGTGGACCCAGTTTGCAAGTTTTTCTAGTAGAAATACTAGAGTGAACAAAATTACTTTTTTCTCCTTTGCAATTCATTTTTTTCTTTTTTTAATATAAATTTATTTATTTTAATTTGAGGTTAATTTAAAATTTAAATAACAAAAATCAATATTGATCTTGAAAATAGAATAAATATACTGTTCTAAAATGAAGAAATGTAAGGGTATAAGAGAGCTTCTAAATTTCTTGGGTTAAAAAGTAGATTTAACATCGTATCTGGAAATATAAAGCTTACTGCTTTTCATTAGGGAGTCTTACTTTTTTAAAACCAAGATTGTTGGGCAGAGTACAACCCCTTGGGTTCCAAAAGGACAGTGGAATATAGCTACAATCTAGCTATAATTTCCAAAACCAGATTAGAAGGATAAAATCTTTAGGAATTACTAGCAGTTTTGAGGGTCATATTTAAATATGCCTACAAATATGTTTGGGCTTCCCTGTTGGCTCAGATGGTAACGAATCTGCCTGCAATGCAGGAGAGCAGGGTTCAATCCCTGGGTTGGGCAGATCCCTTGGAGAGAGAAATGGTAACCCATGCCAGTATTCTTGCCTGGAGAATTCCATGGACAGAGAAGCCTGGTGGGCTTAAGTCTATAGCCCAGTGGGCCTGGCTATAGTCCATGGGGCCATAGAGTCAGACACAACTAAGCGACTCACACACACACACACACACACACCAAGATGCTTAAGAATGTAAGCGTCTATGCAGTTGGAAGGCTTCAAGTTCTGTTTTCCTGTCAGAAACCTTAATGAACTGACACTGTTGATACGGTCCAGAAACAATGAACATGATGAGTGGAAGTTACACATCCTACTCATTATTGCTTTGCTGAAGACTCATTCAATTGAGAGAACAATATTATAGGACTGACTTACACTGATGCGAATCATTTGATTCATAAAGAAATGAGTGATGACCTGTTAGTCCAGGAGATTAAAAGCTAAGTAGATATTTCACAAGAACAAAAACCAGTCTAGGGGAGGAAACAGCAAATTCATGTTAGTCATTGGCTTTCAAAACTGAACAATGCTAGACAACTTGAGTTTGTGGAGTGGAACAAGGGAACACAGCTGCCATTTTTGCTGAGGACCATTTATAAAGAAGTTTCAAAGTTTCTTTTTGAAAAATTACTTGGATTTCAAACAAGGAGTGAAAGTCACTCAGTCGTGTCTGACCCATAGAGTCCAAGGGATTCTCTAGGCCGGAATACTGGAGTGGGTAGCCTTTCAAGCAGCTACTAAGAAAATGGGTCCTTAAACAGATTCCTCCCCCCACCAAACTTTGTAAATAGCTACCAAACATCTCCTGTGGATTGCAATATATGACTCTGGGATTGATTTCACTAGACTTTATACACATCTTTAATCCGGACCCACTGTAGTTCAGTTCAGTCACTCAGTCGTGTCCGACTCTTTGCAACCCCATGAACTGCAGCACGCCAGGCCTCCCTGTCCATCACCAACTACCGGAGTTAACTCAGACTTACACCCATCAAGTTGGTGATGCCATCCAGCCACCTCATCCTCTGTCGTCCCCTTCTCCTCCTGCCCCCAATCCCTCCCAGCATCAGAGTCTTTTCAATGAGTCAACTCTTTGCATGAAGTGGCCAAAGTACTGGAGTTTCAGCTTTAGCATCAGTCCTTCCAAAGAACACCCAGGACTGATCTCCTTTAGGATGGACTGGTTGGATGTCCTTGCAGTCCAAGGGACTCTCAAGAGTCTTCTCCAACACCACAGGTCTAAAGCATCAATTCTTCAGTGCTCAGCTTTCATCACAGTCCAACTCTCACATCCATATATGACTACTGAAAAAACCATAGCCTTGACTAGACAGACCTATGTGGACCCACTGTAGTAGGTAGTCCTATAACTGTAACTCTATTCATGCTACTAGTCAGTGAAGGAGAGAGGAAATTTTCCCAGAATATTGGAAAAATATAAACAACTAGAAATTGGAAGTTTAGAGAGATCAAGAAAGTCAATTCGGTAATAATAAGGTGATTAGAGCAGAGGATTCAAACATGGGGTCTAACATGGTAATTTTAAATGAACTTATTTATGAAATAGAAATAGATTCATAAACATAGAATAAACAAACTTATGGTTACCAAATGGGATAACTGCTGGGGTGGAGAGGATAAATTAGGAGATTGAGATTAACACATACACACTATTATGTATAAAATAAGTAACAAGGACCTACTCAATAGTGCAGGAAATCATACTCAGTACCTTGCAATAATCTATAACAGAAAAGAATCTGAAAAAGAATATATATATATATATATATGTGTGTGTGTGTGTGTGTGTGTGTGTATGTGAATAAAGTCAGTTCACTTTGCTGTATACTTGAAACTAACACAACGTTGTAAGTTAAAAATACTTCAATTTAAAAAATGAATAAAAGTATCTTATTGCAGTTCATGTCAATGAGCGTTATGCCTATGTTTTCCTCTATGAGTCTTATAGTGTCTGGCCTTACATTTAATTCTTTAATCCATTTTGATTTTATTTTTGTGCATAGGAAGTGTTCTAATTTCATTCTTTTACATGTAGCTGTCCAGTTTACTCAGCACCATTTATTGAAGAGGTTGTTTTTTTGACTTTAACTAAGCTATTTCATGTCTCTGAAACTGCGTTCTTCATTTCTGAAAAGAAGAAGATACATTTTTAAGGACCCCTCTAGCTCTTAAATACTATTGCTGTAATTTAAAGTGGAGCTGGTCTCTGAAACTTGCTGATTTATACTTGAAAAAAAAATGGTGATTTTACTTGGTGTTAAAAGACCTTTTCAAACTCTTCAGTCAGAAAAAATCAAAATCTTTTTTTTTAATTTTATTTTTTTACTTTACAATACTGTATTGGCTTTGCCATACATTGACATGAATCCACCATGGGTGTACATGAGTTCCCAACCCTGAACTCCCCTCTCACCACCCTCCCCATATCATCTCTCTGGGTCATCCCAGTGTATCAGCCCCAAGCATCCTGTATCCTGTATCAAACCTAGACTAGTGATTTGTTTCTTACATGATAGTATACATATTTCAATGCCATTCTCCCAAATCATCCCACCCTCTCCCACAGAGTCCAAAAGTCCGTTCTTTACATCTGTATCTCTTTTGCTGTCTGGCATATAGGGTTATCATTACCATGTTTCTAAATTCCATATATATGTGTTAGTATACTGTATTGGTGTTTTTCTTTCTGGCTTACTTCACTCTGTATAATAGGCTCCAGTTTCATCCACCTCATTAGAACTGATTCAAATGTATTCTTTTTAATGGCTGAGTAATACTCCATTGTGTATATGTACCACAGCTTTCTTATCCATTCATCTGCTGATGGACATCTAGGTTGATGACTTTACAGTTTGTAACAAGACATCTTGATTCTGGATTTCTGGGCCTGCAAGGATACACTGACTTTCCTATGTAGGATCGTGTTAGATATCAGAGAGTCATTTAGCTCAATATTTCTTGTACTGAGACAAGGGGAAATATGGATTTGTATTGATGAAATGCAATAATGATGTTTAATCTTAGAATCTCACATGCTTGTATTTTTACCCGTGGTGGATTCATGTCAATGTATGGCAAAACCAATACAGAATTGTAAAGTAAAATAAAAAATAAAGAAAGAAAGAAAGAAATCAGAAAAAAAAAAGGAAGGTAGTCTTTAATTGAACAATATTAAGACCTGAGAATACAGCTTTATTTTTCTCACTTTGCATGATCATCATGCACATACGATACAGAGAGTTTTAAAAAATGACTGAAGAATAAATAACAGACTCGGGGTTAAAAATTCAAGTAGGTTTGAGTCCAGTCCCATGTTTTTCCATAAATTTAATATTAAAGGATTTATAAGTGGTCAGTCAGGATGTAAATCAAATTGGGGGGCTTTACAGATCATATCAGCTCTCTACCCCTGACTCACATGTGCTATTATAAATATGCTGTATTCTATTTTAGTCTTCATCAAAGTTGTGCTGGCTTAGTGTTCAACATGTTTTGGATTGCTTAACCTCAGCAAACCGTTTGAAAATCTAACTATGCCATCTAGTATAGTCACTGGAATGGCCCAATTAAAAATATGCTATTCTTCTCAATGTAATTTAACTATGCCTCTTAGTAGCTTTAAGGCTGCATGAATATTAGAAGATTTTGAATGCATTTGCTAATATGCTGATTACATAATCAATGATACTGATCATGTAGTAGGATAAGTTGCCATTGACTTTGAACTGCCTTAAAATTCCCCAAACATAAATTACCATAAAATTTTAATTTGAACTAACTTTGTTTCTAGAAAAGGCAACAGACACTATCATTCTGCCTATGTAGTTATTTGTAATTCATTGACTATAGTCAGTGTTCTTAATATTTCAGATGAAATCTTTCCATTGAAATTTTTCCATTAAAATTATCTAGAGCAGACTTACTGGGTCCCTACTACACATTATGTGCATATTCCAGGCCTGATATACACCCTTATTCCTCACCATTTCTGTCCTAATAAAACATATCTCTCTTACTTGTACTAGAATGATCAAGCATCACATCCTTAAAAAATGTCTTTCTTGTAACTACAGGCCATGGTACACAATGTGTATACTTTAAGTAAGTAAGTAAGCAAGCGTTAGTCACTCAGTCATGCCTGACTCTGAGACCCTATGCACTGCAGTCCACCAGGCTCCTGTGTCCATGAGATTTTCCAGGCAAGGATACTGGAATGGGTTGCCATTTCCTTCTCCAGAGGATCTTCCCAACCCAGGGGTCAAACCTGGGTCTCCTGTACTGCAGGCAGATTCTTTACCAACTCAGCTACAAGGAAGTGTATGCTTTACTCTCATGGAAAGAAGGGAGGAAAGAGGAAGATACAGTATATTAAGAACATTAATTCTACTGCTAGTAATAATAGCAGCTAACATTTTTTGATACTTATTCCATTAATCACTTTATATACAGTAATATTGTCAGTGAAACCCCAATCTAACCATCAGGAACGTCGCCTGCAGTTGATAAAGTCATTTTATTACTGATAGCACAGGAGACTGCCACCATAGGAAACCATGGGATATCTCAGTAAAGCATGCTGTGTATGTGTGTGTGTGTGCTCAGTCACTTAGTTCAGTTCAGTTCAGTCACTCAGTCGTGTCCGACTCTTTGCAACCCCATGAATCACAGCATGCCAGGCCTCCTTGTCCATCACCAATTCCTGGAGTTCACTCAGACTCACGTCCATCGAGTCAGTGATGTCATCCAGCCATCTCATCCTCTGTCATCCCCTATTCCTCCTGCCCCCAATCCCTCCCAGCATCAGAGCCTTTTCCAATGAGTCAACTCTTTGCATGAGGTGGCCAAAGTATTGGAGTTTCAGCTTTAGCATCAGTCTTTCCAATGAACACACAGGATTGATCTCCTTTAGAATGGACTGGTTGGATGTCCTTGCAGTCCAAGGGACTCTCAAGAGTCTTCTCCATTTTCACTATATTGATTCTTCAGATGCATGAACATGGTATATTTCTCCATCTATTAGTGTCCTCTTTGATTTCTTTCATGAGTGTTTTATAGTTTTCTATATATAGGTCTTTAGTTTCTTTAGGTAGATATATTCCTAAGTGTTTTATTCTTTTCTCTGCAATGGTGAATGGAATTGTTTCCTTAATTTCTTTTTCTACTTTCTCATTATTAGTGTATAGGAATGCAAGGGATTTCTGTGTGTTGATTTTATATCCTGCAACTTTACTGTATTCATTGATTAGCTCTAGTAATTTTCTGGTAGAGTCTTTAGGGTTTTCTGTGTAGAGGATCATGTCATCTGCAAACAGTGAGAGTTTTACTTCTTTTCCAATTTGGATTCCTTTTATTTCTTTTTCTGCTCTGATTTCTGTGGCCAAAACTTCCAGAACTATGTTGAATATTAGTGGTGAAAGTGGGCACCCTTGTCTTGTTCCTGTTAGGGGAAATGCTTTCAATTTTTCACCATTGAGGATAATGTTTGCTGTGGGTTTGTCATATATAGCTTTTATTATGTTGAGGTATGTCCCTTCTATTCCTGCTTTCTGGAGAGTTTTTATCATAAATCGATGTTGAATTTTGTCAAAGGCTTTCTCTGCCTCTATTGAGATAATCATATGGCTTTTATTTTTCAATTTGTTAATGTGGTGTATTACATTGATTGATTTGTTGATATTGAAGAATTCTTGCATCCCTGGGTTAAAGCCCACTTGGTCATGGTGTATGATCTTTTTAATGTGTTGTTGGATTCTGATTGCTAGAATTTTGTTAAGGATTTTTGCATCTATGTTCATCAGTGATATTGGCCTGTAGTTTTCTTTTTTTGTGGCATCTTTGTCAGGTTTTGGTATTAGGGTGATGGTGGCCTCATAGAATGAGTTTGGAAGTTTACCTTCCTCTGCAATTTTCTGGAAGAGTTTGAGTAGGATAGGTGTTAGCTCTTCTCTAAATTTTTGGTAGAATTCAGCTGTGAAGTCATCTGGACCTGGCTTCTGTTTGCTGGAAGATTTCTGATTACAGTTTCAATTTCCGTGCTTGTGATGGGATAAATCACAGCAGGTTCCTCTATGACCCACCTCCCAGAATACTGGAAATAAAAGCAAAAATAAACAAATGGGACCTAATTAAAACTAAAAGATTCTGCACAACAAATGAAACTATAAGCAAGGTGAAGACAGCCTTCAGAATGGGAGAAAATAATAGCAAATGAAGCAACGGAAAAACAACTAATCTCAAAAATATACAAGCAACTTCTGCAGCTAAATTCCAGAAAAATAAATGACCCAATCAAAAAATGGGCCAAAGAACTAAATAGACAGTTCTCCAAAGAAGACATACAGATGGCTAACAAACACATGAAAAGATGCTCAACATCACTCATTATCAGAGAAATGCAAATCAAAACCACAGTGAGGTACCATTTCATGCCAGTCAGAATTGCTGCTATCCAAAAGCCTACAAGCAATAAATGCTGGAGAGGTTGTGGAGAAAAGGGAAACCTCTTACACTGTTGGTGGGAATGCGAACTAGTACAGCCACTATGGAGAACAGTGTGGAGGTTCCTTAAAAAACTGGAAATAGAACTGCCTTATGACCCAGCAATCCCACTGCTGGGCATACACACCGAGGAAACCAGAATTGAAAGAGACACGTGTACCCCAATGTTCATCGCAGCACTGTTTATAATAGCCAGGACATGGAAGCAACCTAGATGTCCATCAGCAGATGAATGGATAAGAAATCAGTGGTACATATACACAATGGAGTATTACTCAGCCATTAAAAAGAATACATTTGAATCAGTTCTAATGAGGTGGATGAAACTGGAGCCTATTATACAGAGTGAAGTAAGACAGAAAGAAAAACACCAATACAGTATACTAATGCATATATATGGAATTTAGAAAGATGGTAATGATAACCCTGTATGTGAGACAGCAAAAGAGACACAGATGTATAGAACAGTCTTTTGGACTTTGTGGGAGAGGGAGAGGATGGGATGATTTGGGAGAATGGCATTGAAACATGTATAATATCATATAAGAAATGAATCACCAGTCTAGGTTCGATGCAGGATACAGGATGCTTGGGGCTGGTGCATTGGGATGACCCAGAGGGATGGTATGGGGAGGGATGTGGAGGGGGGTTTAGGATTGGGAACATGTGTACACCCATGGCAGATTCATGTTGATGTATGGCAAAACCAATAAAATATTTTAAAATAAATAAATAATAAATAAAATGTATAAATAAATAAATAATTGGAAATAAATGTGCATAAAATTATATTACAAAACAAACAAAAAAACAGTTTTCTCCAACTCCACAGTTCAAAAGCATCAATTCTTCAGCGCTCAGCTTTCTTCACAGTCCAACTCTCACATCCAGACATGACCACTGGAAAAACCATAGCCTTGACTAGACAGACCTTTGTTGGCAAAGTAATATCTCTGCTTTTCAATATGGTATCTAGGTTGGTCATAACTTTCCTTCCAAAGAGTAAGCATCTTTTAATTTCATGGCTGCAATCACCATCTGCAGTGATTTTGGAGCCCAGAAAAATAAAGTCTGACACTGTTTCCACTGTTTCTCCATCTATTTCCCATGAAGTGATGGGACAGGATACCATGATCTTCATTTTCTGAATGTTGAGCTTTAAGCCAACTTTTTCACTCTCCACTTTCACTTTCATCAAGAGGTTTTTTAGTTCCTCTTCACTTTCTGCCATAAGGGTGGTGTCATCTGCATATCTGAGGTTATTGATATTTCTCCCGGCAATCTTGATTCCAGCTTGTGCTTCTTCCAGTCCAGCATTTCTCATGATGTACTCTGCATATAAGTTAAATAAATAGGGTGACAATATACAGCCTTGATGTACTCCTTTTCCTATTTGGAACCAGTCTGTTTTTCCATGTCCAATCACTCAGTTGTGTCCAAATCTTTGCAATTAGGAAGGACTTATTATAGGATTTGGGCTTCCCAGGTCACTCAGATGATAAACATTCTGCTTGCAATGCAGGAGACCTGAGTTTGATCCCTGGGTCATGAAGTTCCCCTGGAGAAGAAAATGGCAAGTCGATCCAGTGTTATTGCCTGGGAAATTCCATGGACAGAGGAGCCAGATGGGTTACAGTCCATGGGGTGGCAAAGAACTGAACAGTACTGAGTGACTAACACTAATAATTGTAGGACTTAGGCCCCGGTTGAATTGGGGCAGGTCCAAAGAAGTGGAGATTCACACAGGTTTGGGTGATGTCAGAAAGCAGGTATAGTTCCATAACTGCATATCTCAATAAATCTTATTTGCTGGGAAGGTGAACTAAAAAAAGCCTAAAGCTGTATTGATAAAACAGAAGCAGCCATCCATATTAACTAGGAGAAAGGGTTGGTTGGTACTTTGTGCCTTGAACAATATTTATAATTGGTCAGTTTTTAGACTTGACTATGGAGTGATCTTGTTATTGGTGTGATCCATCATGACCACCGTGTGGTCTTCTCTGATGTTGATATTCTATGTAATTGCTTATGTTCAACAGTTGAATAACAGGGCCTGGCAGTGAGTGGAAGAACAGCAAGGCCCAGCTGACAGTCCCAGGCTAGCTCCAGATGCCCAGGACTACTTTTCTCTTACTTGATACATATATTAGGCCATTTATTTCATCAACAATCTGATCAGTTTTATGCTACTATCATCTCCATTCTATTGGTGAGATAAATGAAAGTCAGATGGGTTATATAACTTGCTCAAGGACACAGTGACAGTAATTGGACTCATTAGTGGAACATTAGGCTGTCTGCTTCCCTGATTCCAGAGGCCAAACCATTAATCCTACACTAAACTCTCCATTAATAGGCATATGAGAGAAATAATTATTGTATTTTTCTCCTTTTGAGTCATGTTATTACCCTAAGAGCTACAAACATGAAAAATGTTTCTCAACCCTCTGATATCATCAAACATTTCAAATGTAGCCCTTCTCTCTCCCCTCAACCCTTCACAATGTTTCAGCTTGTAAAGTGGTCAGCTTGCTCTGTTGAGTCACAAGGTCCGTTCAAAGCATATTATTCTCATGCCTTAAGCTGAAATACAGAAACCATATAAATGTTTCTAGGCTGAGAAACCCAAACCCATAAATAGGCAAAGCTTTCCCTCGCCTCCTATCTAAGGATATGAGCAGCAAAACTTTCCTGAACAATCCCAGGAGCACCCTCTGAGATTGCTTAGGGATTTATCTGACTTACAACCCAAGTCACAGCAGCCCTGGACAGCTCAACAATATGATGTGGTTCCTCATGACTTACTTTCGTACAGACTGGTATTCAGCTTTATCTTCTTCCATGAATTCAGTCACTCTGGGAAGAAGTCAGACTCATGCTAATGGACATTTCATACTTTTAAGATTAAAGACAGGGAGTTCCCTGGTGGTCCAGTGATTAGGACTCTGCTTTCACTGTTGAGGGCCTGGGTTTGATTCCTGGTTGGGGAGCTAAGATCCCACGAGCATTGTGGCATGGCCAAAAAATAAGTAAATAAATTAAAAAATAAAAGATAGTTGATAGCTTGACCCCAAATTTGGCTAATTTCATTTTACATTTGTAGGTATATAATATTTTGCTGCACTTATAATTATATAATATAATTATATTGCAGAAGGTCCATATAACATTAGAGATAAACTTCTAGTTTTACAATATAACTGTAAATTCTTAAACGCTTCTCCTAATGTGTAGTAAGTCCACTCCCTTTGGATGTGGACAGGTTTGTGACTGTTTTGATCACTGAAATATAGCAGAAGTGACCCAATGGGACTTCTGAGGCTACATTAAAAAGGCAAAGCAGCTTCTGCCTCGTCTGTTGGAAAACTCATATTTGAAGCCCTCAGCCCCAGATGGGAAGTATGTGAAGTCTGAGATTGCCTACATCAGCAGATGAGCCCTTCTTGCCTAGGAACCAGACCTTTGAATGAAGCTGTCTTGGGCCCTTTGGACCATTCACCATGATAATACCACTGGAAGATATCTGACCATACCACATAGGACAGAAGAACCGCCCAACTGAGCGCTGCCCAGATTTCCAACCCAGAAAATCACAATATACAATAAAAGAGTTATTGTCATAGTTTCATACACAAAAGTAGATAACTGGAATAATTTACCCCTGAAGAACTGATTGCAAAGAATTTCACATGGCTGGAGAAATGGATACTTATTAAAAGAGACCCGTCTTTTTGGCAAATTCAATACATCATGAGCATTATGTGATAATTCCCCCACACCCAAAAAAGTAATGCAATCTGTATATGGTTGGGAGGCAAGCAAATATTCCCTTAAATTATTTTGTGTAAAGCACATCAACTATTCTTTAAGTATTCATTCATTCAACCAGTGAACCATTCACCACAGGCAATAAACTTCGACTTGAATTTTGTGCAAGGTTTATGTATGAATTATTATGGATGCAGTGGTAAGAAACAAGTATATACTACTCCTCAAGGATTTTTTTAGTTTAGAGAAAAAAATACAAATTTAAAAATAATTCTGGTATTCTGTGACATATTTTCAGTCATCATTTTCTAACATGTCCAATTATCTTCTTCAATTTATGGATTCAAATAGCATGGAAATGCAGTTTAGTTTAATAGGTAATCTACTGAATTATGAACATAACAAAATGATTTAACTGGTATGAAGTTATTTTTATATTAATATACAAAAATAATTTAGGAGAAATGTTACTAATAAATATTAAATTGCCAAATTTAAATATAGTAAGTAAAAAAGGTTTGTATCAGCAGATCTCAAATTGAGTCCATATTTTCATTTCATACAGTTTTTTTCAAGTGTGTCTTGTATCTTGGTAATTAAAACCTCTGTTGGTCCTTTGCCACTAAATCAGTGTATATTTGCCTTTGGGACAGGAAATATGTAAATCAAAATAAGAGAAATCATGACTGATCTTATTTTTGAAGTTATAGGAAATATATTAGGTGATAGGTCCTGATAAAGCATAATTTTATATTTTACTACTAGTTACAAAAAATGTATCACCTCTTATACAGCTACAATATTCTATTGTAAATAATCAAGATTCTTATTAAGTAAAAACAGTTTTATAATCATCCCTCACTCTATACTATATATGGTTAAAGTATAGGGGTAAACAATATATGAAGTATTCAGATACCCATGAAGAAACTGCAAATATAAGAGGACTAATGCTGAAACAAAGAACAACTGGATGATTAAGAAGGCCAGGGGAAGAATTGAAAGACATCTTTACACAATTCATTAATAAATTCTAACCAAGATTCATAAAGGGGGACATGTGGAGAACTCTAGCTGCATATACTTAAACATTGATACTGTGAACACTCATTCACATGGACCAGAACTTTTCCCACATTTGGAATTTGAATGATTTTAAGTGATAAGATAGCAAAATTAAAAATAAAACAAATCCTGTGATAAGAAGCCATTTTCCTTTTAATCCATCTTTCACTCCTTTTGAATACTGTGAAAGATTCAGTTTGGTGCTGGTGTGTCCTAAACACCATTCTGAAATTTGTTTCATCCAACAAAGAGTCGGTTTATGGCACAAAACCATCACAAAACAGCATTCCCATATTACAATGTGATCACATAGCTTTTCGTATTTATTTTTATATTTACCTTACTTTATCAACTGACACTGATTTTTACACTCATAATAATAGATAAATAGGCTTTCCAGAATGTTGATAGGGTACACATGAAGATTTAATGAGGTATATATGATTACTGCCTAAGCTTTCTGTTCCCGAAAGAAGATACATATGTACAGAATCTGAATTTGATTCTGCAACCAAATCCACCAAAAATGTTGCTATCTATAAATTTGGTTGTCCAGATTCTAATCTTCACCACCAACCTCTACCTCCCATGTCAGAGGCACTATCATCTGTCACCACAATTAAATAACAAGAACTTCTAACTGATCTCCAGTTCCTATCTCTTTCCCTATCTGTATTCCATTTTAAAAACAGCATCCAAAGTATCCCATGAAAACTGCTATCAGACCCCACAGCTTCTCTGTACAGATTCCTCCAACATCTCCCCACTTTACTCAGAACCAAAGTCCATCTATTTGCAATGGCCTATTGAGATCTGGCTGCTGATTATCAACTTGACCTCACCTACTACAAAGCTCATCCAACTTGCATCCACCAGAAGAAAAAAAAAAAGTCCCTAAGAATATTATTAATATGTCTCCAAGATGTTTGACACTAATACAAATATTTTCCATTAAATTAGAGTCTTCTAATAATTTTTATTAGATGTTGCTATTTCATTTTTAACTTTTGACATAAGTATTCAACCCCTTAAGCAGTTAATGTTTTGTGCAATTTGAATGATGACTTTCTGGTCTTTATAAAATTAGGACAGTCTTTAAAACTATTAACAATTTATATGTCCAATTATTTACCAGTTCTCAAATCCCAGCCTTTATTATTCTTCATAAAAGGCCAAAATCCTATGGTGTAGAGTGAGATCCAAACAGCCCACTGACAGGATGCTGAAGCAAGCGGGAGAGACATGCTAATTGCTCATGCACTCCATTATTAACATGTTCCCAAAACTGTTTTCCATTTCACATCATGTATCAGTAAAAACGTGGCAATGACAAGGTAATAGAAGGAGATTAGCTTTAATGTACTCCCATTCATGTTTATAGTTGGAACAAATATGAATTAATTTATACCTTTAGCTATTTTTCTTTTTTGTGTGTATTGTAACAAATGGGAAAATTGCTGGTGTAAGTTCAATCAATCAATTGAGATAAATGCAAGTTGAGTTCAATGAATCTTTAGCAAATTTTCATAAGGCTACCTTTTTTAGTAAAAATTGTTAGTCATTTCTCTGTCAGCATAAACACTACAGAATCCTGGGAACTCCAGGTTCCAGTAGGCAACATGGATTTTTTGATTAAACAAGTGAATCAAATAGCAACAAATCAAATCAAGTTCGTGAACAATTAGATGGTACTGAACAAATAGCAAAGCTTGCATTTGATCTTAAAACTACATTTTATGTTTCAACAGTATGGCTAATCAATATTTTGAAAGGTCTTGGACAACTGTAAAATGGTATGGGCAGTTAGTTCTGAATAACTCTAAGTGAAATGTATCCCAAATTATTCACTATTTTTATTTAGTGTTATATTTTTGGATATCCTTTAAATACTATGAGACATAATTAGAATGGCTAATAGAATCTTTATCAAATTTAATGATATATTTTAAATATATCAACAGTGAAGACTTTGAGTCAATTTTCAAGGCATACATCAATACAAATACAAGTTGGCACAATGAAAATCTCTTTTTAGATATTGATCTAGATACATATAGATACAAATATATATATATATGTAAGTCCTCTATTGGGTATAATCCAAACAAATATACTATCAAGCAGTGCTTAGACCTCAAAAGCACCTAGAAATGCCTCAACTAATAACAGTGCTTGTTAATTTCCCATGCTCACATGGTTCAAAGCTCTGGTGCCTTAATACTGAGATGTTAGGTATGGTTTGGGGAAGGAACTTGGTGGTGACACTCTCCCTGTTTGAGGTGTGTACTGTCTCTGTAACAGCTCTCTGTGAAACAATCACTGAAAGCTATTTTCACTTTTCACCTTTTTGCATGAAAGCGAAAATCCTCTTCAGATTTCTTTCACTTTGCAAAAATTGGTATAAATGTAGATCTTTTCAAAAAACTAAAAGGGCATGAAACAAACCTTGAAAAAGCAGGGGATACCTATATACCCAAAGGAACTGAAATCAGGATCTCAGAGATATCTGCACTCTCCTGGTCACTCTGCATTATTCCATAGAGCCAAGACATGGTAGCAACCTAAACATCCATGGATGGACGAATGGAAAAAGAAATGTAGTAGACACATATAGTGGAACATTCTTCATCTTCAAGAAGTAAATCCTGCATTTGAGACAATATCAGTAGACTTGGAGTACACTATGCTAGGTGAAATAAGCCAGACAAATAAAGACAAATACTGCATGATAAAACTTACATAAGGAATCTGAAATAGTCCAACTAGTTGAAACAGAGAGTAGAAGGTGGCTTCCAGAAGGTTGGGGGAAGGAGAAATTAGGAGATATTAGTCAAATGGTACTAATTTTGTTATGCAAGGTAAATGAGTCATAGAGAGCTAGTACAAAGTATAGTGCCTATAGTTAAAATACATGCATATAGTTAAAATTTGCTAAGAGGGTAGAGCTTATGTAAATATTATCAAAATATTATGCAAAAATAATAACAATAAAAAGGACAGGGGGAAACACTTGAAGGTGATGGTATAGATTGCAGTGATGGATTCAAAGAGGTAGTTATCTCTAAACTCATTAAATATGTACAGCATTTTGGATGCCAGTCATACCTCAATAAAGTGGTTTTAAAAGTGAAACGTTAAAGCAAAAAGTTGACAGTCACAGAAAATCACCACTGTGATTCTGATTGCTTAAATGCAAAATCTATCCCTCTAAGAACAGTTCATGATTTCCCTAGACAGGATAATGTCTTTCTATCTAAATTCCCATGTCATTGTATTCGTTGATTTTGTCTCAACAAAAGAATAACTTTTCAGAGTCACAAAAATTGCTAAAGCAATTTGTACCTCATTTCCATTTATTCTTTAGGGCTATCCTATATTCGACAAAAGTATTGATAAAAATAAATGTAGCCCCAAGATATTTAAAAAGGATAAAATAGTCTCTATAGCATTCTTACACTCAGTTCAAGAGCTGAAGAAATTTTTTTTAGAAATATATATTTAAACCACTTTTAAATAGGAATATTGGCACTTACATAAATTTTGCAGGGGTCAGAAATGACAAAGTACTCCAACATATTCAGATAAACTTCATTCCTAGTGAGGCATGCATTAACATCATTCACCACATACTTCTGGTTCTCTATCCAGCCAAATAGTGGGACGGCATTTCCCTGCCTCCTGGAGCTCAAGGGGCCATGCAGCCAGCATTGGTCAGTGAATATATGAGTCGGAATAATATGTATGACTTCTAGGTGGGAACTTTAGGAATTAATGTGCAACCATTCCTACTTAATTTTTCCACCTTTGCAATAACCAGAGCACATCCAGACAGTTAATCTACTTCACACTGTGCCTCTGAATGAGGATGATGTAGAGCTGAGCCCATCAGCCACTCTGTGCTGTTCATGTATTGTTAGTTGAGCAAGAAACAATCTTGTGTCATTTTAATCCACTGATATTTTTAGAGTTGTTTGTTACAGCAGCATAACCCAACTTACGCAGACTGATATACTTATTATTATCGTTTTTCTTAGAAAAAAAGAAATATATGGCTCATATTTTCTGGAGCAATATGTCACAAAAGTAAAAACTAAAATATTGAATGTGTATAATTAAACAATGATGTGATGTATGATATGCTATTTTCCTTTAAAAATATCATTTCTCTAGACTGGAGGGCATGCAGCAGGATCTGTCAACAACTTGCCACTTTGATCACATAAAAAAGTTACTTTATGAGATCCTATACTTTGAAATGTTGAATTTTTTTATTTTATCCAGAATCTTGTCTGCCATTCTTGGTTATGACACAAATCAAAAATGTTTTTTTTAATTATCCTGATCAAAAATAGAGATTATGATAACTTGACAGGTGAAGGCATCTACCTTTTAAAACTGAAACAAAGTTCAAAAAGTTGATAAGTGTGTTTAAAAAATACACAATTTCTACAATAAGTATCAACTTCCTGAAGGAAATCCACTTTGCAGTTTGGATATTAAACCTAACAGTATAAATTGCATTTGAAAGAGGTAAGACCACGAAAGTTGGAAATGTCTAGCCTTGGTCCCTTCACTATCGGGTGGATCCGTATGGTAAGATCTGGCCAGTGAAGTGTGAGCAATTTTGACATACATAATTTCAAGCTGAGGAACTGAAAAGCCTATGTTTGATGTGTCAGACCTTCTTCCAAGTTCTAGTACTCAAAGTAGACTCATATTTCTGATAGGGTTGATAAAAGATGGCAACATATCTGCCAGTACAGCACTATCTCCAGTGATTTCCTTATACTGGCTAATACCTTAGCAAATTGACTTATTATTGAACATTCCCAGAACTACACTAATTTAAGCATGCCATCTGTTTTTTGCTGGGCCCCTAAGTTATAGAATCAGGCTGTGGCCCAGAATTTTAGGAGGAAAATGGCATCCCTCTTTCATCTACCTGGCTTATGATAACCATGTAACATCAAGAATAAGTAAACCTCATATATTAAGCCACTGTGAAGAGAATTCTTTATCAAGGCTCCAAAACCCTAAGCCAATCCTGAAAAATACACCTATTGGACTAAATAAGAATTCATCTGTCCCTGTTTTTTCTAGAAACTGGTAATGGGGTGAATACAGAAGCAAAAAAGCCAAAAGAAGGTACATTTTAGAATAGTGCTGGCCGAATTTTTCAGAGGAACTCTGGAATGTAAATGATACATCAATTCATGGGCTTAACATTCCAGGTTCCTATGCAATATTGTTCTTTACAGCATAAGATTTTACTTATACCCTAGACACATCCACAGTTGAACATCATTTCTATTTTGGCACAGCTGCTTCATTCTTACTGGAGCTGTTAGTAATTGTCCCCTACTCTTCCCCAGTAGCATACTGGACACCTTAAAACCTGGGGGATCATCTTCCATCATCATAATTTTTTCATTTTCATACTATCTGGGGGGTTCTCCAGGCAAGAATACTGGAGTGGGTTGCCATTTCCTTCTCCAGTGGACCTCATTTTGTTAGACCCCTTCACTATGACCCATCTGTCTTGGGTGGCCCTGAAAAGCATGGCTCAGAGCTTCACTGTCATGCAAGCCCCTTTGCCACAACAAGGCTGTTATCCTTGCAAGGGCCTTAGGAAGCATTACTGTGAACAAAGCTAGTGGAGGTGATGGAATTCCAATGGAGCTATTTAAAAAGATGATGCTGTTAAAGAGTTGCACTGAAAGTCAGCAAATTTGAAAAACTCAGCAGTGGCCACAGGGCTGGAAAAGGTCAGTTTTCACTCCAATTCCAAAGAAGGGCAATGCCAAAGAATGCTCAAACTATTGTACAATTGTGCTCATTTCACATGTGAGCAAGATTATGTTCAAAATCCTGCAAGCTAAGCTCCAGCAGTACATAAACCAAGAACTTCCAGATGTACAAGCTGGATTTAGAAAAGGCAGAGGAACGAGAAATCAAATTGCCAGTATCCACTGGATCACAGAAAAAGCAAGGGAATTCCAGAAAAACATCTACTTCTGCTTCATTGACTACACTAGAGACTTTGATTCTGTGATCACAACAAACTGGAACATTCTTCAAGATATGGGAATAACAGACCACCTTACCTGTCTCCTGAGAAATCTGTATATCGGTTAAGAAGCAACAGTTAGAACCGGACATAGAACAACAGACTGGTTGAAAGTTGGGAAAAGAGTACAGCAAGTCTGTATATTGTCACCTTGCTTATTTCACTTTTATGCAGGGTATATCATGTGAAATGATAGACTGAATGAATCACAAGCTGGTATCATCATTGTGGAAGAAATATCAAGAACCTCAGATATCCAAATGATACCACTCTGATGGCAGAAAGTGAAAAGTACCTAAAGAACCTCTTGATGAAGATGAAAGAGAGGAGTGAAAAAAGATGGCTTAAAATTGAACATTTAAAAAGTGAAGATCATGGCATCCAGTTCCATCATTTCATGGCAAATGGGGAAAAATGGAAACAGTGACAAACTTTATTTTCTTGGGCTCCAAAATCATTGCAGATGGTGAGTACAGCCATGAAATTAAAAGACGCTTGTTCCTTTAAAGAAATGCGAGGAGAAACCTAGACAGCATATTAGAAAGCAGAGACATCACTTTACCAACAAAGTTCATCTAGTCAAAGCTATGGTTTTTCCAGTAGTCATGTATGGAGGTGAGAATTCAGCCTTAAAGAAGGTTAAGCATGGAAGAATTTGAAAAAAAGAGATGCTTTTGAACTGTCAGCTGGAGAAGACTCTTGAGAATCCCTTGGATAGCAAGGAGACCAAACCAGTCACTCATAAAGGAAATTAACCCTGAATATTCACTGGAAGGACTGCGGCTGAAGCTCCAACACATTGGCCACCTGATGCAAAGAGCTGACTCATTGGAAAGGACTCCAATGCTGGGAAAGATTGAGGGCAGGAGGAGAAGGGGACGACAGAGGATGAGATGGTTGGATGGCATCACCGACTCAATGGACATGAGTTTGAGCAGACTCCTGGAGATAGTGAAGGACAGGGAAGCTTAGCATGCTGCGGGCCATGATGTCACAAAGAGTTGGATAGGACTGAGTGACTGAACAACAGTAGGTTTATTGTTCAAGGAACAATAAAGGCCCGTGTTCTTGTCATGACTAAGGGAGTGAGGAAGAGAAAGTTGGAATATACAATTAGAGAGAGAATCAAAGCCAGACAATAGGCCCTTGCAAGCCAAGGCAATGTTTATTCTTGTGTATGTTTGTTATTGATGTTGTTTTCTATTGTAAGTCACTAGAAGAACACAAACACAGGAGTTGCATTAACTGATTCTAGACAACAAGGAACACAAATGAACTTAATCTCCCGCTGTAAACAACTAGAAAACTGTATATTATACATAAAAAAAAAACAACTGGCTCCACACACGGGACAATAGGTAGCATTGAATTCTGGTTCTGAAAGGAAAGGAAAGTAGTTGAGATCTACAACTGTCCCCGTTTATTTGCCTGGATGCATTGTCTAGACTGTTATTCACAGACAGGGAAGAACACAAACTAGAGCC
Organism: Oryx dammah; assembly: GCF_014754425.2. Taxonomy (NCBI): domain Eukaryota; kingdom Metazoa; phylum Chordata; class Mammalia; order Artiodactyla; family Bovidae; genus Oryx; species Oryx dammah. Next base: position 37,256,505 of record NW_024070197.1, read on the forward strand.
TGGCAATCTCAGTGAGTTTTGTCACTGGAGACCAGACACGCATGAGATTGGAAGGAGCAGGGCAGAGCTCGGAAAGGACCTGTGCAGAAATTCAGTTCTAGACATCTACACAAAGTCTCCCGCAAGTCTTTGCTGAAAACTTAGCTGTATGTACAAGCAAGCTAAAAAAACAAAAAACTGTAAAACTCACATAAGGCAAGAAGTTATTCAATGTCTAGCCATCATAAAAGAATCTTTGGTGATCAGCTAGGCCTGGTGGAGACCTCGGGAGAGTTATATTGGTGGAAACCTCAGGAGAGTTATGTTTTAGAAATAGGGCGTCCTCATACCAGGTGGCTTAGAGGTAAAGAATCCGCTTGCCAATGCAGGAGACACAGGTTCTCTCCCTGGGCCAAATTCAATCTCTGGGTCAGGAATATCCCCTGAAGAAGGAAATGGCAATTCACTCCAGTATTCTTGCCTGGGAAATACCATGGACAGAGGAGACTCACAAGCTATACTCCATGTGGCTGCAAAAGAGTCCGACATGACATAGTGACTAAATGACAACATGCCTAAGATGAAGTTTACTCTAAAAACACCCTAAGAAATCTTAAAAACTGGTCCATGTTCATAACATGTACCCATAATAATTGTCAAAATGCATTGCTTAAACAATAGCATAGTGTTCATAAGATCCAGCCTCATATCAAATATTTTATACATACCAAGAAGCAGATAAAAGTAAATAACTAGCCAAGAATAAAATCATTCAACAGAAGACAGAGAAATGGCAGAAATGATTACAGACAAGGATGTCAAGCACTTATTTTAAGTATGAGCAAGTATTTCGTTAAAAACATGGAGAGAAAATTAAGATGTTTAAAAATGGGCTTCCATAGATTGGAAAATATAAAACTAAGATATTGCTAGATGGGATTAACAACAGATTAGATACTGCAGGATAAAAATATAAGTGAACTTTAAAACATAGCAGTAGAATCAAACCAAATAACACAGGGAAAAAAAAAAGAATTTAAAAAGCCTCTATGAACTGTGAGACAACTTACATAGTCTGACATACATAAAATTGATCTCCTAGAAGAAGCAGAGTGACTAGGAAGACATAAAAAATATTCAAAATCATAGTGACTAAAAAATTTCCAAGTATGATACAATTTATAAGCCCACAGATCCGAAAACCTCAAAGAACATATACAGGATAGACATACACAGACATGCCAAGATGCAGCAAAATGCTGTGCTGTGTGCTTAGTTGCTCAGTAATGTCTGACTCTTTGTGACCCCATGGACTGTAGCCTACCAGGCTCCTCTGTCCACAGGGATTCTCCAGGCAAGAGTACTGCAGTGGGTTGCCATGCCCTTCTCCAGCGGATTTTCCTGACTCAGGGATGCAACCCATGTTTCTTGCATGGGCAGGCTGATTCTTTACCACTGTACCACCTGGGAGGCCAGAGGATGGAAGGGAGAGAGTAAGATTAAATTAGTAGAGGACTTCCCTGGTGATCCAGTGGCTAAGACTCCATGCTTCCAATGCAGGGATGAGGGTTCAATCCCTTATCAGGGAATAAGGATCCCACATGCCTCAGGTCTTGGCCAAAAAAAATTTAAAGAAGTTAAGAAATAAATTTTAAGAAGATTAAATTAAGAGATCTTTCTTACTGCTAAACCACTCTGCAGATTTATTTGCTTTTAAGAACATATCACTATATTAAATTATTGTTAATTTGTCTAATTTTCAGCATCCTCTAACAAGTAAGAGAATAGATGTCTTGCCCTCTACTCTATCAGCTACCCATAGAATTATGCCTAGCATATAGTGGGTAGGGACTAACAAATAGATGTAGGAAAGGAAGATATAAAGAAAAGGATTTTCAAAACTAGGTTTCAAAAATGCCTTTAAAAACTTTTTTCTCATTGGCCTAAGGTTATTTGCATTCTGCATAAATTAGTTTCCTTCCTGGGAGTTAAAATGTTATCTACTTTGCTCTTTGGGAAATAATAAAGTGAGATGAAATTGAGATGGCATTTGGCCAGTATTCCCTCTCTTGAGTTCTTGTAGGGAGATGTATACACAAAGGAGGAAGCAAGGCAGAGGAAAACTTTATTACTGGTTGACATTCTGTCCCCACAGCTCTGGGAAGAATGCTTGTGATACAGACTGGAACAATTGGAGAAATCATTTTTTAATCTGCTTTGAATGCCCATGAAAACCAGAATAAAGAAGTCCAAAAGGCTGGATTTTGTTCATTTCCACCTCAAAGAACAGAGACAATTATCAAGTCCACATTGCAGAGAAAGAGAAGGACTGGACAAGAGTACAACTGCAACGGTTGGTTAGAACTGATTTTTTAATGTGTTTTATTTTTTATCATCATCATAGACCATGGTTATTATCCCCTTGCTTAGCTGTCTTTTTTAAAGGAAGAAACCATTTTTTAAAAGCAAGTAAAACTACCTTCTGACCCTGACCCCCACCAAAAGGATTTTTAGTTTTTCTCACTACTGAAGCAAACTAGATAACTAATAAGAACCTACTTTATAGCACAGGAAACTCTACCCAATACTCTGTAAGGCCTATATGGGAAAAAAGTCTTTAAAAATGTGTGTGTGTGTGTGTGTATGTATATATATATATATATATATGATACAATTTGCTGTACACCTGAAACTAATGCAACATTGTAAATCAACTATACTCCAATAATTTTTTAAAATTACATCTCAATAAAACTCTTAAAAGAAAGCCTTTAAAGTATGGAGAGATAGTAAATTGGTGATATATTACCAAGATGAACAATCTCATGAATCTCTATTTCTTTGCATGATAAATGTCTAAAACAGCCAAGGGGATTGGGGTTGGAAGATACTGGAACTTCTCTCAGAGAAGAAGGCAAAAGCTTTATTCAATGTTTCCTTTAATTACAAAAATCAGAAAAGGGTATAAGGACAGAAAGTAAGAGATGATTAGTAGATGGGCCCAAGCTCCTCCTTCATGCAAACAGACTCTTTCTAGTATCTTTGAATAAAATGAGAAATAGCATGGAAACAATGACCCGACAATACGTGACGACAGAACTTTGACTTACAACCTCTGCAGCCATAGTTCCCGGAGGCCAAACCACTACTTCTTCAACATCAACCAGAATGGTTAATTAGTGTTAAGTTCATACTTCCCTATTTTTCCCTCTGCTTGAGAAAGCCAAATCTTCTTTCTAAATCAATCATACAATTTGCTCATTTCTAGGTAACCCAACATCAGCTTCCCATGCCAACAACTTACAAAGAACACCTGAATTTATTCCCTGTTTTTTGCTATAAAATTCTCCCATATTCTTGCCTGGTTTTGAGACTCTGCCAAATTCAAGCAAAAAAAAAAAAATTGACTCCATTGCTATAATAAGCTCTGCAGAGTTTCCTTTGTCTGTTCTTATTTGAGTTGTTTTCCTTTATTTCCACAAAATAAGACAGGCATAACATTTATCCCCATGCACAAAAGGTGATAAACTTCTATAGCAGTAGTCTACTTTCTGCAGTAAAGTATTTCTTGCTGATATCAATCCTTGTTACCTTGAAAATATTTAGACTTTCATGAACTCCTTTGAACTATAATAAACTTAAAATGAAAATAATAAATAAAATAATGGTTCAATTATTATTCTTGAATACCAAGAGGGGAGCACTAAATTGCTTTGTTTTGTGTGTTTCTTGATTTTCTTTTTTTAGGTAGGATTTTATCCCAAGGTGAAACCAGAAAGAATTATGAGAATATGAATACAGGAGATTCTCCCATGCCCTTTTCTCTGTGAGCACTGCCACTTTCTTAATGAGTGAGATTCTATATAAAATGTTCAGGAAAGAAAAAAATTATCTCCATTCATTTGAACCCACTCCCTTCTTACCTCCTACATCAACAACCCCATGATCTCTAACCATTTTGTATATACCCTCCAAATTCCCAATTTTTCTGTTATATCAGGAATAAATGTATAGATGCCCAGTTGCATTTTAAGCGATGGTGAGGCAAAAGAGCCACTTCAGATCTTGTGAGAGATCTTATTTTCAATTTTAAGATAGCCAAATTTCCATGGGTAAAATGAGCCTTCTGTTGGTATAGAGCTAGAAACCATGCTAGATGCCTTATTTATATAATCTAATTTAATCCTCACAAGAGTCAAGCTAGGTAGTTATGACTTCTTCATTAAAATGTGGAGAGAAATGGAATATTCCTCACTATATCAATAAACAAAGGATGTCATAGTCATCAGCAATAGCAGCCACCACCCATGGTGAGCTGTGAGGCCTGAGGGAACTCAGGGAGGAAAGAATACCTGCCATCTAGCAGCCATCAGAGCTGTGAAGAAATCCAGGATGCAAAAACACAGGATACTGGCCCCAGATTGGTGTAGTGCACATCAAAGGAACTATTTCGGTGGGCCCAGACTCCTGTGTCTTCCCATATATAGAAAAGTGCTAAATTCCTTAACTTGAGATATCTGGTTTTCCTTTAATTCACAACAATCTTTTGACATTCAGCCTATGTGATATTTTGTTGCAAAACATTTTACATATAACCTGGCTCCCCTCTTACTTCCTCAGAGCTGTTTTCTCAAGGTTACTTGAGATGGTGCCTCCTAGGCTTGAAGTCCTAAAAATTCCTGCTGAATAAAACTTAACTTTCAACTTTCAATTGGGAGTATTTTTGTTTTTTGTTTTTTGTTTTTTTAATTTTTTTAATATAAATTTATTTATTTTAACTGGAGGTTAATTACTTTACAATATTGTATTGGTTTTGCCATACATCAACATGAATCCACCACAGGTATACACGTGTTCCCCATCCTGAACCCCTCTCCCTTATTGGGTGTATTTTTGAAGTCTACAGTGGGTAACACTTAAAATGGGACAGGTTCGGCAGCTTCCTACCTATGATATCATGAGAGATCAGATTTGCTGATATTTAAAACCACCTCTAGTGGTAAAGAATCTGACTGTCAATGCAGGAGATGCAAGAGACGTGAATTTGATCCCAAGGTTGGGAAGATCTGCTGGAGAAGGGGATGGCAACCCACTCGAGTATTCTTGCCTGTAAAATCCCATGGATAGAGGAGCCTGGAGGGTGACAGTCCATGTGGTTACAAAGAGTTGGAGATGACTAAGCACACAGGGTCTCTCTGACCCCAAAGACTCTTCTTAGTCAGTACATAGCTAATCCTAAATTAAGTACTTAGGATTAGTACTTACATAGTTCAGTTCAGTTCAGTTCTGTTCAGTCGCTCAGTCATGTCTGACTCTGTGAACCCATGAACTGCAGCACGCCAGGCCTCCCTGTCCACCACCAACTCCCGGAGTTCACTCAGTCGCGTCCATCAAGTCAGTGATGCCATCCAGCCATCTCATCCTCTGTCGTCCCCTTCTCCTCCTGCCCCCAATCCCTCCCAGCATCAGAGTCTTCTCCAATGAGTCAATTCTTCGCATGAGGTGGCCAAAGTACTGGAGTTTCAGCTTTAGCATCATTCCCTCCAAAGAAATCCCTGGGTTGATCTCCTTTAGAATGGACTGGTTGGATCTCCTTGCAGTCCAAGGGACTCTCAAGAGTCTTCTCCAACACCACAGTTTAAAAGCATCAATTCTTTGGCGCTCAGACTTCTTCACAGTCCAACTCTCACGTCCATACATGACTACTAGAAAAACCATAGCCTTGACTAGACGGACCTTAGTCGGCAAAGTAATGTCTCTGCTTTTGAATATGCTATCTAGGTTGGTCATAACTTTTCTTCCAAGGAACAAGCATCTTTTAATTTCATGGCTGCAATCACCATCTGCAGTGATTTTGGAGCCCCCCAAAATAAAGTCTGACACTGTTTCCACTGTTTCCCCATCTATTTCCATGGAGTGATGGGACTGGATGCCACGATCTTTGTTTTCTGAATGTTGAGCTTTAAGCCAACTTTTTCACTCTCCTCTTTCACTTTCATCAAGAGGCTTTTTAGTTCTTCTTCACTTTCTGCCATAAGGGTGGTGTCATCTGCATATCTGAGTTTATTGATATTTCTCCTGGCAATCTTGATTCCAGCTTGTGTCTCTTCCAGTCCAGCATTTCTCATGATGTACTCTGCATAGAAGTTAAATAAGCAGGGTGACAATATACAGCCTTGACGTACTCCTTTTCCTATTTGGAACCAGTCTGTTGTTCCATGTCCAGTTCTAACTGTTGCTTCCTGGCCTGCATACAGATTTCTCAAGAGGCAAGTCAGGTGGTCTGGTATTCCCATCTCTTTCAGAATTTTCCACAGTTTATTGTGATCCACACAGTCAAAGGCTTTGGCATAGTCAATAAAGTAGGAATAGATGTTTTTCTGGAACTCTCTTGCTTTTTCCATGATCCAGCGGATGTTGGCAATTTGATCTCTGGTTCCTCTGCCTTTTCTAAAATCAGTTTGAACATCAGGAAGTTCACGGTTCACGTATTGCTGAAGCCTGGCTTGGAGAATTTTGAGCATTACTTTACTAGCATGTGAGATGAGTGCAATTGTGCAGTAGTTTGAGCATTCTTTTGCATTGCCTTTCTTTGGGATTGGAATGAAAACTGATTTTTTCCAGTCCTGTGGCCACTGCTGAGTTTTCCAAATTTGCTGGCATATTGGGTGCAGCACTTTCACAGCATCATCTTTCAGGATTTGAAACAGCTCTACTGGAATTCCATCACCTCCACTAGCTTTGTTCGTAGTGATGCTTTCCAAGGCCCACTTGACTTCACATTCCGGGATGTCTGGCTCTAGATGAGTGATCACACCACCACTCATTAAAAAAAAAAAAAAAAAAAAGTTCTCTTCCAGGATAGCTAGGACATTCTTGAAAACACTGAACCTGATAATTAGGATTTAATTTTTGGTTTACCATATTCTATCTCTTCTGACTCAACAGAAAATTAAGTCAATGTGATCTTTTCATTAAAGCATGCTGTAATAAGGATTGGAAAGTAAAAAAAAAAAAAAAAATACTATTTCAAGTGCTTTGAAAAGTCAAAGACTAGCTTTCTCAGCCCAGATTTCCTAGGAGGGAGGAGGAGAAAGGAGCCTGTAGCCAAGCTTCAGGTAAAATAGGGTCTGGATTATAACTCCAGGCTAGCAAGAAAAAGAAGAAAATGTAGTCAGTTGAGGAAGAGGTAAAGCAAGTGCAAAGTAGTCCACTACTGACTTAACAACAGCAGGATAACTTCAACTGTATGTGGAATTATACAGGGTCTCACAGTCTATTGGAAAAAGAAAGAAAGAAGAATGCATTCAGCTATCTGCCATCTTCTGTAATTCATCTGTCCCAGTATATCCCAGAGAATTAATGTTCCAAAACTTTTGGACTTGACAACCTGACTTTTCTAGAACTGACTCTGGGAAATCCATTTCTCAGGCCCCACTGATTAGTTCTTCATCTGAAACTAAGAGTGGAGGGAATATCTATTGCCTTCCTAGAAACATTTGGGGTAGATATGGGAGTTATAGCCCTTGCAGCTGCTACTCTGGTGTCCAATGATTGTCATCCAAAACCTGGCCCTCGTACTGGAGCTGCTGAAATAGCTGGTGGTCTCAATAAACAAGCCAACTGGTGGGATAAGTGCCTAATATTCAGGGATTAATTATGTTTATGTGTGTGCAGTATATGTGTGTGTATACTCATGAACACAGAGACTGGGGTGGGGAGGGGTGGACAGAGGGAGCCAAGAAAGTTGGAGAAGATCCACTGGGTGACGAAAAAGTTCGTTCCAGTTTTCCACAAGGTGTTATGGGAAAAAACCCAATGAAATTTTTGGCCAACCCAATATGAACTGAGTCCCGTGGAACCACTCTTTCAAATCCGCATTCAGCATTCCTGCTGATTGTTTCCTCATGAGCAATGCATGTGAATGAGTTTTGTAATTTTCAAAACAATAAACAAATGGTAGAATATATTTCAATGAAATGCCCCAAAGTAATCTACCCTATAAACTTTAGTCACCTATTAGTTTATTTAATAAATCCCAACAATTCACTCAGCACTCATTTATTATGAGGTTCTAGGAATTAGGGTTATACAGAGAATAAAATAGACAAAAAATTTTGTCCTGAGGAGCTTAAACTATTAAGATAGCTATTAAGATAGTGTCAGCTGGTGATAAATCTTAGAAAGAAAACAAGACGGTGCAATGTGCAGAAAGAGGAGGGAAAAGTTAATTTAGGTTGGTTTAAACTGAATCCTTAATGATAAGAAGGAGACAGCTAAGCCAGCTAAATTAAGGATATGGGTGAGGGGATTAGGAGTTTTTGAGGGAGAACAAACTAAGTGAAAAGATCCAACAGAGAGAATAAACCTGGTACATTTAAAGAGAAAAATAGAAGACCTCTGTTCCCATCCTTCTTTTCTAGTAGAGTTATGGAGTTCAAGTTAATAAGGGAAATAACAACTGTGTTTTCCATACAAGAGTAAGGAATATTCTTTCCTGAGAATGTTACTGGAGGATGAAGAGAGCAGGTGGTATAGTGGAAAACATTATTTTAGTTCCTCTAAAAGGATAGCTGTAATACTAATGCTGGAGAAATTTCAAAAACATATTTGTGGCTCCTAGAAGATAAATAATTATAGGGCAAACCTTGATCAGCCATGAAGTGTGGCTAATATTTTACCTCAGGGGTTTTACTGAATAAAAATGGATGATTTCACAAAAAAACAAAAATGTTGTCCTTGGTCATATGAGCACAGTTCTGACACAAAATTGTCCTTACACCTAAGAGGTAAAACTCTGAAGCATAAGTCTCACTCAATATGTAAATTAAAGGCCAATCTGACTGTATCTCTTTTAACATAAATATTGAATTCAACAGATAAATACAAATGAAATACACTCATAGACAAATGCATATGAGTTACTTTATCTGCCCCCTCCCAAATCTTTGTATCTTATTTTACAAGATGTTTACCCATCCTCAAGCAAACAGCTAGAGAAAAAGATGAAAGTGTGAAAAGGAGAAATGCAGTTGCCTTGACTCACCTCTCCACAATAGTACAGATGCTTATATAAATCAGCACTATATAATTATCTTCTATATATCAAACTGACATTTCATTACAGTGGTAATACCAAGTGCTGGCAAAGGTGAGGTTTATTTGACAGTATCATTCACTGATAGAATAAGCATAATCTCTTCAGAAGTCAATGTCTATCAACAGCCTTAAGAAAACTAGTAGTAATGCCACATTTCAATCTAGACAGCATATTAAAAAGCAGAGGCACTACTTTGCCTACAAAGGTCCATCTAGTCAAAGCTATGGTTTTTCCAGCAGGCATGTATGGATCTGAGAGTTGGACTATAAAGAAAGCTGAGCACCAAAGAATTAATGCTTTTGAATTGGGGTGTTGGAAAAGACTCTTGAGAGTCACTTGGATGGCAAGAAGATCAAACTAGTCAATTCTAAAGGAAATCAATCCTGAATATTCATTGAAAGGACTGAGGCTGAAACTGAAGCTCCAATACTTTGACCACCTGATGCAAAGAGCCGACTCATTAGAAACGACCCTGATGCTGGGAAAGATTGAAGGCAGGGGAAGAGGAGAAGAGGATGACAGAGGATGAGATGGTTGGATGGTATCACTGATTCAATGGACATGAGTTTGAGCAAGCCCCAGGAGATGATGGACAGGGAAGCCTGGTGAGCTGCAGTCCATGGGGTTGCAAAAAGTCAGACATGACTGAGTGATTGAACAACAACAAAAATTACCATGTGTACTATCCTTGATTTTTAGGGAAAATTAGATTTGTAGAAATATTATTTCTTAATATGTTAATGATAAAGTCTAATACATCTTTAAAAAATGTAAAAACAAGTAACAGAAATGTGTTAAAAGAGGGTTATTTGAATAAATGATGGTACAATAGAAGGGTGGAAATTTTGAAAAATAATATATTTTGAAAACAAAAACATTACTAACATGAGAAAACACAGTACCATATTCAGGAGAAAAATTGGGAGCAATGCCATGTTGCATTAGAGATCTTAAGATAAATCACCAAATCTTGTGCTTCTCTCTTCTATAGGAAAGAGTTGTCATTGCTAAATGACTGTTGAGCCAGTTATTACACTTTCTAGCTTCTCTTTTATCTAGATGAGTCCATGTTATATCTGTTTATGAAGAGATTAGAAGAATTTGTTTGTGCCATTTCCAGTCAAGATTATGTAAGAAGATATATTTTCTCCATGCATTTTTTAAATCCATTTCTTGTATGGAAGCAACTAATTACAATGTTGTGGAAGGTGAAAGTTGAGAGATATAAAATAGAAGGAACCTGGATCTATGTATCACTCCATAAAATAGAGTCTCCCAGAGACAAAGAAATAGACCTGTATACCTAAAAACAGTAAGTTTCCATTGTGTTGAATCTTTGTGCCTTTTGAGGCTATTTGTTTCAACAGCTGGTGTTACCCTAACTAATTGGGAAATGTACTGTCTATGATGACAGAAAAGTCACATGTGTGTATGTGTGTGTGTGTGTATGCATGCACACACTCTTAAGTGTGCAGTTCTATGGGTTTTAGAAAATGTATATACTCATTTAACCACCCATAACACCAGAAAGTTCATTGCCCTTTCCTCAAAAAAACAAAATATGTGTGTGTGTGTGTGTGTATGTTTTTTTCTCTGTTCTTATTTCTGTCACCATAGATTACACTTGTCTACAATTAAAATAGGCTTCCCTGGTGGCTCAGATGGTAAAGCGTCTGCCTGCAATGCTGGAGACCCAGGTTCGATATCTGGGTCAGGAAGAGCCCCTGGAGAAGGAAATGGCAACCCACTCCAGTACTCTTGCCTGGGAAATCCCATGGACAGAGGAGCCTGGTAGGCTACAGTCCATGGGGTTGCCAAGTGTCAGACACGACTGAGCGACTACTTTACTTTACAATTAAAATTCATATAAATAGACTTTTATATATTCCCATACAAATAACTTTTAAAAAATATTTTATTTTGAAATAATTTTACATTCACAGAAGAGTTAACGTTTTATGAAGAGTTCTTATACGTCTTTGACTCAGCTTCCTGAAGAGATAATATGTGACCATCATGCATTGAATATGTGTGCCCTCCAGAATTTATACATTTAAGCCCTAATCCTTAATGTGATGCTAGTAACAGATGGGACTTTGGGAACATAATCTAGTTATAAGGATGAAGCCCTTGTGAATGAGATTACCAGAAATGTAAAGCCATATATGCTCTCCATGTGAACTAAGAAACAGCAAGTGTCAGTTTCCAGCAAGAAATAAAACAAATGTGCAGTATGATTTCAACTTATTCCTTTACCTAGCTTTGGTCTGCCTTAAAATCCTAGTCAAGCTATCGTACTCTTATAATAAAGTATCCTTTCCACCTAAATCAGAAAAAGTGGTTATTTTTTCTGGCTTTAATGAAATATTATTGGCACATAACATATGGACATGAATTTGAACAAACTCCAGGAGACAGTGAAGGACAGGGAAGCCTGGCACGCTATAGTCCATGAGTTTGCAAAGAATTGGACACAACTTAGCAACTGAACAACAACAAGCATATGGAAGCTTAAGGTATAAAATGTGATGATTTGATAGTTTATTATGTGAAATAATCATGACAATAGTGTATGTAACATATCAAGTTCTCTCATAAGTAGCTAGAAAAGTGTTGTCTGATAACATTTAACATTTATACTCATAATTTCCAAGTATATAAAACAGTATTGTTAATTATAGCCACTACTCTGTATATTAGATCCCTAGCACTTATTTTACGGCTGCAAATGTGTACCCTTTGATCAGCATTTCCCCATTTCCCTCACTCTCCAGTACCTAGAGGTCATCATTCTACTCTCTATTTTTATAAGTTTAGCCTCTCAATTTCTAAGAATAAGTGAGAACACATAGTATGTTTCTCTGACATTTCACTTAGCATATTCCCTCAAAATCCATGTTACTGCAAAAGACAGAATTTCCTAGTGTGTGGCTGAATAACATTCCATCACACACACACACACACTCACCTCACATGTACAAACACACACACATCACACTTTCTTTATCCAATCAACCATCAGTGGATGGTTGGATTCTTTCAATGCCTTGGTTACTGGGAATCATGCTGCAATGAACATGGGGGTTCAGATCGGACTTTGTTATAATGATTTCGTCTCTTTTGCATATATTCCCAGAAGTGGGATTGCTGAGTCATATGGTAGATCAATTTTTAAATTTTTGAGGGCTCTTCATACTGATTCCCATAACAGCAGTACCAATTTACATTCCCACCAACAGTACGCAAGTGTTCTCTTTTTCATATCCTCACCAACATTTGTTCTCTCTAGTCCATTTGATAATAGCCATTCTAACAGGTGTGAAGTTATAATATTCTGTTGCATTTTTTATTGCCTCTCTGATAATTACTGAGATGTTGCTCATTTGTCTTCTCTGGAAAAATATTTATTTTGTTCCTCTGCCCATTTTTTAATCATTTTTTTAAACCAATTACCTGATATAGCTGCTTTGTCCACCTTGATGACCTATCATTACTTGGTTTTCAAAATAACAAATACTTAGTTTTCTGCTCATCTCACTGATCATCCTTCTCTGTCTCCTTTAATCATCCCTATTTCTGTCTCCAACTTCACAGTGTAAAGTCTTTGAGAATCAATCCTTGGTTATCTTCTCTTCTTTACCTATGCTTATTTCCTGGAAGCTCACTTGCTCTCCTGGTTTCTCAGATGGTAAAGAATCTCCCTACAATGAGGGAGACCTGAGTTCAATCCCTGGGTTGGGAAGATCCCGTGGAGGAGGGCATGGCAACCCACTCCAGTATTCTTGCCTGGAGAATCCCCATGGACAGAGGAGCCTGGCGGGCTATAGTCCATAGGACTGCAAAGAGCTGGATATGATTGAGGGATTAAACACACAGCACACATTTCCTTCCCTTGTGGCTCAACTGGTAAAGAATCTGCCTGCAATTCTGGGAGTCCTGAGTTCGATTCCTAGGTTGAGAAGATCCCCTGGAGAACAGAAAGGCTACCCACTCTAATTATTCTGGCCTGGAGAATTCCATGGACTATATAATCGGGCACAACTGAGCAACTTTCACTTTCACTTTTACACACTTCCTTAAAATTCCATAATATCCAGTAACTGTCTTACTTGCCCCAGCAAAACCTTCTCTCCTAAACTCCAGATTTGTCCATCCAATGGCCTACTTAACACAATCACCACTTGAATGTCTAGAGACACTGAGAATTTTATTTACCCTGTACTGGGTATATCATGTTGACTCTATCTTCAGTATATAATTAGAATTTGACCACCTCTAAGCATATCCAGTCATTTTGCATTTGAAGACAAATTATAAAGTGTTCTAATAAAAATGTTTTACAATAGTTGCTCATGTTCTTAGGAAACTTCTCATTAAGGAGAGGTGGAAAATCTTTGAATCCCACCCTCCTTGCACCATTTTAAGAAATTTATCTAATAGTACCAAACCTCAGTTTGATTATATGAAAAACAGGATCAAAACCACCAACTTGAAAGAATTTTCTAAGGAGGTCATCATATACCAAAGTTTTATCTCTGAGAAATGTATATCGTACCTCTAAAATACCCCAGTAGGGGTGCCCAGAACCTAGAAATGCCCAACTTAAATCTTTTCTTCCATAACTCACACAAAGCTAAATGCTGTTCTGCTTGCAGAATCTGCTCTATTATGGTGAGCTGAAGAACTCTGCTAACTCTGTCCCTCTACCAAAGCTAACTGTGGAATGAAAGATAGTTTCAATGTTTCAAGTCTGGATTTTGAACAAGAATAAAGAAGAAAAGGTAGTTTGAAGAGAAAGTGATAACTTTATTGTGGAAACTGGTATGAGATTCATGGAGAAAGCAAAAAGAACTCCCTCAATAATTTGAAACTTTGGAGCCCAGTGGAGATCAAGGAACTCAATAAACTGCTGAACTCATGGAAGATAATGGTAACTGTAGGAGAGAAAAGAGAAAGAAGTCAACCCAAGGAGGTAAAACAGCAAAGACTAGATCTTTTCCTAGCCCTTGGTTTTCACTTGTATAACTCTGTTTTCAGCTAGCATGGTAACATCACTTTTTTTCATTTTATTCTTGCCCAAGGAAACATGTCCTTTAAAAGCTTTTGCTGCTAAGCAAAAGATTTGTATTGATTGCATTAATATAACTTAATTTTTTTTTTAATTCACTAAAATGTTGTCCCCAACATTCAGGACATCAGACTGCCTTGTGTGTGTGAAGCACTCCTTAATAAAATTATGGAAATGATTTGGCTTACTTGGGTAAGTTCCAACACAGGCTAGCTTAACCAAAATTCTGCTGTAGCAAGAAGGAAAATGGAGCACTGGGTGGAATCCTTTGAAGGCTTTAGCAGAGTGAAATCCTAAAGAATTAAAAAGCCACAGAGTCAGTGACCTGGGTTTCAGTTCTACCATGTCTGCACTTGGTGCCTCTGTAGGCTAGGTTTCTCCACTGTGAAATGTGTGTCTTACTTAGAGTAATCTTGTGAGCATTAAGAGACATTAAGTGTCCAGAGAAGAAAGCAACTGGCACGATCGCAGGATGATGGCTAGAATCCCACACTGTGTGTCTCCTCTGTCAGCATTGTCCCAGGGAACATGAGGTAGATTACAGGGCTTTGTGTAAACAGGCATGGGGCCATGATGAAAGTTTTCTAAGAATACATCGAAAGCCTTGCCTGAACAGCCGAAAGTGCTTTTCAGCACTAATTAACTTGATTGAAAACTTCTCAAATGTTTCCCCATCTCTTTGTGTAAACATAAGAGTGACTCAGAAAGACAACTTGAATGCAGTCAATAAAACCATGAAAAAATGCTTTAAGAATATAAAACTATTCCCATTATGTTCTCTGAAGGTCTCGTATTGTTACCTGGTAATCTTGAAATGAAAGCAGATCTAATACTAGTTGATAACAGTACTTTTTTCCCACAACATTCTGTTAGAAATATAAAATTAGACTGAACTGCCAACCTTATCTTTAAAGGTACGTGAAATGTGAAAATGTCTAAAATTTTATTATATACTCTGTTGAAATGTGAACATAACTTGCTTTTTTAAAATGTCCTTCCTTTTGTGTTAAATAGTAATAGAAAGTTTAAAAAGAGATGCCCAACTACAATGCTACTGTAAAAAATAAAACACATGAACATAGAAACAGTGTAACTTTTGAGAGCTTTCTAACTTCAGTAAAGAGATACAATGTGAACCAATATGAAAATACTTATTAAAGAAGATAAAATCTATTAAACAGCAATACTCTGATTCTAACAATTCAGATTTAATGACACATTTAGAATATGCTATTACTGATGCTGTTCATTTAAATATGCTATTACTGATATTGTTTCATTAGGAATACAATTTCCAGCTCAGTGTTTTCATGCCTAAGTGACCTCTAAATTGGTCTGCCACAAATCACCTCTAATGCACGCACAACAATCTAATCCACTCAACCCTGTTCAGAGACTGAACAAAGCAGAAAAGAGGTTTTGACTTCTCAGGAGACAGATGAATCTTCAGACACAAAATATGCTTCCTATTTCCTGTCACGTTCTTCTTTGTCCCTTCATCTTTTGCTTTTCCTTTCTCTTTCATTCTCCCTGTCTCCCCTGAATTATTTTCTCTTCCTACTCAGCATCCTCCAGTACTTTTCCAACACCCTCAACTAAGGTCAAGTTGAGTATTAGCGTGGCACACTCTGCTTTCTGAAATAATAGAACTTGTTGCCCAAAATTGGGATTTATGGACATAGGAGAAAAGGAATATCTCCAACTGTTCTATTCCAAGGGGCATACATCTCTGAACAAACAAAGCCAGTAACCACCACTGCTATGTAGTTTAACAGTGAAAGGGGGTATGGTTCTAAAGTCAGATACTGTGAATTCAAATCTTGGATTTCATTACCTGTCCAGCCTGGAGTAAGTTATGTATCTTTTCAGGGTTATTGCTTAATATCTAGAAGTTGGGGCTAAGAGCAAGATTTATTTCATAGACTTCACACAGATTAATCATTTATTTTTTAAGCATTTATTGTGTTTCTGTTCTGACTAGACATTGCTCAATGGGTTGGTGATACAGCAATGAACAAAACAGACACAACTCTTGCCCCATTGGAGCTTACAGTCTGTTAAAAGGAGGCAAAATCTGGAGTGAGTAGCCTATCTCTTCTCTAGTGGATCTTCACGACCCAGGAATCAAACCAGGGCCTCCTGCATTGCGGGTGGATTCTTTACCACCTGAGCTATCGGGAAAGCCCTAAAAGATATACTATTCTATACTAAATTAGATTGGGCTTCCCCAGAGGCTCAGCAGGTAAAGAATCTGCCTGCAATGCAGGAGACACAGGAGGTGTGGATTCAATCCTGGGTCGAGAAGATCCCCTAGAGGAGAGTATGGCAACCTGCTCCAGTATTCTTGCCTGGAAAATCCCATGGACAGAGGAGCCTGGCGGGCTATGGTCCATGAAGTCGCAAAGAGTTGGACATGACTGAAGCAACTGAACACACACACGTATAATAAATATAGGAAAATACTAGGTGATGACAAATCCAGTGAAGAAGATGCATATGAAGTACTTAGAAGCATGGTTGGAATGTAGTAAGTACTCAGTAAATATTCAGGCATTCAGGGCAATTTTCAGAGAAGTTTACCTGGTAGAGGACAGACTCCATCATAAAATAAATAGAGTCCTTATTCATCTCAGCCCTGGGCTGAAAACACAGATGCAATGACTGCTTCGAAGCAAGGGAGAATCCGTCAGCTGCCTGGACACAGGGAACTATAACACATTACTTCTCCCCTCTATGCAGCCATGCATCCACCAGCCCCCAAAGGGGAAAATAAAGGCCATTTTGTTCTGCCCATAAAATAGTGTGTTCAGTGCCAGAGAAAAAGAAAGTTGTTATTTTACTTTGACAAGGTCCCTAATAAAAATAATATATAAGGATCTATTGATTTTTTCACTGTCAGTGTTTTTGTTTTCCTTGAAGTTTTTATGTTTACCATGCCCAAGTAAAAGAGGATTTATTTTAGATCCCGACAAGTTCCATCAAGGAGTCATTTCAGACGTTCCTTTGAAAACAAATGCATGGCAACAAGATGACCAGTATGTTCACATAATTGCACGGGAGCTGCAGGAAAGGGGAGCAAAGCCCAGTGAGACCTGGGACTGTCTTTCCCATTAATAGGCAAGGAAAGCAGCAGCTTGGAGACAAGAGAGGGACCAGCAGGGAATTGTGAAACAGAAAAACACTCAATTAAAACTCAGAGGCCCATGCTCTATAGACCACTTGGCATTTATGCATCTGTAATTAAGCAACACAGCAATGTGAGATGTGATATTTGGGAGGTTGTCCTATTTGTCCCTTTACAGGCCGCTTCTAAACAAGTTCAGAGAAATGACAGGATTAAATGGGGAGATGTCTGCTGCTGCTGCTCAGTCGTGTCTGACTTTGTGACCCCATGGACTGTAGCCTGCCAGACTCCTCTGTCCATTGGATTTCCCAGGCAAGAATACTGGAGCAGGTTGCCACACTCTTCTCCAGGGGATCTTTCCAACCCAGGGATCAAACCTGTAACTGCACTGCAGGCAGACTCTTTACCACTAAGCCACCCGGGAACCCCCAGGGAGAAGTGTACTTATACCTAATTTGTCTTTGGGGCCATTACCTCCACGAATAGCAGTGTTTGGGCTGTTTCATGGTGGATTGGCAACACCAAGGAGTTGCTCCATGAGAGAAGCCCCGTTTATTTCTCCAGTGTGTGCCTTTTAAAACTGTCTGCTTACAAGTTAAATTTAATGGGCTATTTATGACCCAGAAATTTCCATCCATTTGGTCTGTATCTGCCAGATTTATCCAGTCATTTGGAGGGTTTTTGTCCACCAGATGTATTATGCCTACCAGAGTACCGCATGACATGTACTGATGGAAGGTTGCTTGGGGGATAAAGAAAATTTAAATCATTTTTTTTCAAATAATATATAGAGTTGTGTGTGTATGTGCTTAAGTACTCATCACATATCGCCTTGGGATAGAAACAAGAAATAGCTGTAGCAATTTGCTACAGGCTGAAGATATTTGTAAACCGTGATTATAAATTTAACACATGCTGTAGGAGTCAATGCTTATTTGTGCTGAAGGCTAAAAAGGGCCTTGGGGGACTGCTGCTTAGGAGTTATAGGATTTCAAATCACCATCATTGGCCCCAATTTTGTCTTACAAAGGCTACAACTCCCCACCTTTGCCACTACCATATTTGCTTGGATTAAACCCTCCAAAGTCACAAGTTCCTGATGTATCAAATAATATCTTTGTGATATTGAGACAAATCTGAGTATCACAGGGATACCCTGAAAATGAAATAAAATTAAGGTATCCAGCACATGGGAAAGTAATTGACAATTGATGAATATGTTTGAAGAATAGTAAGAATGCTCACATGTCTGGAATACAGCAGGTACAGGAGAGCAAGAGGCAGAGACAATCTCCTATACACATTTTGTAGCAAAGACTGATACATAATGGTTACTGATAGGATGCTCTGAGGAAGGAATGAGAGAAGAATGTGATAATCATTTCATGTTGTATTTATGTTGAATCATTATGCTGAACACCTTAAACTTATACAGTGCTGTATGTCAATTATATCCCAATAAAACTGGAAGAAAAATAAAGAATGGAGGGAGGATGAAAGTAAGGGAGATTGTCCATTAGTGCCATGAGTTCAGTTTATAAAATGTTGGAACTGGTCTATCTTACTTCCAGGCAGGGTCCATTTTGATTCATCTCACTCTCACTACCCACACTCTTATGCTAGTAGGAAAGAGGAAGGGTTTTTTGTTGTTGTTAGCCACATTGTCTATTACTTTGCTGACAAAGGTCTGTATAGTCAAAGCTATGGTTTTTCCAGTAGTCATGTATTGATGTAAGAGTTGGACCATAAAGAAGGTTGAGCACAGAAAAATGGATGCTTTTGAACCATGGTGTTGGAGAAGACTCTTGAGAGTCCCTGGGACTACAAGGAGTTCAAAGTCAATCCTAAAGGAAATCAGTCCTGAATATTCATTGGAAGGACTGATACTGAAGCTAAAACTCCAATACTTTGGCCACCTGTATGGATGTGAGAGTTGGACTATAAAGAAAACTGAGTGCCAAATAATTGATACTTTTGACTGTGCTGTTGAAGACTCTTGAGAGTCTCTTGGACTGCAAGGAGATCCAACCAGTCCATTCTAAAGGAGATCAGTCCTGGGTGTTCATTGGAAGGACTGATGTTGAAGCTGAAACTCCAATACTTTGGCCACCTGATGTGAACAACTGACTCACTGGAAAAGACCCTGATGCTAAGAAAGACTGAGAGCAGGAGGAGAAGGAGCTGACAGAGGATGGGATGGTTGGATGGCATCACCGACTCAATGGACATGAGTTTGGGTGGACTCCGGGAGTTGGTGATGGACAGGGAGGCTTCGCGTGCTATGGTTCATGGGGTCGCAAAGAGTTGGATACAACTGAGCAATTGAACTGAACTGATGCAAAGAGCTGACTCATTGGAAAAGCCCCTGATGCTAGAAAGATTGAAGGCAGGAGGAGGAAGGGATGCCAGAGAATGAGATGGTTGGATGGCATCAAGGACTCAATGGACACGAGTTTGAGCAAGCTCCAGGAGATGGTGAAGGACAGGGAAGCCTGGTGTGCTGCAGTCTATGGGGTCGCAGAGTGGGACACAACTGAGCGACTAAAAAACAGACATTGATTACTAGTAATTCTAAGATAGCGTGATGTGTTTGAAACAGACAGCCCCATCTTTACACAGACAAGGTTTCTAAACTCCACTTCTATGACTTTCTAGCTGGACGACTTTAAGCTTTCTAAACCTCTTCTAGATTGGGATAAGAATTTCTGCCCCTTAGGATTGACATGGGAATTAAAGAGTAGTATGAATACTTGCATCCTTAAGGAAGACAGACACAAGGTGAAGAGAAACAGTTTCCTCCCCAGGGCCACACAGGTTCCACTGGAGCCTGACTTTGTGCCACTCCTTTTTCCCTTCATGGCATTACTCACAGGTAGTCAGGAGCATGGTGCATTTCTGAGCTTTCCTTTTTCCTGTACATTCTTCTGTATCCCAATTGTGCCTCATTTTCCACAAAGCACTTATCTCCAGCTTTGGCAGGACTTTTCTACCCACTGGGATTAAGGATCAAAATAAACTCAGGAACGTTTGTTGTCATATGTTCCCCAAGAGTACTGAAATCTGAACAGATGTCTGGCCCTTCGAGAACGCAGCCCGTCCATTCCTGGAGGCCACTAGGGAAGGATTGCTGTTCCACAGCAGGATTCTGGCAAGGAGCAGAGAATAATTCTGTGTATCTGAATATTCACTGGAAGGACTGATGCTGAAACTAAAGCTCCAAAACTTTGGCCACATGATGCCAAGAACCAAATTATTGGAAAAGACCCTGATGCTGGGAAACCTTCAAGGCAGGAGAAGGGGATGACGGAGGATGAGATGGTTCGATGGCATCACCAACTTAATAGACATGAGTTTGAGCAAACTCTGGGAGATAGTGAAGGGCAGGGAAGCTTGATGTGCTGCAGTCCATGGGGTTGCAAAGAGCTGGACACAACTAAGTAACTGAACAATTAACAACAGTCCCCAAGAGAACAATGAACACATTTTTTTGAATCCTGCTGTCCCTGCAAAAACCTTTCAGTAATTTTTCCTTCTAGATAGCATATCTTACTGATAAAAGTTCATTTCACATTGTGATTATCTGTCATTAAAAGGAACTACTTATTTGTAATACAAATATTTGTTCTTTGCTCTTTTTTTTTCTTGTTCGCTAGAACATGAATATGACTAGTGCTTATTTAAAGAAAACTTGGTAACTATAAAGAAGACATTTGGGAAACATTTGCTTTTCAGATTGAAAACACTAGTGGGTCTCAAAGTATACTTAAGAATTACTTAAAGTACTTGTTTAATCAGTACAGTCATGGCCCCATTACACATATGCAGATTCAAATAAAAAAACTGGGGGTTAAAAGCAAGGCATTCCAGTAATTTCCCAGGTGACTCCTATGTAGACTTTAGAGTTCCACTTCTGGATAATCAATGTGAATAAGTCAGAAAGAATTTAGATCACATATATTCCTCAGCTTTTCTAAGAGCCTAAATCATTGCTGGGGCAGTATGAAGAAGGAAACCAATATTCACTGAGCACTTAATATATACCCAGTGTTCTGCAAAGCATCTGCTATGCAGAAGCTCATTTACTTTTCATAGAAAAGCTATGACAGAAGCTTCATTATTTTTCCCATTTTCCACATGAATCAGTAGAATCTCAGACTGATTAAGCCAGAGAGAGGTTGCTCACACAACTGGTAGGCAGTAGGATTCATCCTGGCCTGCCTCAGAGGTAACTCTGGTCCCTGTGTGACAAAGTCTCATTTCTCTTAACAAATCCTTACACAGTATCCTTTAAAAAATAGGATGCTTGTCCTTTACATTCATTGAACTGAGTTGTTTTCAGTAGTTATAAACTTTTATGACTTTTTTCTAGTTATTACTGACAATATGTTTTTCCTATAGTGCCTTGGTAGTGAAACCCACATGCTACTATCTGGCTGGCCTCTTAATAGAATGTACTTATTTGCACAATCAGTTCCCTGTACAGTTGTTTATTTCTTGGCCCAGCTGTAGATTAATTATAATACCCATGTTTATGTTCTTATGAGTGCTGTTCTAAAATCATATTTAAGTCAGTTATCAAAAATGCTGGATGACATAAAAAGGTTGTTTTTTTCTTTTATATGAGAAAAATCTCCTCGCTGAAAATTCCCAAGTTCTAACTCAAGGACAGAAATTAATTTTGTGGTGTGAAGTTGGGGATAATTTATGGAACCTCACAAAGATAAATGAAACCTTATTATTTTTCCTAAAATACATGTGATGCTGTTTTAAGAAGTCAACAAATTCATTAAAAAAAAAAAAAATACTACCACACAAGTCCTGAACTAAAAGGGGCTGCTGCATTTACGAAACTAGTAAAGTTTAGTGCCAAGTGTGATCTATTAATATTTGAGGTTAGCCCCTGTTTTCACCATATGTGGTGAAGACGTAAAAAAATTAAGTTCCAATATTAAGTGCCATGTTTCACATATGGTGAAATTGAAAAGTTCTCAAAGGGCTTAACCATAAATTTCCCTTCCCACTCTGCTCCAGTAAATAAGACCCGATAGCCAAAAAAAAAAAATCCTCTTTATCGATGTTACCTCACCAGGCTCCTCTGTACATGGGATTCTCCAGACAAGAATACTAGAGTGGGTTGCCATTTCCTTCTCCAGGGGATCTTCCCAACCCTGGGATTGAACCCGGGTCTCCTGCATTGCATCTGAGCAACCAGGAAAGCCCTAAATAAAATTACAAATAGTTTCACATTTATTGTCACATATCATCCTGATAATCTCCATGAGGTTTGATAATACTGATGGTCTAGAATTAATTTTATTTTATAGATTAGAAAATCAAAGCAGAAGGCAAGTCATTACCTAAGATCTCTCATTTAGCTACCATAACAAACTCCTCTTTTCTGATAATCAAGATGACTTCTTGCTAGATGTTTCACATTTTGAAGCGAAGAAATATAACTTGCATGCTCCTTGGTTCTTTCACAGAATTAACACTTTCAAAGTGTTTAGCTAATTTACTAAATTTCATATTATTTCAAATTAGAGAACAGTAACCTTGGGCTTCCTGGGTAGCTCAGTTGGTAAAGAATTTGCCTGCAATGCAGGAGATCCTGCTTCAATTCTTGGGGTGGGAAGTTCCCCTGGAGAAGGGATAGACTACCCACTCCAGTATTCTTGGGCTTCCCTGGTGGCTCAGACAGTAAAGAATATGCCTGCAATGTGAGAGACCTGGGTTCAATCCCTGGGCTGGGAAGATCCCCTGGAGGAGGGCCTGGGCAACCCACTTCAGTATTCTTGCCTGGAGAATACCCATGGACAGAGAAGCCTGGTGGGCTACCGTCCGTGGGGTTGCAAAAAGTTGAACACAGCTGAGTGACTAAGCACAGTACACAACCTTGCACTGAGCTGGCATAGACTATAACACTTGCATTAGATTTGAACTGATTATGAGAAAGCTCTAATTTGGATGAAAATTATCCTAGGGTGAGATTCTGGATTTCAATTTTAACCAATGTTTTGCTGTGTGGCTTAGGGAAAATCACACCCCCTCTTCTCTGAATTTCATTTTCTTCATCTGTAAAGGAGGAGAAGGATATTATAGATCCCCAAGCATCCTTAAAATTGTATTATTGGAAGGAGGATCAATTATCAGAGTTTGGCCATATGCTTTAGGACATATAGAACTTCATCAGCAATCATTTTACTCACTTCTTTCAACTGCATAAATCTCATCCTTTCCAGATAAAATCTAAGCATCCCAGTGCAATACCCCAAGTTTTCTATGAGTTGGACCCCCTTTTTTTTTTTTAATTTCAGCGTCCATATCCCATCATTTAAAATTTTTGAACTCCTCCAAATACTCCACTGGTTCCATTTCTAATGGTTTTATTGTATATCCCCACACTAAAAGGTTCTGTTCTCACGTCTCCATTTGAATAGTTACTGCTTCTTCTTCATCATTCAGCCTAGACTCCGTCTTCTCTAAGAAGCATGTCATGATCCCCTCAGCTTGGGCTAAGTGGCGTGTGTGAGGCACTGCAATGCTTTGCAAGCTTTTCATAATTCTAAACATTTGTCTGTGGATATGTGGAAATTATTTAAATGTCCCACTTACAGTCTGAAGGCAGCAGCGAGAACAAACTATTTTAATCTGGATCACATTGTGTTAAAAATAAACTGAATGCTTAAAATCCTCACTCTGGTTGCTCATACCTTTTCTACTTCCACTCCTTCAAGAAGGATTTTGCAGAACTTTATTTGTATTTATGCGTGCCCCCAAAGTCTGTTAATGTTTGAGCAAGAGTTATCCAATCCAGGTGTCAAATGATTTATTTTGACATGGTATTCAGCATCCTTGGCAAAAATCTCGGCATTTGTGGTTCTAGGTGTTAACAGCACTATAATATCAAAGTGTCATTTCTGGTCTGGAAATGCTTCATTTCAGCCACAAATGAGTATTGTCAAAGGCGATTAACTGTGTCACCTTAATAGATGAGGCTGCTCTCTCTGCCTGCCCTTGCAGGGGTGCTCACCTAGAAGAAATGTTGCTTTGTAAAGGCATGGAAAGGTAAATGGGCACTCTGCTAGAGAAAAGAGTGAAGCAGACCGTTAGCCTACTCAGCGTTCAGGGCATGATTTTTAAGTTAAGTTGAAGTTCAGCAGTTTGGCATTTCTGATATTGCTTAACTACCTGGAAATTGAATTAGACCTAAGTGCTTTTTTCTTAGTGCCCAGGAATTTCTTGGGTGAAAAAAAGGGGAAAAAAGAAACAACAAACAGGACTGCTTCCAAATCTTTCCATGTTGAATACCATTCAGAAATGGGTATTGCATTAATCAAATGCACTTATGTTACAAAGTTTAAGGTATGTAATTAAGCAGACATAATTAGTAGAATATATTTTTCCTAGCCACAGTCCCCTCCCCTACAACACATACATCAAAAGCAAGTCTCATTTTCAAACTTTAATGATTTTAGTTTAAGGATTCTATGGTTTTTATCCATTCCTTGAATTCTGGGATATACAACTAGACGTTTTTATTTAGAACATAAGAGGATGTCTACAGTGATAGGGAACTACAAAAAGATCTGTTGGATATGTGATTTACTTTTTATTTTAAGAAGTGAGAACGTATAACCTGAGTTCCTGTAATAAAAATTGCATTTCCTAAATAAAGGCTTAGATCAAGAGTTAATGAACACAATGTAAGCAATACTGTGATACTGTGGAAATGGAAATAAAGTGTATAATGGTATTTGGTGACTGATCATTATATCTTCATCTTTTGTAAAACATTCAGTCAAATGAAGGAATGAGAACCCCAGACTGAATCCCTGAAGTCCCTTATAACTTAACTCTTCATTTTGTAGGCGAAGAAACTGCTATGCAGAGAAGTGATTTGAACTGTCTAATGTCAGATGAGCAAGCTCAGGATTTACACGGCGGTCTTCAAAATTCTATGTACACATACTTTTTGCTCGCTCTCTCTCTCTCTCATTTATAGGAAACTTAGTCCTTCCTATTAACTATTAACAAGAGATGAAATGCAAACATTACTATAAAACTTGAAGCATTATGCACAGGTATAAACATTAATACAAAGAAAATAAAGTAATAAAGATAAAGTAAAACTTAACAAAGCAAGTGTAAAGTCAATATACAACAGGCTGTTCAAATAAATAAATTTATATTTAAAAAAAACTTAACTCTGAGCACCTACTGGTTAAAAAATGCTAAACTAAAAGTACCGCATTGCTCATAAAAATAAACCCCAAAAGACTCAATGAAGGAAGCGCTGGATTTCTTAGTACTTAGTATTAAGACGTCTGCAATTTTCAGTCTGGCATATAAGGATACTAGAAGTCATCGCTTCTGTTCTAACAACAAGAAAAAAAGTTGAACAAACAAAATCAACAACTCTTCTGAGGTCCAGCAATGAACTGATGCCACAAGGAAAACTGACGCCCCCCCCCCCCAAACTGGTGGATGCAGAGACTGAAAACTTAACTAGAGTAAAAGTTTAAGAGTATAAATTTGCATAGGAACCATTACTGGAGTAGAGAAACCGACACCATCAATTGCCCAATTGTGAGAGACTCAATGTGTACAAGCTTGAGAGTTAAAAAAAGAAACACCAGCAGTCCAGTCTTGGAAGAGTTCCTATACTGTTTTGAGTTTTACTCCATGAGCCATACCAGGTTCTCATAGTAAAGATCTGAAAGATGAGGAAATGAGTCCTCATTTTGAAATACAACTTATTTTACCAGAGCCTAATCAACTTTGGGGAAGAGAATTATCCAACTCCAATTCCCACTAGCCTTCCTATCATAATAAGGGGGTGGGAAGTATTTATGGGGATTACAACCCAAGGGCACAGGTACAAGTTCAAGACCAAAACCTAATCAGAAAACTAAAATGTGTCCTCCTCCACATACACACACACACACCTGCCACATTAATAGAGCTTCTGTACAGTAGGGGAGACAAAAATCAGGAACAGAGGAAATTTTAGTTTCTGATCTTTATAGTTAAGTAAACAGTAAAAGCAGCCTAATTCCTAGCCAAATAAATAGAAAAGCTCACACTATAGATTTATTTGTCTCAGATCCTTTGTTCTAACATGTGTAACTTTCAACAAAAAAGTAAAAACAAAAATACAGTTTGAAGAGATAAGAAAGAGTCAGCATCAGACTCATGATATGGTAGAGATAAAGAAATTATCATACTGGGAAGCTTAAAAAATTTTTGACTAATATGTTAAGAGCTATAATGGAAAAAGTATACAACATGGAAGAACAAATGGATGCTGAAGCTGAGATATGTAAAGCCTAAAAAAGACTCAAAAGGAAATATTAGAAATAAAAACCACTGTAACATAAGGGAAGAACACCTTTGATGAGTGCCTTAAGAGACTCAACATGTCAGAATCAGTGAGCTTGAAGAAACATCACCAGAAATTCCCCACACTGAAATATAAAGAGGAAAAAAAAAAACTATAAAAGAGAGAACCAAATAACCAATAGCTAGGGAACAAATTACCAAAGGATAGAAGCCAAGCCACAAATCTAGGAGGCTCAGAGAACATCAAGAAGTATATGTACTAAAATAATCACATCTAGGCATATCATATTCATATTGCAATAAATCAAAGAGCAAATCTTGAAAGAAGCTAAAGGAAAGACAAAGCAGAACTACCTATAGAGGAACCAAGGTAATAATTACTTTGGACCTTTCATTAGAAGCCATGGAAATGAGAGGGTGGTGTTAAATATTTAAATTAAAAGAAAAAAAATCCAAAATTCAATATCCAGTAAAAGTATCCTTCAAAAGTGAAGGGGGAAATGAAGAGCTTTTCAGAAAACAAAAATTTAGAGGATTTGTCACCAGTAGACTTACGTTGGCAAGAAATGTTAAAAGAGGCTTTATAGAAATAAGGAAAATAACATAAGTCAGAAACTTGGATCTACATAAAAAAAGGAAAAGCACTGGTGAAAGAATAAATGAAGGTAAAATATTCTATTTTATATTGTCCTTAGTTGAGCTAATATATTACAATTTGTTTAAAGAACAATAACAAGAAAGTATACCTTATGTGGAAGTGAATAATGACAGAAAATTTATAAGGGGCAGGAATTGAGAATACTCTGTTATAAAGCACTTGCATTATACATAGAAGTGCTATAGTGTTACTGAAAGATGATAGTTTTAAATACAATCTAGAAAGTGAAGGGCAAGCACAAAAATAAGAAGTATAACTGATGTGATAAGAGAGGAGAAAGAAAGAGATTGCATAAGATATTTAACTAAAACCAGAGATGGCAGAAAATAAGTGGAAAACAAAAAAGTAACAAAGGCAATGAATAGAAAACAGTAAAAAAATAAATAAAGCTGATATTATATAACTAAAAACTTTAAATATCAATGGAATAAACACACTGATTAAGAATCTCTCAGAATGGATTTTTTTTTAAACTACAACTGCACATTATGTATAACAGAGTTTATTTTTTGAAACTTACTTTAAGACTCAAATGGATTAAAAAGTGAAGAGATAGATGAAGCTAAACCATTCTGACATTAATCAAAAGAAAGTGGCAGTAGGTATATTAATTTCAGACAAGTGAACTCTGGGGCTCTGAACATTATCAAAGACAGAGGAACATCATACGATGATAAAGAGGTCAATTCTCCAAGAAGACAAAACAATCCTTAATATGTCTGCAGCCAACAGTAGAGCATCAAAACATATAGGACAAAAACTGATAGAACTGTAAGGAAAAACAGATGAACTCTCTGTAGTCCTATAGTCAGAATTAAATACCCCTCTGTTGGTATTTGGCAAAATACACAGTATATCAACAAGGATACAGAAGAGTTGAACATCACTGATAATCAGCTTGAACTGAAACCTATAGAATACTTCATCCAACAGCAGTGGAACCCTTTTTTTTTTTTTTTTTTTTCTGTTCACACAGAAAAGATTTCATCAACATAGGCCATATTCAGTAGGCTATAAAACATAACTGAACACATTTAAGGGAACAGAAATTGCATAAAGTATGCTTTCAGACAATTATAATAAACTAGGAATTGAGTCAGAAAGGTAACTACAAAAACACTAAAATATTTGGAGATTAAACAGCACACTTTGAAATAACAAGTAGATCAAAAAAGAAGTACTGAGAAAAAAATTTTTAAAATATTTTAAACAAGTGAAAATAAAATATAAATTATAAAAATTGACAGATACAGAGAAAGCAGAACTTAGAAGAAAATTTATCCTTCACTCTGTTAATGTGGTGTTTCACATTTATTGGTTAGTATATATTGAACCACACTTTTTATCCCAGGGATAAATCCCACTTGATCATAGTGTATATCCTTTTAATCTGCTGCTGAATTTAGTTTGTTGCTAGTTTGTTGAGGAAGAAAATGGCAACCCACTCCAGTACCCTTGCCTGGAAAATCCCATGGACAGAGAACCCTGGTAGGCTACAGTCCATGGGGTCGCAAAGAGTCAGACACAACCGAGCGACTTCACTTTCACTTTCACTTTCTGAATCTATGTCTGCTGTGGGTATTAGCCTGTAATTTTGTTTTCTTACACTTTGTTTTGTTTTGATGTCAGAGTAATACAAGTCTCATAGAATGAGTTTGGACGTGCCCTATTCCTTTCAATTTTTTGAAAGACTTCAATAAGGATTGAAATTAATTCTTTAAACATTTGATATAATTCACCAGTAAAGCCATCCAGTCCTGGGCTTTTGTTATTGGGAGGTTTTTTTTATCCTTTTCATTTCTGTGGCATTTGTTACAATTTCCCCCTCCTCTTCCATTGCTGATCAGTTTGGGTCTTCAACAAACATTTCCCCAAAGAAGATACGCAAATGCCCAACAGGATAATAAAAATACTCAAAATTGTTATCAGGGAAGTGCAAATCAAAACCACAAAGAGATATCACTGCACATCTTTTCAGATGACTACTCGTCAAATAAATAAGAAGCATTGGAAAGGATTTGAAGAAATTGAAATCCTAGTAACCTGTTGGTGGGAATGTGAAATGGTGCAGCAGCGATGGAAAATGGTATAGGGCTTCCTCCAAAAAATTAGAAATAAAACTATCACATGATCTAGCAATGTAACTCTTGGGTATGTCATCAAAAAATTGAAACCAGAATCTCAAAGGGATATCGTCACTCCCATGATCATTACAGTGTTATTCCCAAGAGCAAAGATGTGAAAGCAACCTGTGTTCATGAACAGATGAATGGATATGTACACACAACAGAATATTACTCAGCCATGAAAAATCCTGCCATTTGCAACAATATGGATGAACTTGGAGGACATTATGCTAGTGAAATAAGTCAGTCGTGAAAGGACCAATCCTCCACTTCTATAAAGTATCTAAAACAGTGAAATTCACAGAAGCTGAGAATATAATAGTGGTTGCCAGGGGAAAGGGTTTGGGAGAACTGAGAAATTGTTGTTCAATAGGTATAGTTTCAGTTACCCCACATGAATGTGTTAGATACGTGCTGTACAACATAGTGAATATAGCTAACAATATTGTATTATGCAATTCAAAATTTGTTAAGAGAATATATCTCAGGTAAATGTTCTTACTATTAAATAAACAAAAAAGAGGTACAAGGACACTTTGAGAGGTGTTAGATATATCTATCACTTTGATTATATTGACAGTATAATTAGTGTTTGCATATAACTAACCCCCCAAACTATATAAAACATATGTACAGACTTTGTGTATTAATTACACATCAATCAAGTTGTTAAGAAAAGGAAGGATATTTATAACATCAAATGCATACACTAGTAAAGAAAGATCTAAAATCAATATGCTAAGCTTCCACATTAGGAAACTATAAAGATGAATGATAAAATGTTTATCATGAGATATTAGGCTATCTCTTATACAACCCTATGATCTCAATTCTAGCATCTTAAGATCTAGCCCCATAAAACTCTTTTTTTTTTCTCCTGGTACATGCTGGCTAGGTCTGGATATGTCCCCTTTCTTACCCTAACAGGGCCAAGACTTATCCAGCAAAATTATGTTGTGACATAATCCAGTTAATATTGGTTTGGTGGTCAAGAGGAAAGTTAAAGTAGACACTTATATGTATTACTTCTATGATCCTGCTGGCAAAGTCCTCTGCAATTTTGTCAAGAAAGAGTACAACTCTTTTTCTTAACAGGACATAGCAGATCATTTCTATATATTTCTATAAGTCCAGAGCATTGTATGTCATCTGGAAATCCAAGATTTGGTGCTGCATTAACCAATACACTTCATCCTATGTCTTGAGAGCATCCTAGTCTTCCAAGTTAAGACCCTGATGCTGGCATAATAGACTTTCAGAACTAGAGATTAACTTCCTCTAACATTCTGCTATTCTTCTAATTAAGTCCTAGGCTTGACCCGAATTGTTTTCTGCTCTTTGCATGAGATGAAAGTTTCTCAGTCATGCTAACAACGTTTTCTGGATTCAGACTTAGTCCTTTATCTGATCCCATTGTCCTATATTTACTCCCTCTGTCCTCCAATTTTTCAAATACCTGAGACAAGCACCTGCCAGCACATATTCTTTCACTAATAGCTTATCTACAATTGAAATTCCCTGTAATTGCACAACTATTGCTCAAGCTCTGTGGTATTATACGCCACGTATTCTATGCATATGTGCTATATGCTAAAGAACTATGCATTCTCCATGTATCACTAGTGATGAGCTGATTATTGACAATTGTTGGGTGATTAGTCCAGCTTCAAAATCCTCTGTCAGCCTGATTACTCTTGGTACCACCTGCCTCATGTCGGGTTCTGTGAGACAGATTCTAAGATTTGTGTGCAGGAAGTTTACCAGTAGATGATGAAAGTATGCTCAGACAGAAGTTTGGAGCAATGTATTCACAGCAAAAGTATCAGTTGATTCCGTGAGGAGCACTAGAGTTGGGATGAGCTTTCAGCATTTTCATGCCTTAAGGCAATTTTTACCAAGCTCATCTCTTGGGCTGAGGGCAAATTCTCAGAGACAAATTCAATAGTCTGACACCTCTTCAGGTAGCTGGAAGAAGGAGTGTGCCATTCCTAAAGGGAGATCTCTACATAACTGCTAGACCATTGTGTTAGATTCTTTACCATACTTGTCTAAGTGACACTTAGTTTAAAAATTAGATTCTACTTGCATGTCCAAAATTTGTACTTTTGGACAAATAACTTGACATCTCTAGGAATCAAAATTTCCATATGAAATACAGAAATGTTAATATCTTCTCTAAGCTACTTCTCAGCACATTAATGCAGGGGAAAATGAAATCACAGAGCAAGGATTTAAAAACTATAAGATTACCTAAAGATGACTCATATAAGCTCCTAATTTTGCCTAAGCCTGAATCCATGCTCATCTTCTTAGATAAAGCAGTCAAAAGTTGTTTCCTGGGTGAAATATGACGTACAAAATTTTTCTTGAAGAGGACGTACATATTAGATGAGAAATCATGTTTTCTCATACTGGTAAGTATCAGCAGATATTTTACTCCTAATATATAAGGCAAATAGCAAGTGGAAGATACGTATAAGTCCATGGACATAACCAGCCAAAGGATTCATGCTGGCAAGCAAACAACAGATTACAGCTTCTCTCTCACCCTCAGGGAACTGCTGAAACCACCTTTTGAGGAAATTACCAGTCAAGGCACTGTGTGACACATTGAACAAGTGTACATGAAAAAGAACTCCTCCCCCCACCCTTGACTTAGAGGTGAAAACAAAACAAAATGGGTGTCTTCCTCCAAGCCACTCCAGGCCATTAAAAAATAAGTAAAATAAAATGGTTCCATCCCAGGCCAAGTTATGCAAGTGTTAGATAGAAATGACTCAGAACTCAGAACCACCCACACTACTTGGGTAGAATGCCAGCAAGGCAGACGGACCAGCTTGTAAAATATCTTCAGATGGTCCCAACATTTATTGCATCTGTTTTTATGATTTGAATAAATGGGAAAAATGTTTTTGGCTTTGTATATTTTATTGGTTTTAAAATCAGGTTATGTCATTTAAAAATCTGTCTGTGAAAGGAACTTCATTTAATTAAATCCTCCCCATATGACTGGATTTAAGCTCCCAGTGTTGACTGGATGAACTGATGTTGTTTACAAAAATGTTGGAGATTTGCTTTCAAGATCAGGTGTTCCTTCAGATGAAGGCTTTTTCTTACATCTCTGCTGGCCATCTTTTGATCTTGAAAGGGACTAGCCTGGGGAACAAAGTCATTTCTAGAACATGACAGAGCAGTAAGATTGAAAGATACTGACATGAAACCTCTGATTAACTAGTATTAACCTGTCTTTATGTTAGGACTTCTTATTATGAGATACAATTGCATTTTTTTCCTTTTGCATTGAGTCCACTGTTATATCTGAATGAATACTCAAAGACACAGAAATGTACATTGGAAGATATTATTTGTAATGGATGTTTAGTTAGAAATGACATTGAACATAAACATCAAAAAACTCAAGCAATAGATTATACCCTACCCTTTATTAACCATGTGACTTTGTAAAATTATAAACTCCCTGTAGTTGAATGAAGATAATATCTTTCGTGTAGAAATTTTGGGAAAGAAAAAAAGACAGTATTATAAATGTAAATGAAATAAAACACATTGAATTTATTAAAAAGTGTTACATACTATGCTATCTAAAAACATAACTTTTCAAGAGTTTATAGTAAAACTTTAAGAGATTTATGCTGACAAAATGACTCCCACATGTGATATGTTTGTATTTAATGACATGATGATTTCACATAAATAAATGAACTGAAGGTTCTGTTTATGGCATTTTATGCCATATCAATAGCTATCAGCCAAATATGATCAGAGATGATAATTTTGATTGAAAAAATTAAACACAACAGGCAAGTAAACAAAGATGTCTAAGAAAATGTCTAAATTACAAAATTACCTTCAGGACATGATAGAATTAAAAATTCTTTATTGATAAAAATCATGACTGCCTAGTAACTTTGATGGTTTGCATTTTGATTTTTTATTAAGAAAAAATGACAGAAAATTCTTAAACTCTTTCAATCGTCTGGTTTAAGTGGGATAAATTTGTCTGAAGGGAGCATTTGTCAAAATTTTAAAGATAAATTACCAAGCTTATCTAAAGAATGACTATTGAAAGAAATGATAAATTATAACAACAAGTAATCAATATAGGAATTCTGTTAATTACATTCAAATTATTCATCATATGTCTAAAAGTTGACCCATATTTTAAGATAAATAATAATAAAGCTGGCATAATGTATATTTTAGATAATTTTTTAGAGTATCAGTGATGGGGAATGCAGACTAAAATTTATCCACATGTGACACCATTTTCAACTTAACATAACTAAGGCTGAGACAGGATAAAATTCACCATTTATTGGT
The DNA here is from genome assembly GCF_014754425.2 of Oryx dammah. Classification (NCBI taxonomy): domain Eukaryota; kingdom Metazoa; phylum Chordata; class Mammalia; order Artiodactyla; family Bovidae; genus Oryx; species Oryx dammah. The sequence continues at coordinate 37,290,240 of NW_024070197.1, forward strand.
GACTTATTGTGTGGAAAGAATTTGACATCCACGATCGAAGTGAATCCTTGTAACAGCTTATGATATAGGAAACATTATCCTAGTCTTACAGATGAAGACAGTCAGATGAAACAACTAATTCAAGATCACTCAGCCAATAGACGGGAAACAAGAAACTCAAACTCATATCTATATAGCACCAAAGTTCATGGTCATAGCCATTACTCTATTCCGCCTTGGAATTCAGGAGACTTGAATTTTAAGAGTGAAAAGACTCAGCTGTTTAAATGAGAGAGGTCTGGGCCTAGGTGTAAGATGCTCTATCTTGATGCTGAGCTTTGTGTCTCTCCCCATGTTTGTTGGATTGAACTAGGACTTTAGAGGTAATTTATAATTTTATGAGCTGATGGTTAAAACACAAAAGCTACAAATATCCTAGAGGGACTCATATACTTTACTCAGACTTATGTTAGTGAGGAACTATCTGGCACATGTTGGTAAAGTCCATGGTGAAACCAGATTACCCACGTGAAATATTTTAATCAGATGTTTATTGGTGAGTTGCATGGAATGTCAAGCTCAGTAAGTTAATTTTTAAAATTATTTTTGTTTTTTGCATCTTGTTTATGGCATCTTGGAGTTTAGTTCCCTGACCAGGGATCAAACCCGCCTCCCTATGGTAGAGGTGCAGATTCCTAACCACTGGACTACCAGAGAAGTCCCGGTAAGTTATGTCTTTTTTTTTTTTTTTTCACATTGATTCTACAATTCAGGGTTCAGTCTTTGCAGACACTGGAAACAATAATAGAGCAAGATCTAGTCAAGCCAGTTGATCCTTTTATATTACTCAGATCCATTGGTAAAAGAACAGAGGTTTAGTGTTTCAGAAAACTGAGACTGAAAGAACATAGATAGGACAGAGGTTCAAAGCACTGTCTCTTCAGTTGCTCTATTCAACAATACAATCAATAATGACAGTATTAGTCAGAGCTTTTGAAGTCCAGCGGACTTCCCTGGTAACGAGCCTGCCTACCAATGCAGGTAGACACAAGAGATGCAGGTTTGAATCCAAGATAGGGAAGATTCCCTGGAAAAGGAAATGACAACCCACTCCAGGATTCTTGTTTGGAAAACTCCATAGACAGAGGAGCCTAGTGGGCGACTGTCCCTGGGGTTGTGAAGAGTTGGACAAGACTGAGCAGACATGAGCACACATGTGCCCACACACACACATGCGTGCACGCTTGTGAGGTCCAGGCACTGTGCTCAGTATTTTAATATAGTGGCTTACTAAAATCTTATGATGTCAAGACTATTGCTACTCCATTTTACAGATGAAGGAACAGTTGCAGAGCTTGCACAATTCATACAGTCATGAGGTCAGTGGAGTCGAGATTCAAACAAAAGCCCCAGTGTGGGTCAGTGCCTGAGTTCTCAACCACCGCATCATTTTTTTTTTTTTTTTGAAAATTATAAACATCATGCGAAGTATTATTTTGATTCTGCTCTTGCTAATGTTTCTCTTTCCTATCATTATCTTATTTGATCATCACAGCAACCTTGTCGAGGAGGTATGATCAACTGCATACAGCAGACAAGGAAGCTGAGGGTCATAGGACTGAATATATCCATACAATGCATCTACCGATGTCTGACTTCCCATAGAAAGACATTGGGCAATGAAAGTCTGTCTTTCCCAAACAAATTTCCATGCTTTTTTCCCTTGGAGACAAAAAATACACATACCATACACAGAACTTTATTTTTGATACATTTTATAAGCTATACATTATAATTATGTAAATGAAATTGTCATCAATTTTAATCATGCTAAAATGCTCATCTTTTTTTATATAAGGAGAAGAGGAATAAATACTCATTAACACTGAAGGCCTCAAGAACTTAAATTTTACTTTGAGATAGGAAATTGATATAAAAATAAGGATGCATTAATTACACTATCACTCTTCCCTCCCTGCTCCATTAAAAAATAATTTGTACAAGTAATCATCTTTAAAGCCAAAAGGAATTTTACAGGAAAAATAAATTATGTACCATTTAGACTTAAAAGCATCAAGCCTTAGCAAGTACATAGGTAGGTAGGAACTCTCCTCTTTGCCTTGGGAACCACCCCTTTTGCCCTACTAGGTTTCTGGAGGACTGAGGGGGTGGACAGTGGCAGAAAAAGTTGATTATATTTTGTGTATTTGCTTACGTATGTCCTTATATATTTATGAAGAGGCATTTATTGAAATACATATTTTGCATCTTTTATTCTAATACATCTTTTATTGTAACAACTAAATAAACTTTGTGTCCTAAGACCTTTCATTATAGTGAATACTCAAAACTTTAGCTCCCTTCATGCACTCCTTCCTTCCAGGCCAACCTGGAACTGTTTCCAGGTTGTATCTGTATTTGTGTGTGTTAGTCATTCAGTTGTGTGCAACTGTTTGCGACCCTATAGACCATAGCCCACCAGGCCCCTCTCTCCATGGAATACTGGAGTGGGTAGCCATTCTCTTCTCCAGGGGATCTTCCAGACCCAGGGATTGAACCCAGATCTCCTGCATTGCAGGCAGATTCTTTATGGTCTGACTATATTTGTTTAATTAAAAATAATTGAATATCTCTGTACAACTTCACAGTTATCCTGGTCACAGACTGGCAGAACTACTAATTTTTAAAAATGCATAGGATACATTCCTTTATTAGAAGTAACATCAGCCTCTTTCACCCAATTCAGTTAATTAGGTCACTATCCCTTGACTTATACTGCTTTAAATCCAGGAAAACTCAGAGACATGACTACTACTAACAAGGGCAGAAAAAAATAGTGCCAAATATAATATTCTAATATTAATGATAATATTTAATGTGTAGCTTTTTTTACGGGCCAAGTTTAATGCTAAGGGCTTCATATCTCCCTTTTCATGCTAAATATAAGCCCAAGAGGTAGATACTATTATTAATAACTCTAATAATGGCATTGGACTTGGGAAAGAATGAGTAATTGACTCAGTTACACTGTCGCTGAATGTCTGCATTCTGATCCAGACTTTGCTGATTTTCCAAATTATTTTTCTGCAAACCATAAACTGACACCTTTTGTTATTTCCTGAATAGTTACAGAACATGCATATACATTTCAATAATAGCATACCTTGTAAGAGGAAGCCTAGTTCTAGTAACTGTTGTTCTTAGTTTAGTTGCTAAGTCATCTCCAACTCTTTTGCAACCCCATGGACTGTAGCTTGCCAGGCTCTTCTGTCCATGGGATTTCTCAGGCAACAATACTGGAGTAGGTTGCCATTTCCTTCTCCAAGGGATATTCCCAACCCATGGATCTAACCCAAGTCTCCTGCATTGCAGGTGGATTCTTTATCACTGAGGCACCTGGGAAGCTCAGCAGTAGAGTGTCTTATTAAAATCAGGAATGTGATTTAAGATTTTTATGGTTCTACCATTAAACTATGTTCTTGAGATTGCATACAACATGCTCAGCAAAAGCAAAAGCCGACCAAAATAAAAAGGAAAAAACTTGTAAAGGAGATAAAATCATTTTTCTTTACAGATGATATGCATGTCTGTCTGCAAGGAAAACCATACAGAAGGAACTAAAGTTATCTTCAAAAGCAGCTGGTACATTACAGAGCTCAATTATGAAATAAGTGTATAGAATCAATAGAAACTTATAGGACATTGCTGGAATAAAGCGAAGAAAAGTATTAGAATCCTTATTATGTTAAAAAAAAGAATGTTGAGGTAAAGTGCAGTTGTATATTGTTAATCTACCTTGTTTAACTTTTATTCATTTTTCAATTCATCTAATAATATTTTTAGAAAAATGTCTTCATCACAGATACTAAAATCCTGAAATATCTATGCTTCCACATAATCAACCTTTGAAGTCTTAGTCTTAAAAGTATATAGGTCTCAGATGGTTGAAATTGAAGCAAGTCAGGTGAGCTGACTTACTCACTTTCTGTGGCTGTGAATCAAGTGAATCATCCAGTGAGTGGATGTCTCCTTGACTGTTACAACTTTGGATTTCACAAGCAGTTCCCCATGGGATCCAACCTGTTGGCAAGGCATCACGGGGAGAAGAGCAGGCATTTCGTTATCCAAACAGCAGTTTGAAATGGAAGTTTTTCATGCTTCTCAGTGGTAGTTGCACCCACCAGTAAAGTGATGCCAAGAGATGAGGTTGGATGGGAGTATGGGGTGGTCTGACATAAACAGTGTGAGTAAATATGTGCCTTCATTGTGTCCCCAGTACTTCTAAAAGCTAGAAGACAGAGTTTCTTTCTACCAAAGGAGATAGTAACCTCCTTGACACAAAACAAGATATAGAGTTTTATTTTGTTTTGTCTGCTTTCTTCTCCATTCTTTTCTTCTTGTATGAAATGAAGGTGCTCTGGAAGCTTGCAGCATCCAAGACTTAGGTGGAACTTCAAGTATCTGAATGGCATGCAATGACTGCTTTGTACCAAACCCACCACCATTCAGTGAGTATGTGAAGCTTAGCAATGGCCCTAGAACCAGGTTGATCTGGACTAGTCTCAACTCTGTCACATTTTCACTGTGTGAACTGAAGCACAATCCACAGTAAATGTTTTTATAGCATTACTAAGCATTTCATGACTTCTCTTATTTGTGAAATACAGTATGACTTACCTCAGAGGGTTGTTGTCAGGATTAAGCATGATAATGGATGCAGAGCATAGCACTTTACAATAAATATGAGTTACTTATTTCAGTAATTGAGGTGTTAGGAAGAAATAACTCAGTAATCTACTCTTAAAAAGAAGTATTTCTTCTGACATACTATTTTCAATGCCCCTTCAGTTGTAAACATTCAGAGAACTCAATGAAGGATAATTTAACAAACACTGTAGAAAATTCAATGGATCATGTAATTTAAATACGGTATTCAGAGTGAGTTTATTTATAATGTGATCAAGATTGTGATTTTTTTTTCTTTTTGCCATATTCTTGGTTCAAGTTACTCCCATTTTTAAACTAAATGCTCAAAGTGGCTTCCCTGATGGTTGAAAATGGCTATAGATGCCCTAAACTTAATGTTGGTGTTCCACAATGTCCAAACGGAACTTAGCATGTTCAAGATTCTGAGGAAAAGTGTTAACATCCCTCATAGTTGAACTACTATTGAAATCACTCAGTATATTTATGAGAAGTCATCATAGCAGTTGGCTAAAATTAACTGAATCAGAAACTGTCACAAGTAGGGTATGATTAACCCATTAATCCAATCATGGCCCTTGACCAAGAACTAGAGTTTAGAGTAACTTTGACTTTGACTTTTACCTTTAACTTTTGTTCAGAACAGTTAGGAGGAGATGGAGGACTAGAAACAGAGGTGAGTTATATACTTCAAGTAGATATATATTTATATTAATAGAAAACATTTTCTAGCACTTTGTTATGACCTCTCCCATTTGCAGGACTAACATGCCTTGATATTTTTAACTTGCTATCTAGAGACACAACCATGCTGAGTCCTGTTCTCAACCCCAACCATTATTGAGTGGCAGGATCTTCAGCAAGTCACATCTGATCTCTGGGCATCAAGGTTTTCACTTGTAAAAGAGAAGGCTGGATTAGATGACCTAAAATGTCTCAACAGTTTCAGAGGTCTCAGTGAACACAAGGCATTTCCTTTATAAATGGGGAAGATGGCTGTTAAACAACCTCTCAGCTTCTGTTCTGGAAATTACACAAAATAACCCAAGTTTCTTTTATCTTTCCTCACCAGCACTATTTTCCATTCCTTTAATCTTTTTGTTGATATTTTAGGGACCAGCTACAATTTCACTATATCTCATTCTCTATATAAGATGTCTAACTGGAAAAAAAAAATCTTAAGAGAGTTTAGAAATGTACCCTAAGTAGAGAGGACTCTCTTCCAAGAAGTTATTTTGAAACTTGCTTGTGTTATTTAACAATATTTTGTTCTTGAAAATTCCCAACACAGAATATTTCGGCTGGTACTTAAAATGTTCTATTGCTTTTAGAGTGTACTTTATTTTTGTAAACTTTAAATACAAAGAAATTTACAATTCTTAACACATGTTCGCTGAATCTGAACATGAACTATGTATGTAACACATTCTTTATTAAAAACTAGAATGCTATCATCGTATAATATTCCTCATGCCCCCAAGTCTAACGACATGGTTTAAATCTGTTCATGTTGTTTTGTTGCTAAGTTGTGCATAACTGTTTGTGATCACATGGACTGTAGCCTCAGCTGAGATTGCTTTCAATCTGTAGTAAGTCCTTAGAGCATTGATATATTATCAATATCTAAACTACTGATTCAACTTTAACTTTCAACATTAAAATAAAATCACCTTGCAGTTTCCTTTCTTCTTTGTTACACAGGAATAAATCTAGGATTTTAAATATTAGCAGTAGCTTTTAGAATTGAGGAAGAAACAAACCTATAAGTCTTGAGGGGTCTCCAGCTAAGGATAAGGATTTTAAAATAATAATTCCAATAAATAAATCAGTAATTTCTAAGATTCAACTTTGGGCGAACTGATTAACACCAAAATAAAAGAGAGATGCTACGGAAGAATGAAAGAAAAATCTTTTATCAATCCTCAGATTCATCAGGTGTGGTCCAGGGGAAATGTAGTGATATAAGGTAACAGAATTATCCAGTAAAAAGATGACAGATGTTTCCTGTTTAACCTATTTCATCTTTTAAACTCACTAATCAGACTTTAAATGGGGCAAACACTCTCAACAGTTGCAGTTGCAACAATTTTGTAAAAGATCATGACTAAGAAAACATGTTCAACAAACACATGTCTAATTTAAGCTGAAATGCTTTCCAGAGTAGGTAAACACTGGTGTGACCAATGCTACAGGAGGTTCAAGGAGAGAGTGATGAATTCCAAAAGAGAAGAAGATGAACTTGAGTGTGGTCTTAAATAATAGATTTTAGACTTTTTGAGAAGTTGGGAAAAGTTAAAATAATGGTAAATACGTGTATCTTGTAGTTGTTTTTTTTTTTTTTTAATTTCCTCACCTCTACGTATTTCACTTCTTTCATTCTAATAGCAAACGATAAGTTTATTTCATGGGCCAAACTCTGTGTGCTCTGGGACCTCAGAGGCATCTTTATTTCTTTTTGACTCCCTTTTCCTGTCTGTAGGTCTCAACTAAATACTATTACCTCAGCAAAGTCATTGCTGACTTTTTTTTTTTTAAATACTTCTCCTGTTATTATTTGTATTCTTCACTCACCTCCAATTTCTATCATCACATTTTTTTTTCTAATTTTTCAGGGTTTTTTACCTTTCTTGTACAGGGAACACCATAGTATCCTCACTACTTCATGGAATGAATACATGAATATACCAATGTCTCTTTTAACTACTTTGCAAATTCTTAAAAAGAAGTGAACTTCCATAATTTTTTCTTTTAGTGTTAATACTCTGCTTTCAGAATAGAGATTTATAAAAACATATTAAATGTTACAGAGGTAACTACAGAACATTGTAAGACAAAGGTGATCTCAGTCGAAATTTTCTAGTACTCCAGAAAATACAAAACGGTTTCAAAGAGGCAGTAATCTATATGTTGGACCTCCAAAAATACTAAGAGGTATTTACCTGGCAGACAAAGGGTCACAGACAACCCACTCAGTTTGCATCCAGCCATTCATTCACTCATCTGATATACATTTATCAAGATACAAAGTGCAGTCTTATTCTAGTCATCTATGACACAAGGTAATCAATATCAGATAGAGTGAAGTGAAAGTCACTCAGTCTTGTCTGACTCTTTGCAACCCCATGGACTACACAGTCCATGGGATTCTCCAGGCCAGAATACTGGAATGGGTATCCAGGCCCTTCTCCAGGGGATCTCCCCAACCCAGGGATTGAATCCAGGTCTCCTGCATTAAAGATGGATTCTTTATCAGCTGAGCCACCAGGGAAGCGATTAGATAGAGTACCTGGTGTCATTTAACTTAAAATCTCAATCCCATCAGGGGCTGAGAATTAATTAAAAACACAAACTCAACTGCTATATCTTTTGCACTGAGCATTTTTTGTATATTATTTCATTTAGTTCTCATAACTCCATGGAACAGTTACTATCATCAGCCCCCACTGTATAATAATAAAATTGAAGCACAAAGAGGTTAAAGAATTATCCAGGGTGATAATCTCCACACCACTGAAGTGACAGGAGAGGAATTCACACGTGATTGATCAATCAATTGACAGATTGATTTCAGAGCCTGAGCAGCTGATTCAGAGTTAATATAAAGTCATACGTAGCACAAGTACAAAGTATGATGTACAAAGGGATATGGGATTAGGCTTGAGAGATAGACAGGACCAGTTCTCTGACTTTTTTTAAGGACTTTTTTCCCCTCAGAGCTATGGGAATCCACTGAAGTTTTTTTTATATGTATTGATGGAATAAAGTATACAGACCCCCTAGCACAGTAACATTCACTTGGAAATAGTGTCCAGAGTGTACATGAGGAAAAGAATCATTAAAACTAATACAATATTGTAAAGTAATTAACCTCCAATTAAAATAAATAAATTTATATTTAAAAAATAGAAAATAAACAAAAAAAGCATTTAAAAAAGAGTAAATTAAAAGAAAAAACTAAAGAAAGGAATAAATTTAGAATCAACTATACGTCAATAAAATACATCATTTTATGTGTATAGCGGACTTTTGGACTCAGAGGGAGAGGGAGAGGGTGAGATGATTTGGGAGAATGGCATTGAAACATGTATAATATCATGTAGGAATCGAATTGCCAGTCTATGTCCGATGCAGGATACGGCACGCTTGGGGCTGGTGCATGGGGATAACCCAGAGAGATGTTGTGGGGAGGGGGGTGGGAGGGGGGTTCATATTTAGGAACGCATGTACACCCGTGGTGGATTCATGTCAATGTATGGCAAAACCAATACAGAATTGTAAAGTAAAATAAAAAGAAAAAAAAGAGTCATAAATAAATAAATAAATAAATAAAATGACAAAAAAAATAAAATAAAATACATCATTTTAAAAAATAATAAATTTAATTTGTATAAGATAAATACATACCTTGAAGATCAAAAGCAAAATATAATTGAGATTGACTATCTTACTTAGCTTATAAAGTGGTTTGAAAATACTTGTAGGAAAGGAACTCTAAATATGATTTGAGAATTAATTGTGTGCATACCTTGAATTTAAATTAAATATCTATGTAGAGACATTTTATAAACCATTACCATATAAATGAGAAGTAATTTCTTTCTTTTCTGCCAAGTGATAATTTTTATGATTAAAATTCTATTTTCTAAAAATAATAATATAACAATTGATGCTTTCAAATTGTGGTGCTGGAGAAGACTTTTGAGAGTCCCCTGGACAGCAAGGAGATCAAACCAATCAGTCCTAAAGGAAATTAACCCTTAATATTCACTGGAAGGACTGATGCTGAAATTGAAGCTCCAATCCTTTTGCCACCTGATGCAGAGAGCTGTCTCATCGGAAAAGACCCTGATGCTGGGAAAGATTAGAGGCAGGAGGAGAAGGGTGTGACAGAGGATGAGATGGTTGGATGGCATCACCAACTCAATGGCCATGAATTTGATCAAACTCCAGGGGATAGTGAAGGACAGGGAAGCTTGGTGTGCTGCAGTCCACAGGGTCATGAAGAGTTGGACACAACTTAGCAACTGAACAACAACAATCTCTTATATATGTTAGATTTGAAGATGAAATTACATGTTTATAGGTTAAAAACAACCAAATATCACCAATTTCATAAGGTTTGACCTAATAAAAGAAATGCACATAATAAATAAATATATCTAGACTGTAAGATAGTCTAGTACACAGTTTATTTCATCACACTGGTACTGAGGTAGGGTGGTATGGTGAATGGAAGTTTCAGTTTAAATCTGAGATCTACAGTAAACTTTTCTGGTAACTTAGTGCAAGTTATTTTTCTTTAGGAGAGTTCCATTTTCTCTGCAGAAATCAATACATAAGTGACTAATATATTAATATGGCTGGAGACAAAGTAACACCTTATTGTGAGGAGATTACAAAGTCCCTTGCTAAATTCCTTACATGAGGGCAGTAGGATTATAATTATAGTTATCAATTTGGCATAGAAAAAAGTGCTTTCTTCCCCACAATCCTTTCTAACTACTGAAATCCAAGAAGTCAACATAGTTTGACCTCTGAGGTTAAAATGGCAGTTGTGTTCACCAACCACTAGTTAGTCCAGAAGAAAATGAATCCTATTGTTATCTCTTTCTAGGTTATGCTCTTAGAACATATATTCTGGTATCCAGAGAAAGATAAGGAAACCCTAAGAGAGGAAACCTTTTGCTAGGGTTCAACAAACTGTATAGGCAACTTTGTATTGTTTCACTCTAATGCATTAACACAGATATATTATTTTCATTTTAAATTATAGATCCTAACTTCAGACCAGGAATTGGAAAGTCTAGAGATTATAATATGGTAAAGAAGTCTTAGGAACAAATTTACTTGTCTACTTAAGGTAGCATAATTAAGAATTTGGAAAAAAATTAAAAGCAGTAATATCTAGATATCTCAAAATAGGGAGTTATCAGGTGATAACCATGTTATATCTGATTTTATGGCTAATATTTTGCTAATATTTATCATTTCTTGGGCAAGACAATTTTTTCAAAGTTCACTTGCTGATCCACAGGGAATGAGTTATAAATGAGATTGGGTTACAGAAATCTGTAGAGTTAATGAACATGAAAGAGGAAAATTAAGCAATTTCAAAGTCAAGATGTATTTTAGTATATTCTATAAATAAAAGAAAGTAAGGGTGTGGTGAAAGTGAATGCTACTCAGTCATGTCCAACTCTTTGGGACCCTATTGACTATAGCCCACCAGGTTCCTCTGCCCATGGGATTCTACAGGCAATAATACTGGAGTGGGTTGCTGTGCCCTCCTCCAGGGGATCTTCCTGATCCAGGGATTGAACCTGGGTCTCCCACATTGCAGGCATCTGAGCCACAAAGTAAGCCCAAGGATGTGGTACTATTTCCCATTGCTCTAAATCTCTGAAGTCAAGAAGAAAGTTTAATCCCCTGTATCAATCCAAGTAGCTTGGATCATTATAATAGCTCAATATAACTTCTGAGCATCCTGACAACTCTTACAGAGAACTGTCTTTGCTTTTATAAATAGATATATAGATTTTAAAAGTTAAAATTTAGTAATTTGGATTAATGTGCTTTTTGCTCTTAATTTAACAAAAGATAGGAGCGGTCTGAAATAACAAGATGTATGGATGACTCTCAGTATTTTTCCTCATAACCTTATAATTGTAACTGCACATTTCTCTTACTGAAATATAGCACTAGTAGAACAAAACAAATCATGAAAAGAAGCATATATAAAGAGCAATAAACGTCAGGGGAGAGGGATATCAACTTGGAAAATCTGTTTAAAAAAATTACATGAAGTCTGTGAACTCAGCTTTGGACTGGGGGATGTGATGGGCAGAGCAATTGTTCCAGACATAAAGAACTGCATAGTTAAAGAACTAGGGGAAAGAGCAGGCTGAGCAAAATGAAATAATAGATTGGTACAGTATTTTTTTATATATTTGCAGTATTTCAGATCTGGAAGTCTCAGGATACAAGTCTATATAGATCTTAGAGTATGATTACCACTGGAATATGCAGGCTTGGGGAGGTATAGCATTCAACCTGATTCTGAGACTTTAAACCTGAGTGGCTAAGAATTGCATATCAGTTTCACAGAAATGTTCCCAACCTGTGAGATGAATGAGACTTGGGGAAAGGTTTTACATCATGCTGTAGATACGTAGGGTAGATGAGCCCACCTGGCAATTGTAAATGCAAGTTTGAACAGTGCTCAAGGTCTTAAAGTTGGATTTTTATAGCATCTTCAGGAATAAAGAGAGATGATTCTAGGTAATTCTCCAGACTCAACTCTCTCCATTGTTGAGTCCAACACACACGAAGCTTAATGCTCCAGAAATACTACAAACATTTTCTTTCCCCCATATTTTCTGCTGCCCTGTACCCACTTCACTTTTCCTGTGCTGTCCCTTCTCCCACGATGGCTTAGTGATACTTGAGTTCTTTTCAAGAGCCTATGCTACTTTGAATAATCGGTTTAAATGCTTTTCTTTCTTTGAAAAAGTTCCAAACTTACCCTGCCTGATTCTTGTCATTCTCCTTCTTGGTCCTTATTTCAGTCTTTAAACACTGGGACTGATGCCATGCTTTATTTGCTTTTATGAGGATTTCCCAATAGACCTAAATACAGTTAAGGAAAGCAGAGTGCTAGTATTTTTATCTGTTCATCCCTGAGTCCAGGCAGTGCTTAGCATATAGTCTTTGCTTGGAAAATTTTCAAAGATTCTTTCAGCTACCAAGAGTTTTGTGTAAACAGCATCACAAGCAAAAATGACAAAGATGTTACTGAGGAGAAACTAAGATAGAAAAGAAGCTATGGAAAACCTGAAAACAGAATTCCAAACCAAACTGACACTCAAATTATATAGTAAGCACTTTCCAGTTATAGCCATTTCTGCCTACTTTATAGAGTTTTTTTTTTTTTAACTTTAGCTTATTTTCTTCTGTCGGTTATTCATGTCAATATGACAAGATATCATATCCAATGATCTTGCTTATTCAGTGAAATATTAGGTTGTAAAATGTTTTAACATAATTAGTTATTTGCAATTATTTTTCTCTTTTCGTATTTACCATTATAACCTCATCACCTAGCAAAATGCCTGGTGCATAAGGAAGATACTTTACTTTCTCAGGCCACTGGACAAGACTATCATGAGGTGTAATAGTTTGTGTTCTCATTTAAAATTTAAGAAATCTCAATATTCATGTAAGGAGCATTTATAAAAATAGTTTGTTAATAGAGTTTGAAGTATAAAATCTCTCAAAAGTTAAGTCAAGAAATATTAATTTAATTACTTGTGCAGTTAGTATTTGGTAATTAAAAAGGATCAAATATATAACCAGTTTTTTAATCAAAAAGTATTTTTAATATTATAGCATTAAATCATAGAGTTACCATTATTAGTCATATTTATTCATGAGAGGTAATTTGATATCTTACAAAATAAGCCAATACATGGTGTAACCTCTTGCAGTCTAATTTTTCATGGATGAGCTCTTGCATATTTAATGTCCTTGGAGGTTATATTTTAACATAGTCTAATTACAACTTTCGCTTTATTTCTATTCAGTTTGACACAACCACTTTGCCTAAAATAATTCAATATTCTTATGAATGAGATAGTGTTAAAACTAGCCTATAACATCAATTGCCTTTGTTTACGCCAACAACTCTAGTGAATTAACATACTAGAATGTGAGAACAAATGGCCCTTAGAAAGAAGTGAGAAAACACTCTTCATAATTTTTATATGACTTTTGAATAATTTTAAACATTTCTAGCTTGCAACCATACATCTGCACTATAAATCAGAATTTTTGGTAGTCTGATATGAAAGTAAAGAACATTTTTATTCTTTCTTTCCCATTACAATCTTACTCATCCAATCAGGCACCATGTTGCCTGATCAGCCCCAGATGCTTTAGGCAAGCCCAAAGTATGCTTGATGAAACATCATATGGCATTTTTGAGGACTGTGATGCCTCTGCACAGACCCACAAACAGCTGGCCTATGCACAAGGGATGTTATGAACACATTTCCTGAGGGCAGGTGACTACAACTGAACCACTATACTGACTCTTACCAGTCAGGCCTCCTTGAGTGAGTTACATCACCTCCCTTACCCTGTTTCCCAATTTCTAAAACCTGCCTTATACTATTGTCCAAATTATGATAATTAAATGAGATAATCCATGGCAAATGAGTTTATCAGTGGTAAGAAATCAAATACTATAAGTTGTATTACTATGATTAGCATTTGTCTAAATTTTAGACTATCATTTATGTATTCTAAAATTATATGGCTTGAGGCTGTATAATTTAATAGAGGTCAAGTATCTATTAACTTTGGGGACCAGATAAAGACTTTCCAAAAGGCAGATTAAAAGTTAACATTCAAAAAACCAAGATCATGGCATCTGGTCCCATCACTTCATGGCAAATGGATGCAGAAAATGTGGAAATAGTAATAGATTTTATTTTCTTGGAATCCAAAATCACTGCAGATGGTGACTGTAGCTATGAAATTAAAAGATGCTTGCTCCTTGGAAGAAAAGCTATAAGGAATCTATTAAAAAAGCAAAGACATCACTTTGCTTTTTGACAATACAGACCTAAGGTCTGTATAGTCAGAGCTATGGTTTTTCCAGTAGTTATATACGGAAGGGAGAGTTGGACCATAAAGAAGGCTGACCACCAAAGCATTGATGCTTTTGAATTATGGTGTTGGAGAAAACTGTTGAGAGTCCCTTGGACAGCAAGGAGATTAAACAAGTCAGTCCTCAAGGAAATCAACCCTGTATATTCATTGAAGGACTGACGCTAAAGCAGAACCTCCAATACTTTGGCCACCTGAAGCAAAGATCCAACTCATTAGAAAAGACCCTGATGCTGGGAAAGATTGAGGACAGGAAGAGAAGGGGGTGACAGAGGATAAAATGGTTGGATGGTATCACCAAATCAATGGACATGAGTTTGTCCAAACTCTGGGAGATAGTGAAGGACAGGGAAGCCTGGCATGCTGCAGTCCATGGGGTTGCAAAGAGTTGGACATGACTTAATGACTGAACAACAGTAACTTTTATAAGACGACACAGGATGATCAAAATACTTGTTCCATGCTTTTCTAAATGTTAGACCCAGCCCTAGCATTAGTGGGGCTTCCCTTGTAACCCAATCAATAAAGAGTCTGCCCACAATGGGTTCCATCCCTGAGTCAGAAAGATCGCCTGGAGAAGGAAATGGCAACCCACCCCAATATTTCTTGCCTGGAGAATCCCAGCAGGCTACAGTCCATGGGGTCGCAAGAGTCGGACATGACTTAGCAACTAAACCACTACCACCTAGTATTAGTAGTTGATAAAATGACATCCATTGATATTATCATAATAAGACATGTTTGTATCGAGACACTGGGAACAGTTTAGAAAGCAGAGAAAGGAAAAAAAGCAAAATATGCTCACAGTCACTACTTTCCATTTCATAGCTGGGAGGGAGGAAAAAAGCAACCTGAAATCCGTAATGGTTCAAAGCCAAGGAAATAACTATTCAAAAAATCGTGATTGTGAAACACTGAAAATCTATAATAGACATTCATAATTTAATTCTCAGGATGTTCTTGCTAATATATCTTCCTTGGCTGAAAGCAAGTTCTGCCTCCAGCAAACGTGGGCAGTACTTCAAGACGGCCAGAACCATATTGATTTGCAGAATTCATGTTTTGGTCTCTCTATCATTGCAAACATTCTCCATTAACTACAATCATTAGCACCATTTCTGCACAATGATCAGTTCATGCTAATGCAAGAGAACAGTGCTGCAATCTGTAATGTCTTCAGCAAACAACCCTAATCAAACAAATCAAAATATATATTTCTTCTCATAGCTGGACTCTGATCTATTCACACACTGACTTAAATACTCATTGCAGGACTCTCAAATCTGATTGATGATGTCTTTGAACAGTTTAGAAAAGGATAATCAACCACGAAGCACAACTTGAAGCTGAGCTGAATTTCAAAGCCTAAACATTTAATATGCTTTGATTTATACTTGCTGAAAGGCTTAAGAAATCCACACTGATTATGTATGTATCATCATTCATAGGCTTAAATTTTAAGTTTCATTAGCTGAAATGTTTTTCTGTGGAGAGCACTCCCAACTTAGCACCTGGACTTCAATAACACACTTTTTAAGTCAGGTAAAGATGTTGATCATCCTTTGCCAACAGTTGATAAATTTCTCTCAATGTTAAAAACTCCATTTTATAGATTACCAATATTAATTATAAGTGATTTATCTGTGGTCATGAATCATACCTTGTGATCCCTGAAACATTAACAATAGTTCATTGAAGGCATCCCCATAACATTCAAATGCAGGGTTCACTAGAATTCCTATGAAATAGACATAATTGTGAAATAACCTGTCTCACAATATATGTAGGCCTGGGGACAGTAGACGATTTTAAGCTTATTTTGAGGGTCTCAATTAAGGATAACTGGGTGTCATATACTAAGATATCATAATTAACAATTTCAAATTCTTATTCTTTGCTCTCAGCATATTCATTACAAAGTAATCGAGAAATTCAGCCTATTGTATGTTTGTGTAACAACATATAATTTCCTTTTCCAGGGAATATGCTAGACATTTGATATGTGTAATTACCAAATTTTATTTTCCTTATGAGCTTATTATCCCTGGTTAGGAAAATCAGATAAATAAGTGGCCTAATTCTTACTTTCAGCTACCTGAAAGATGACTTGGAAAGAAAATTGTTTTTCACTGAGACATTAATGTTATCTGATGACAGGTTAGAAAGATGAGAATTATTCTACAGGGAAATACAGATTGAAGTTGGTAGTTATCAAAGCACTTATTAGATGCATGAGAGTGCTAATGAGTTCATTTCTGAACCGTCTCATTTTCCCAAAAAGAGTGAGTCCCCAGAAAAATAGTAACAGAGTCAAACGGACACAGATGGGCGCAAATGAGATTTCATGTGCAGCCCAGTGTTTGGACACATTAGTTCAGGGGACGCTCTAGTCCCATGTCAGAGATAGGTCCCAATCAATTATTCATATAAAATGCTCCTATCACCATAGACATGCTCATTTCATATATCCTGTAGACAGCCTTAGAGGATTCTGATTCCCCACTTTTGGGTGACAGCAAGATTGTACTTTCATTTCACTCTCCTCCTGGAAATGATGAAGATTTTTTCCCCTACTACATTCCTACCACTGGGTAGGAATTCAAAAACTATTTGTTGAATGAAAACTATTATCACTAATGACTGGGAAATTTAGATGGTTCAGAATTTCCTATTGTGTACCATAATTTTCCAGCTTTCAGACTTGTACAAACATAAAGAATTTAGTGTTATCCACAAAGCCATGGTCTTCTTTGTTACTTTGGATTAAAAAAAAAAATCACCTAAAGCTGTATTATACATTTTGTACTTGAAGGGTAAGCCTGACCTGTCTGTAATATCCAGCAGCTACTAATTAGACCAAAGCAGGAAAATACAGATATTTGAAAAACACAAGATACACATTGGGATGAGATTTTAGCATTTTCTTTAAGAAAAAAAAAATGAAGGAGTAAAATTCCTGTACTTAGTAAAAAAAAAAAAAATACATTGGCAATAGTTTCCATTCTGCCCATTGCTGTGCTTTGCTAGTAGTTATCAAAGTCAGTCTATTTGAGGTGTTAATACATTGAAAATACAAACACTATGTAAAATAAAGAGCTCAGTCAATTAACACTTTTTCATCTTTTGGCTGAATAATCTTATGGACTATAAAGAAGGCTGAGTGCCAAAGAACTGATGCTTTGGAAATGTGTTGGAGAAGAATCTTGAGAATCCCTTGGACAGAAAGGAGATCCAACCAGTCAATCCTAAAGGAAATCAGTTCTGACTATTCAGTGGAAGGACTGATGCTGAAGCTGAAACTCCAGTACTCTGGCCACCTGATGCGAAGAGCTGACTCATTGGAAAAGACCCTGATTCTGGGAAAGATTGAGGGCAAGAGGAGAAGGGGGCAATAGAGAGTGAGACAGTTGGATGCCATCACCAACTCAATGTACATGAGTTTGAGCAAACTCTGGGAGATAGTGAAGGATGGGGAAGCCCAGTGTGCTGCAGTCCATGGGGTCGCAAAAAAGTTGGACACAACTTGGCCACTGAACAACAATATAGCCTAATATTGCAGGAGATGCAGGTTTGATCCCTGGGTGGGGAAGATGCCCTGGAGAAAGAAATGGCAACCCACTCCAGCTTTCTTGCCTGGAGAATTCCATGGACAGAGGAACCTGGAGGGCTATAGCTCATGGGGTCGCAAAGAATCAGACATGATTAATACTTGCTACTTCTACCACAACCAACCCCTGGCAACAAAGGGCATACCCAAGACTATAATCAGATTTTGCTGTGTGTCCCCCAGCGTTTCATACTTTAGTTCACACTTAAGAAGCTTCACTGACACAACACAATACAGAATTCACACTGATGGTACTGAACATTTAAAACTGATAAGCTTCTCCTTCCAGTGTCAGATTAGCGAAGATTTAAATGTAAGTCATTTGTGTAAAGCAACTATACTCCAATGAAAAGTAATTTAAAAAATAATAAATAAAAATATCTTAAAAAAAATTGTAAGTCACATAAACACAATTCCTAGCTCATCTCCTGCGGCTTCTGTGTACTTCCCACACTAACCTGGGATTGTTTTCACTTTCTCTCAACCCCTTTTGCCTTTTCAGAGTCCCTGACTCACACACAAGCCTCCCTTAGTGTGAGGTTTGCTGATAGTAGCCTTTATAAAGGGGAAAGGGAAATTTATTTTTCTCCTTCCCCTCTTGCATAGATATGTTAGGTACCATTATCATCACCACCATCACCACTATCATTAATTCATTCTAAGTTTATGCTAAATACCTGACATAGCCAATCTTTAAAATGACTCTGTTTGTGCATGCATGCTCAGTCATGTTCAACTGTAGCCCTCCAATATCCTCTGTCCATGGAATTCTCCAGGCAGGAATACTGTAATGGATTGCCATTTCCTACTTCAGGGAATCTTCCCAACCTGAGAATCAAACCCATGTCTCCTGCTTTGGCAGGCAGATTCTTAACCAATTATTCCACCTGGGAAGATTCCAAAATGACTCTATAAAAGTACTGTATTCTCCTTTTGATAAGGAAAAATCCATTTTCTGCCAATTAAAAAACAACAAGGAAAAGTTCAGAGAAATGGTCACCTGTCTAAGGTCACACAGCTGGTGAGTTGGACAGTTGTTTTACAAACAGTTTGTATATTCATACCAGTAAATATCAGAGTTTCTGTAACTACATAACTTCAGCTGAATATGGTGCTACCAGACATTGTGATATTTGCAGTCTGGTGTATCCATTCTCTTCTCTGCCCATTAAAAAACATAAAACAAAACAACATACAGTTGAGTCATTTATGAAAATATTGTGATAATGGATAGATTGGGAGTTTGGGATTGACATGTACACACTGCTGTATTTCAAATGGATAAGCAGCTAGGACCTACTGTATGGCACAGGGAACTCTGCTCAATATTACAGAACAACCTAAATGGGAAATTAACTTGAAAAAGAATAGAAATGTGTATGTAAAACTGAATCATATTGTCGTACACCTGAAACTATCACAACATTGTTAGCCAACCACAGGCCAATAGAAAATGGAAATTTTAAAAAAATATTTTTTAGTATGTGGTTGTGAAGATTTTGTACAATAATCTGTCAAGCGCCTAGCATATTATAATAATGCAGAAAATCTTTTCTTCTGTCATCTCCTCTGTACTATTCTGATACATATTGTCATTTGGCTTTATTTTTCTTTCCTGAGAATGGAAAAGGGCTAGAAGCCTTCCTTCCTTATCCACAGACACTTTGATAGTAGTTCTTCCTATTTATAATCATTTCCTCTCATATGAACAGTAGTGGTTAGAGTTTCACATTCCTCTTTGCTTCCTGTTACGCAAATCCCAATTACAGAAAACCAATGCAGGCTTCCCTCTCACACTCATATTCAGGGCACATATAAGGCAGTTGCCTCAGGACTGAAAACTTGTGGGTTTGGATTACTTAGAGCCCTAAATATCCACAGTGTTATCCAGTGTGGTAGGTGACAATATGGTTGGAAATTAAGAATTCCTGAAGAGACCCAGATATAAGAACAGACAGAAAATCAGCTTTGAACTTGCAATGTAATATGCTGACATTTGAGGAAAAATTTGCCCTGAATATGTATGGACATCATGTTATGATTCCAAGAGTTGATAATATGTCTTTCTACAATACCGTTGAGGATTTACCTAAAACACTTTCCCCAGTTCAGCTCAATAATGCCTGTCATCCTTTTCCTTTTTAAAAAAATATTCTCTAAGCCGCTTAGTAAAATACCTCATGATGTTCAACAGTGAAGGTATTCAAGTTGCTTCTTATTTTAGTTAGTGTCCTCTTTTCTTTCCACTTCATTCCTCATTCTGAATGCTTCCCTGCAAAGTGTCTTAAGCAAATCAAAGGAAAATTTTGGATGCAATGTTTCCCTCAGAAGCCCCATGTCTTTCTGTACATTTTAAGGGTCACTTGGTGAATAACATTGATCATATTCTACACATGAAAGAATATTCACTGAACACATTCTTTGTTTCCCAGAAAACATCAAAGGTTTAATGCTACCAAGTATTCTGTACTCTGGGCCATCTGAATCAGTATGATGCTCTTATATTCAGAAGAGATGTCCGCAGTTGAATAGCCTATTTATAAATAGCATTACATATTATACTTAATGTTAGTTCACCCTTCCTATAATCTTTTGGGCTAGGAGTGCATGATACCACCTACCCAGCACCATCATGACTCCCTGCATGCCACTATCATCCTCAGCCCATGATATGCCACCTTTTACCTCTTTTTCCCCCTTTGCAATGAAACAGACAAAAGTGCTTGCAACTAGAGGCAATCCAATGTGAATTAACCAGTTGTTATGGACAGCAGCACCCCAGGCTTCTCTGTCCATCACCAACTCCCAGAGTTAACCAGTCAGCCATCTTTAAATTATTATGGACACTTTAAGAGCCTATTGTTTGAGAAACCTGAGATGGCAATACAAACTTGCTTTTGGTCTAATAGCAAACACAGATCGGTAAACAAATCACTCCAGACAGGTGAGAAATGTTAAAAAGAGATACATCCTATGTGTTGTGGACTCATCAAGAAATGAATGAATTACTGTTCCTACTTCATATACAGAGGAAGTAATATTAGGAAAAACTCTAGAGGAGATAAGAAAAGATAGAACATAATGTATAGCATTCCCGTAGACACATCTCACCTTCTAAGTTTTACCTTTCCACACGTACAGTCTGTAAAGTGCCCTTTCCAAATTTAGTACATTTTTTTCATAAGCACCATAGCTAGAAAAGGCGCTACTGAGATATAACCCTTTATAATATAGATGTAACACTTCCCCATTACTTATCTGGGATAAGATGAGAGTCAGGATGTACCTATAGCCAGGAAAACCTAGATTCTGGAATTTCTGCCCTGTAACCTTGGACACATTACCATAGTTCATTAGAAGATGCTAGCCAAAGTAACATTTAAATATAATTAGATGTCAAAGAGGCAGAGCAGGCTCTGGAGTCATAATGACCTGGGTTCAAATTCTCAATTAGCTATCAAATAGCTGGATGAAATGAGCACAGTTTCCTTGCCACACACTGCCCCCCACCAACCCAAAGAAAGGGATAATAACACCCACTCTATACAATAGTAGTGCACGTGAAAGTGTTAGTTGCACAGTTGTGTCTATTTGTAACCACATTGACTCCAGCTCACCATGCTCCTCTGTCTGTGGAATTCTCCAGGCAAGAATACTGGAGTAGGTTGCCATGGCCAGTAATATATTACTGGCAGAGGCAAAATCATCCCCATTTCATAGGTTACAAAATTGAGACTCAAAAAGTTAACAGGAACTAAGTTGCTCAGCTCACAAATGGAAGAGCACAAATTCCAATCCAACAGTTAGGAATTCTAAACACTGAGTTTTTAAGTACTACAATATAAGCAAATGCTCATCAGCACACCAGTATTGCCCTCAGAAAAGAAAAATATATATATTGATTCAGTATTTGGTCTAATATTGATTTATTTGGCGCATTACCTATAAGTTGGTGGCGGACAGGGAAGAAAATGTTGATTCAGTATTTGGTTTAGTTTGAAAAGCTTACACTGAAGCACTGCACAATAGTATATATGTGTGTGTGTGTGTGTGTGTGTGTGTACACACACAAACAATATTGCACATATTATCTATAATGTATACAAAATGTTTTTGTAGTTCAGTTCAGTTCAGTCACTCAGTTCTGTCTGAGTCTTTGTGACCCCATGGACTGCAGCACACCAGGCTTTCCTGTCCATCACCAACTCCCGGAGTTTGCTCAAACTCATGTTCATCGAGCCATCGATGTTCATCAGACTGAACTGAATTATAAGAACATTTTATCTACATTATATATAAAATATTATGTGCAATATTGTCTGTGTGTGTGTATATATATATATAATATTGTGCAGTGCTTCAGTTTAAGCTTTTTAATAGTGTGGCTTGAGTTCTGGTACTCTCAATTACATTGAGTTAGCTGTGCCATATTTAGTAAATAAAAATGCAGAACACACACTTAAACTTGAATTTCAGATAACAATGAGTATTTTTTAGTAAAAGTATGTGCCATGCATTATGGGATCAGTGACATATTGCTTTGTCTAGTGATAATGTTGGTAGAGATTAACAAAAATTTTCCAAACGCTTTATATTTTTTCTAATTTTCTTTACAAATGAAGATGTTACTCTCTGGGACAATTAGCACTGATCCTACAAATGTTAATGCTCATGTACTTCTGGATGTTTCCATTTTTCTTCGCTTGTTTCTGTTTTAGAGCGGACACGCACACCCATACATGTACACACTGCAAGTAAACAGAATCGCTTGTCATTGGGGAGCTGATTCCAACCAAGCCTGTGGTAATTAAGGAATCACATTATTTTAAGTCTCAAAAGGCAAAAACGGATGAATCTTTTTCTTTCTCAGGGGAATACAGAGTTACATTTTTTAATAACTGCAAAAGCTATCTCGGGATGGAGCAAAATGGAGAATTAAAGGCAAATACTCAGACTTTGAAGAAGATACTCCCTCTAACAGCGTCTGATTTCTTAGCCTGGAGTCAAACTTCTTTTGGAAGGAATATGCATGACTCGGATTCGAGCCAGCTTGGCATCAAAAATCTTCTGCGTGGCTTTTCACAGCTACCAGAAGCTTTGACTTCTCCAGAGAAAAAGAGAGAGAGAAAGGGTTGGGGGGGGTGGGGGGTACAAAACTTGCTTTAACTACTCATTCCTAATTGCAGAGAAAACTTTGGTTTGCCTTTTTGGGCACTTTAGTCTTCTGTGCCTACATGAAGAGGAAAAACAATAAGGGGGAAAAGCCTCTAAATGCATTGCTGAGTACAAAATACATGAGAAGAAGAAGGGGATGGCAGAGGATGAGATGATTGGATGGCATCACTGACTCAATGAACATGAGTTTGAGTCAGTTCCGGGAGTTGGTGAAGGACAGGGAAGTCTGGAGTCTATGGGTTCGCAGAATCAGACACGACTGAGTGACTGAACTGAATTGAACCTCTAAGAGGTGAAAATTGGAGCTGCCTTGTCTGCAAGAATATCTACTGAGAGATGCTAGTTCACTGAAATTTAAGTACTTTAATACACCCTCCTAATCTTTGAATATGTTTATCTCTACCTCCATCGTGCTTCACTCCATATCCAAATTTCTTTCCATTCTCTGTCTCAATCTTCTTGACAAACTGATTCATTTCTATCCATTTTCCAAAATTCATCTCAGGGGTCATCACATCATGAAAGCCTTGACTATTTGGAGATTCCTATGTCCAGCTTAATATTTTCCCATGTTCTTCCATGGCACCATATCCCATTAATCAACCTCTTATGCTACATTTTTTATTATATGCCCCAAAGACTATGTTCTCCTTGCATGTCTCATTTTGTTTTCTATACCAGCATCAACATAGAATGTAACTAGATGCATTTATTTCAATGTGCACATGTGTGGGGTGGTTATTTTTTTTTGACAAGAGTCCTGTGCTGTTATGAATTGGTAAGGGCCGTCAGAATGCTTATCATTTTGTCTGCATATGTAGCGAAAGAAAGTGAAGTCGCTCAGTCGTGCCCAACTCTTTGCGACCTGTGGACTGTAGCCCACCAAGCTCCTCCATCCATGAGATTCTCCAGGCAAGAATACCGGAGTGGGTTGCCATTTCCTTCTGCATATGTAGTAGATATTGTCATTGCCCCACCCATGTCCTCTTGCTCTCACAGTTCCACCACGCACTGATCTGACCTCCAGCTGGGATATCTGTATTTTTCTGTCATAGGTCTCACACTGGCAGCTTGAGTCTCCTTTCCACCATCAGAGGTGATACAAGATAATGTCTCTTCCCATAGCCCTTGCAATGGGATCAGTTGTGTCCCTCTCCAGCTAATTTGTTGAAGCTTGAATGACTCTAAATTTGGAGATATGGCTGTAAATATATGGTTAAGTTAAAATGGGCAGTTAGATGGGCCCTAATCCAATCTGACTGCTGTCCTTATAAAAAAAAAGAGAATTTGAATACACTGTGCTAGAAAGCTCTCCATAGTAGAGTTGTGCCTAAAAGAAATCATTTTTGCCCTCTTTTCTTCATAGTACATGTCACACAGAACAGACTCAAACACTTTATCAAATGAATGAATATTTAATAATACGTGTTTCGCACAACCTCTAATTCTAGAGAGATGGTGAATTTCTAACTGTATTCATCAGAGGATTCCTATACAGTGTTTGAGTATATCTTAAATAACTACACAAACATACATACACACAAACAAGAAAGCCTCCTTTCCCCATGGCGACTCAATAAATAAATAAGCCATACTCATAAAGCTTGTCAAAGTACCACTTCCCATGGGAGAATTTTGCGCTTCTCTCTCATTTATCTAGGCATGTGCTGAGGCTTTTGACCCAATTTAGCATAGATAAATGACCCATGATGTGAAATTTCCCAACAGTTTAATAATGCATTTAACTCAAAGTGACATTTGCTTGCAGCTGCCTTGAAGCACTTTGGAGGCGATATATGTCTCTTTGAAATGATGGATGGTGAGGAGGCAGGCCTGTGTGAGAGAGCCCCCGCCCATCTCCCCTAGGGAAGAAGGGAGGAAATTCTCTTTAAATCGCCTGCAGCAAACCCAGAGTTTTTGAGACTTAATGTAATATATGCATTTTCAGTATCATGTATAGTTATGACCGTTAGATAATTGTAGTATGAAGCTTTTTGTATCCTGCATAATACTCCTTTTTTCTGTAATACATTTAAAACATTGTATGGATTTCCCCTACAGAAGATAGAGAAATTTTTGCTCTTCCTTAAAAGTGTTTTCATAATCCACATAATAATTTAGTAGAGGCAAAACTGTTCTGCATTTTTTTTTAAATCATACTCCATGGAAGAGAAAATTTTGCCTTGTTTTTGTTAAATTCAATGATCACTAAGTCAATAAATCCAAACAGAGGTGGTCTATCATGTTCAATATTATAGTTAAGAAAGGAAGATGAAAAGAAAATGAATTTCTTAATGCATGATTTCACTTCCTTTCCACATTTTGCTGTAACAATGTCTATTCTGTGGGAAAAAAAAATTAAGAACAAAGAATGTACCTTTCTTCTTTCTTATCATATATTCTTTCATGGACATATAATTCTTCAGAGGATACAATAAACAATAGAAAAATGCTTTGAACTGTTCTAGATCTATAACTTGTTTTATTCAACCATATTTTTTGAGTTGGTTACTGCTTTGGGAGACATTCCATCACTTTAGCAATCACAAAGGATGATGTAGAATCCTGGTATAGTCATCTACTGAGTTTAATATACACAATGATTATATCCATGTGGGGAAGTATGTGGAAAATTTATAGGAGGAATACAAAGCGAAATTGAGTAGAAAAAGACTAGAAATATACCATCTGGAGGAGAGCCTGCCAAATTTCTGAACCAGACTACTGACATCTCAAACAGGTCATATTATCTCAGAAAGTCAGTTCAACACCGATGTGAAATTTTCCAGACATAGCTTGAATTTGTGGATGTGTGAAAGCACACTTTTGTTTTATATACACAAACACACACACACATGCTCACCATCAAAAGTAGGAGGCAAAGGGTAATCAACTGATATTTAGATCCTCAGAAATGATTATACTAACGCCTCTAAATTTCAGATTCCATCTGGCTCCAGACCTCAGCCAGTCAAAGTTCTGAATCGATCAAGCTTATTTTTCAATGGACTCCATATTAAACCACCTTCACTTGACTTGTGCTGCCTCCCCTGTGGACCTGGGATACCACCACCACAGTGACTCTGACAAGCTCCCTAAGTTTTGTCCCCACCTCCTGCAAATGTACAGTAGAAGGAACCTACGCTGCATTCAATCAATTGTTATGTTATACACACATCTCTGTATCAGGCTCTCCTTCTATCAGATATTTGTGCTGATCAGTTCTTGGATAAATGTTGAGATTTTGTACTCAAAATATCTCAGAAAGGGAAAAGGAGGCTACCAAATTGTATGCATTTATACATGTGCAATGGCAGTATCTCATTTAAAATTTGTTTTTGATGAGTGGACAGACATATCTAACCTAGCTTAATAATGGGTATACTTGAATGCATCATTTCTGATACATGTAATGATGGAGATAGAGGATAGGTGGATAGATAATGCATGGATAGACGATGGATAGCTAGATAGAAAAGAACAGATCTACATATCATGATTTTCAAAGAGGGGAGAAATTCTTGAGTATTGTGAGAACAAAGGAAAGACATCCAAAGGAAAGACATAGCAGAAAGGAGTTTGCCTTTGGAATCAGATAGCCTTGGGTTTGAATTCCAAATTGCATACAGGTTATGAGATTCTAGGTAAATAACAATACCTCGCAGAATGTCCATTTCTTCAGCTGTCAGACAGTCTTCTTATTCTCATTTAGCTCTTGGAGTAGTTTTGATGAATAGAGACATAATATATAGAGCACCATGACGCAAGATACACTCAATAAGCACACACTAAGCACAAGATGTTATTCTTGTGATCATTATTTTATACACTGAAGGCAGCAAAGTCATTGACCCTTAAATTGGGCTAACACAAAGAAGGCTTAAGAGTGGTATGAATTGTAGCTAATAATGAAGGAAGAGTGGCAACCCATCCCTCTAAGGATGTGCAGATTTCAACCAGGCAATCCATGAAGAACAAAAACACAAAACCCAACTCCTCTCAATTTCTAATTTTTCCACATAACTGTAATTTCACATAGTAAGGAAAGTGACTGTTTTCATGCAATTTTCAAAATAGCCAAATACAGTAGGCGTTAGGATTCCATTTACCAGATGAGAAAAATGAAAACAAGACTAGCAACATTCCCAACATCCGTGAGATTTAAAACTGTCAACTTCCAGGCATTCTAATTTCAGGCTGGGGGCATTCTCCAGAGTGTCACAGCTTCATCTCTGGATTTATCCACATGTATTGTCATTTCTCT
The DNA here is from genome assembly GCF_014754425.2 of Oryx dammah. Lineage (NCBI taxonomy): Eukaryota > Metazoa > Chordata > Mammalia > Artiodactyla > Bovidae > Oryx > Oryx dammah. Next base: position 37,317,635 of record NW_024070197.1, read on the forward strand.
TTTGGAAACAAAAAAATCTGCCACAATCCCAAAGAAGGTCAATTTGATAAAGCTGCAAAAATAGTACTTTTGGTGTTTTTTTTTTCTTGAATTATCTAGAAGTTTGACACTTAATTTACTTCCTATGAAGTATCTGATCTTAGATTAAAATTATATGTGAAATCATTATACTCATTATTTATTCAACTCTAGAATCTCCTCCAAATAGAACAATCACTTTGTAGTAATTATATACATATGTTCATGAACTCTATATTTCACTCAAGATTTATGCAGAAAGTATAAACTGAAGGCCCTTCTGAGATAGGAACTTTTTCAGAAATGGGAACTGAAAAATATGTCTTATGCTTGCTTATATGTGATCAATTACATAAGAAGATGCTATGAAGTAGGACGAATACTTAATAATTAAATATGAAAAATCTGAATACAGGTCTTAGTGGTCCTTGGGTAGATGTATGTTCTTGGGTAAACCATCTATGCCTCACCATTTCTTTTATAGCATGAACAGAACATGATGAGAGAGAGTGTATCACTACATTTGAGTCTGAGGTTTGAAGCGGGGCAACAGGGCTCGTGCTTTGCCCTTCAAGTTCCTCGTATGATCTCAGTTAAGATCTTCCTCAAACTCTAATGTTGTATCTGCAAAATGAGGACATTTTTCACTACATGAGTAAATTCAAAGATTAAATGAATTTTTCAAACTCATAATATTTTACTTAGAGGCCAAGCACAAAATAAATGAAATAAATAATAGTTATCTGAAGTAAAACAGAGTGATGATGTTCTATAAAGTACAAAAGAGTCACAATGGCTAGTAACTATAATATCACTTGATTCTGTTATAAACTATTATTGGTGATTGACTATTTAAAGAACTAAGACCTTATTGGTCTGAGGAGACATAAATTGGGGAAATCTATGTTTATTTTTCACTTCTACTCCAATGAGATTATCCTTAAAAAATTGTCTTCACTCCACTAACCTAGAATAATTAATATGATGGAAGTTAGATTATTGTATATCCTAAAAAATATGATTAGCACTTCTAGAAAACAAAGGGCTATGGTTGCCATAGCGTGCTACTGCCTTTATCTCATGAGTTTATTTCTAATTCTTCAGATTCAGAATCTTGATCTGAAAGTCTGATTATCTGTGGCCTCTCTGAATTCAGGCCAGAATTTTCTATAAGGAGAACAACCAGCTCAGCTGGAGAAATTTGATCTACCTCAGCTATAAAAGAGCAACTTGAAGACCTGAGTTTTATAGAAAGGATTTTTTTTAACTATTAAGGCTAAAGGGAACTACACAAAAAAAATTTTCCACACCCACAAACAGTCTTTCATACTTCCATAGTATTTCTGCCCAATCCTCTAGAATACTAATACTGTCACAGCCAAGGTGCCCAGGCAGAGTGGAAATAAACAGGTTAACATTTGTAAGTGAACTCAGAAATGCTGAAAGAAAAACAACAATGAAAACATATCTTGGTTCCTTTCTTTGTTTTATGGACTCTATTTATTCTGGCAGAAAACCCTGAAGTCTCACAGTTGGCGTGTACTTCTCAAAATGATGCCTTATGATATTGTAGCAACGTGAGCAGAGGAGATGAAAAACATGATTTAACAGCATGAAGAAAGCAAATGGGCATTCACTGTATCATTCCCACAGAAATACTCCTAATATCTTAACTGAAGGCGGGTGAGCAGAGGAAATGGCAGGCCAATTACAGTGGCTGCAAATATGTGCAGCTACCTTCATGTTTCAATGATGCAGTAATTATGTTTCTAAGAAATGATATATGCAGGCAACCTCATTCTTATTTCAATCCTGCTGTTTATTTCCTGTCATTTTAACACATACTCTTATGCATGGAATAATACTATGTGTTATACCACATCATATGGTACTCCTGCTGAACTCCCATTGAAGTAATGGAACTTTTAAAAGATCATTTTACACATTCTTCTATTTTGGTCAAAATGCAGTCAGTCTTTATAAAATCAATTTGTGCTAATAGGGCACTTTCACAAATGTACCTTCTTATGTATATATCCACTATCTGAATGTAAGGTTCCAGGATGAAACTGTGAAAGAATGATCAAGGCTAACTGCTCATAATCATGCCATAAGACTGTATACCTTTTACTATCTCTGAACGGGCATATGAGAATTATACAGACACTTATATGAGTAAAATTACAAGAGTGTTATGTGGGAATTGCATGAGTTATTTTAATGTTAGGAAGATGTTTCACCAGATTGCCAGTCCAAGTTCGATGCATGAGGCAGGGTGCTCAGGGCTGGTGCACTGGGATGACCCTGAGGGATGGGATGGGGAGGGAGGTGGATGGGGGGTTCAGGATGGGGAACACATGTACACCCGTGGCTAATTCATATCAATGTATGGCAAAAATCACTACAATATTATAAAATAATTAGCCTCCAATTAAAATAAATTTTAAAAAATTAAAAAAAAATTTTTTTAAAGGAAGGTGTTTCACTTTTTGCCTTGTTGTTACCACTGTTAGTGGACTTCCCAGGTGGCTCAGTGGTAAAGAATCCAACTGCAATGCAGGAGACATGGGTTCGATCCCTGGGTTGGGAAGATCCCTTGGAGAAGGAAATGTGAACCCACTCCAGTATTCTTGCCTGGGAAATTCCAAGGACAGAGGAGCATGGAAGGCTCCAGTCCATGGAGTCGCAAAGAGCTGGCCACGACTTAGCGACTAAGCAGCAGCATCACTACTTTTAGTATTCATTAAAGATATTAATTTTGCACATGTAGAAATAAAAGACTGGTGGTATTTTCTGGTTAATCAGATTTCATAAAGAGTTGGTCTCTGGGATAGAATCTTTTAAAATCATCTCCCATTCTTATCAGGTAGCCCTCATTAGGCACATTTTTCTTTCTCTCCTTCTAAACTGCACTTCAGGAAAATAATTCTGATGTGCAGAGGACAGTCTGAAGCCTAAGGTTGGGGGCAAGGGTCTTGGAGAAAGGGTAGTACTACTCATTAGGGAAAGACTACTGGAATGGATTAAGTCAGATAAGACAAGCTAAAGCAATAATGCTGAGAATTCATTGAGGTATCCAAAGAAAAATGACCAAGAATTTGCTAACTATTAAAAGTGGGGCTTAAGGGAGACAGAAAAATCTAGAATAATTTCCATATTCTGAGTTAACTAGATGGGATATGGTGATGCTATTATTGAGTTAAACAATACAGTTGAAAAATCAAGATAGTTTTAGATGAAGATAATGAGTTCAATTTTGAACATGAATTTAAATATCAATGGAATATTTTTCTGCAAAGACTAAAGTTCTCTGACTCCCAAGAAAAATGGGGAAGGTCAAGGAAAAGAACTAGGGATTTTTCTGAAGACTAGAGATGGCATCTACAACTTCAGCCATCCTTGAAATATTCTGAGAACAAATTAGTTATGCTAAGACAATTGTTTCTCCTCACCACACAATTATTCCTCTGAATCTTCTTTAATGGGCCATTTGGTTATCCTAAAAAATATCATATTTTGGTGTTTTAATTAATACCAATACATTATTGCTTAGCTAGGAATTTAAACAATTTTTAAGTAATTAGACTCAGAATATTGAAACCTTTCTGGCAATTAAAGTCATAACTCATTTCTACTCACTTAGGCACCTGGAGTGAGCTGGCAAAAGGTAATTATATTCACTGTAAATTTACATGCTATGCATATCCTGGTAAGTATTCTGCAGGAAAGTATTACAGGAAGATACAGGTGCTTAAATTAATAAACATTAGGAAATCAGCAAGAGAATTAAACTACACTAGTTATTGTTTTCAAACTAATTATTTAATAATTGAACATCTCTCTACACCTGGTCCCACATCAAAATATTCCATGACCTTGTGGGGTTTGGAGTTCTTATTTGATCATTTAATATCAAATTTGCATCATACAGGTCAGTGAACTGGGTAGTTGTTGGAGGGCATTTTAAATTTCCCTGAAGCTCTCCTCAAAGTTCACAAATCAAAACATTCACACTTGTAAAACAGGGTGTAATTAATTGTTAAGAAGCCTTGTTAGTACTTCAGACCCAAGAACAAACAAGGCTTGTTGCAGACATTAAGACCGCTCGCTGGCAGAACTTTTGGAGGAGGCACTGACTGAGCGGTTACCCATGGGCTTGACATAATCACTGTAATATTCTCAGCCTTGGGACAATACCGTCTCCTTGTTTTAAAATCTGTCCAAAGGCTGTATTTTCTAGCACCTCCAGCTGTCTTTGTTTTTTTTACACTGAGTATTGGCATTCTGAAAATTTCATGTTTTTATGAGGAATCCCAGGGGATTCCTTTTACAAAGTTAGTACTACTTCATTGCAGCCAGTGCAGAATTAGAGGGTCTATCTACACCTCTTCCCTGTCTAGGATTACTAAAACTATTTTTTTTTTAATGTTTGAAGTAATGCTTCTGTTTCATATTACATCATTGAAAAAGTAAATAGATGAATGAATACATAGATGACTAAATGAGCACCTAACTGACTGTATGAATGCATGTGGTAATTTTCTGATCCTCCAACAGCAGAAGTAGTGGAAGTGGTGACTACTCAATTTTTCACCTACTCATACCAACTCCAAAACTGCCGGAGCTTACTCTCCATCCCTAAGCTGCCATTCACTGGAGTAAACAGAGAAAACCACCCTCATGACCCTTTGTATTTAATCCTTTAGGAAAAAACCATTGTTCTACTGTCCTAGCTTTGCTTTTCATATTCTTGAACTTCCTTTTAAATGAAAATCCTTCCGTATGTGTTCTTCTGTGTCTTTCTGCCTTTTATCTAAAAGTCATGTTTTAGGTGAATGCATGCTATTGTGCCTACCTGTGCATAACTCCTAATTGCTGAGTAGTGCAGCAATTAGGAACATACTACATGTGTTTGTGCCTTCATCTATTGATGGGGATTGGGGTTATCTTGCTTTTTCAATATTACTGATTAAAACTTCTAGGACTATTCTTGCACGGTATTTTGTGTTTATATGTTTTCATTTCCAAAGGTAAATATCTAGGAGTGAAACTGCGAGATTGTGGGCTAAATGTCTGCTTAAATGGATGAAAAAACTGCAAACATTTTTACATTGTTGGTTTGCCATCTTTGCTTTTTCTGGCATGCTCCCACCAATTAGTCTTTTATTATATATTGTAATAAGTAGCACCAAGCCTGGTGTGGCCAGCAAGGATCCAGTGAGAGTGAGAATGGGAAGACATGAATGTGAAGAAGATGGCAAGTGTACGCATGACTTGATGAGGACCCAGATTCCATTTTATGGTTTCGGGATTCCTTTGAAAGCTTTCCAGCAAAGGCAAGCCATGATTTCATTTCTGCAATGAGAGCACATTGCTCCACAAGAAACGCAAGTGTGACCCTTTTATTTTTGGCCTGACTCCCCAAGAAAAGACAAAATAACAAGGCTCTTTATTCTGAGACTAAAAATCATGCTTTTGAACTGTGGTGTTGGAGAAGACTCTTGAGAGTCCCTTGGACTGCAAGGAGATCCAATCAGTCCATTCTAAAGGAGATCAGCCCTGGTTTCTTTGGAAGGAATGATGCTAAAGCTGAAACTCCAGTACTTTGGCCACCTCATGCAAAGAGTTGACTCATTGGAAAAGACTCTGATGCTGGGAGGGATTGGGGGCAGGAGGAAAAGGGGACGGCAGAGGATGAGATGGCTGGATGGCATCACCGACTCGATGGATGTGAGTTTGAGTGAGCTCCGGGAGTTGGTGATGGACAGGGAGGTCTGGCGTGCTGCAGTTCATGGGGTCGCAGAGTGGGACATGACTGAGTGACTGAACTGAACTGAAAAATCATGCACTATTTCACATTATTATGTTTTTCACTTAAATATACATATAAAGTCCTTAGAGGGTGATTTATAGATTACTTCTGTTGTGGAGAATTTACTTCTGTGCATTTTATAAATAGATGGGCTAAACTAAAGGTAAAATTGTTAAGCTATAATTTTAGGCAGTGCTTGGTCTGCTTTTTATTTTTTTTAATATAAATTTATTTATTTTAATTGGAGGTTAATTACTTTACAATATTGTATCGGTTTTGCCACACATCAACATGAATCCGCCACAGGTATACACGTGTTTCCCATCCTGAATCCCCCTCCCTCCTCCCTCCCCGTACCATCCTTCTGGGTCGTCTCAGTGCACCAGCCCCAAGCATCCAGTATCATACATTGAACCTGGACTGGCCATTCATTTCATATATGATATTATACATGTTTCAATGCCATTCTCCCAAGTCATCCCACCCTCTCCCTCTCCCACAGAGTCCAAAAGACTGTTCTATACATCTGTGTCTCTTTGGCTGTCTCACATACAGGGTTATTGTTACCATCTTTCTAAATTCCATATATATGTGTTAGTACACTGTATTGGTGTTTTTTCTTTCTGGCTTACTTCACTCTGTATAATAGGCTCCAGTTTCATCCATCTCATTAGAACTGATTCAAATGTATTCTTTTTAATGGCTGAGTAATACTCCATTGTGTATATGTACCACTGATTTCTTATCCATTCATCTGCTGATGGACATCTAGGTTGCTTCCATGTCCTGGCTATTATAAACAGTGCTGTGATGAACATTGGTCTGCTTTTTAAAACTGAGATTCTTCTCTAGCTCAACAGTAACTTTCCACTCATGGGTCGGATGGTCATAGGTTCAAATGTGAATCTATGTAACTTGGACAAATTATCTAACTTCCCCTTTTTCTTCTGAGTCATGGGACTATTAATATCAAAACCATTGTTAATGAGCTAGCACACTGCATGACAAATTGTAAGTGTTTCAGAACTCTTTATTCTCATTGTAAACCTACTAGTTTTCATTGAGTATGAGTGGCAGGCATGGTTTGATTATGAGTCACTATAAATATTTGTTTGAATTGGGAATAAAAAGGGCTGACCAAGGGAAATGATTGAGTATCTTGTGATCACCCTTGATTATCTTTTACCACCTGGAGAAATGTGTATTTAATATGGCCACTGTTGGACAAAATATCTTGATCAAAACCTGAGACAGAAAGATTAGTACCATCTTGAGAAATGAGCAGTGAACTCACAGGACCAAATGGAGACAGGGCTTTCTATGGTAGCAATAAACCTTGTCCTTATAGTCCTGGACCTGGCCGTAGCTCACTTTTGACAGATGGTGTTGTGAGGAATCTTTCACTTTTAAAAAATATATTTACTGGACTTGCCAGGTGGTTCAGTGGTTAATAATTCATCTACCAATGCCGGGGTCATAGGTTTGATCCCTGGTCTAGGCAGATTCCACATGCTGCAAGGCAACTAAGCCCATGCACCACAACTATTGAGCCCATGCCCCCTCGACCCATACTCCACAACACAAGAAGCCACTTCAATGAGAAGCTCATGCACTCCAGCTACAGAGTAGCCCCTGCTCACCACAACTAAAGAAAAGCCCTTGCAGTGTGAAGATCCAGCACAGCCAAAAATAAATTTGTAAAATGTATTTACTACCAGCTATAGGACCTCATTCAGAACATTTAGCCTTCCAGGCACTGACATACATGGGAAAGTAGTTGATTTCCAAGGCAGAAGAGTGGCATTTCTATAATCTTGGAAAGAACACAGAATTTCCAGAAAGAAATTGTGGCTCCAATCCCAGTTTCGATTCCCTTATTAGGTACCTCATCTCTACCTGCCCTCAGCTCACTGTAAAATGAAAGGCTTGAAGTCCATATCTGTCTCTGAGGTCTCTACTATCTGTCCAACTCTAGCGTGCCCTGTGTCTGGTAAGATTTTTTTTTAAGTTTCCCATGTAATATGCGAAAATAATTTCGGATGCTCATCCCTGTGGTGACATTTAGATGTCTAGGAATTCCTTTCAGGCAGCGACATCTATCAAGAAGGATGATACCTCTGAACAACAGTTAAAACGAGAGAGAATTTATCAACCTTCCTATTAACTGCAAATTTATAGGATGTTTGAAAGTTGCAAGCGAACTCTTAGGGCCATGTTAACGAGGTGGCCTTTAACTTGAAAGAGATGTGTAGCTGAACTGTGTCTTTGAGACTTGGCATTTTAATGAAGTTTCATCCCATTTGAACAAAGGCAAGGAAGGCCAGCAAAAATGCCATATCTGCTCGACACTTGATGATTTCTGTCCTGAGGGAGAAAAGGTTAGGCTATGTCAGAGCCCACATGCTTTTAGCCATTTATCTGTTCCTTCCAGTACTTGAAGGCTTTCATGCTTCCCAGGTCACCTCTTCAGGATCTCCAATGTGCAACAGTATCTAAAGATGAGGAGCTAATGGACATATCCAAACTTATGACACCCCATTACCAATTCATTTACTTCCCTGACATTTCAAAGTGATCTTCTACCTTTGTGACCTTTAGAACAATAGATTATTTATGTAGGTATTTCAGAAGATGTACAGTGCATTAAAATTACTGAAGCATTTCATAGACTGGTGGGGGCACAGGGAAGCCTCAAGTGTAAGGAAAATAGTGTTCCTCTTCTAGTTACTTTTGAAATGGCTTAAATCATCCACAGAATAAAGGTTACACTAATAAATGTCTCATTTGTTTTAAATGCTCTGAAATGTGAACACTTCTGTGGAACATATAAAATCATATACGGTAAATGGGCTATGGTGAGATACAGTGAATGGTAATCATTTCTTTTTGAGTTACTCTTTAATCCTCCTGCCCCTTGACCAAGTTTCAAACTGGTGTAGAGTAGGAGTAAAGGAAATTAACCCTGAATATTCATAGGAAGGACTGATGCTGAACTTGAAGTTCCAGTACTTTGGCTACATGATGCAAAGAAGCAAGTCATTGGAAAAGCCCCTGATGCTGGGAAAGATTGAGGGCAGGAGGAGAAGGGAGTGGCAGAGGATGAGATGGTTGGATGGCATCACCAACTCAATGGACATGAGTTTGAGCAACCTCAAGGAGATAGTGAAGGACAGGGAAGCCTGGAATGCTGCAGTCCATGGGTTTGCAAAAAGTCAGACATAACTTAGTGACTGAACAACGAGGAGTGAGGAATATAGAGTGAGGCAGACATTGGGATCTTTGAGGTTGGAGGTAGTATGCACTTGACTTCAATCTGGTTTTCTTTACTGCTGCTGCTACTGTTGCTAAGTCACTTCACTCGTGTCTGACTCTGTGCGACCCCATAGACAGCAGCCCACCAGGCTCCCCCGTTCCTGGGATTCTCCAGGCAAGAACACTGGAGTGGGTTGCCATTTCCTTCTCCAATGTATGAAAGTGAAAAGTGAAAGTGAAGTCACTCAGTCGTGTCTGACTCTTTGCGACCCCAAGGACTGCAGCCCACCAGGCTCCTCCATCCATGGGATTTTCCAGGCAAGAGTACTGGAGTCGGGAGTCATTGCCTTCTCCAGGTTTTCTTTACTAGCATAGCACAAAGGGAGGCTGTGAAGTGAATGTTCTGGGTTCTCCAACATATTCTTCCATCATTTTCCTCCACATTCATTACAAGTACGGAATACCAACCATCTACAGTTCTCCAAACACGCCGTGCCTTTTGTGTGTTTTATCTGATATCCATTCCCTTGCCTACCTTCTCATCTTCTCTTTATCCTTTAAAACCCAACTACTCTAAGAAGCACACTGCTGCATAGCAATCAGAATTTTCTCTACATTAACTCTGTATCAGGAATGTATTTTCATACTGTACACTGTAAAGTTTAACCACATGGATTCAGAAGTCAAACTATCAGATTGCAAACTGTGGTTTTATTGCATCTGTTGTAGAATCATGGGTAAATTTCTAAACCTATCTGTGTCTTTTACTCATATACATAAAAATGAAGATAAGAATTATCAATTTCACATGGTTTGTATAAAGCTTCTAAAGATATATACATCAAAATGTTTTAAAGTAATACTCGGGACAAAGTGTTCAATAAAAGTTATTAATAGCTCTTTTTCATTCTATCACCATATTACATATACCACACAGAAAAAAAAATACATAAAACCTCTTACATTAGGATCAGTTCAATTATTAGTATCTTAACTGGAATATTGTGGCTCTATGCCACTCTAATTCAAGACTAAGTTGCCAGTTCTTTGACCCCATTTGGCATCAGTTCTGTATGACTCTCAGGCCTCAGTAAGCTCAAGGAATATTGACTTTCTTTTCTTTTCTTTTCTTTTCCCACAGAAAGGATGATTCAATCAGAGAAATAATATCCCTGGTCTTATATTTTCCTCCAAACATTATGATCTGGGGTTTTATGTCTTCGGAATGTTTGGGTTAAACCACAGTTCTAGAATCACATCTTGAATGGTATGTGTCACTTCTCCAGTAAACATAATACAAACTATAAAACATTAGTAATATTTTTCATGAGTGCATCAATTCAATGAATTGTTCAAAGATTCGACACTGTGCAACAACAGTGACTCACAACAGGTTCATATAGTAAGCCTGGAGCTGCCGGAGGCCCCATGTGTTGCTTAGCAGAGGTCTTGTTTTTAGGAAAAGAGACAAAAACCAAGTGCCAAAAGGCAAGCTGAGCTATGGCAGAAAAAACAAAAGCGCTCTGAATACATTCTTTGAACACTCAAGTTCAACTATGTCACTTCTTATTTCTAAGATCTATTCAATAATAATAGCTTTTATTGCTAATAGTAAAACTTGTAATAGCAGTACCTGGCTTATACAAGTTTAAGTATGTTCTGTAAACTCACCATTGGGGGAATACTGTTCGTACATCAGATGAGTTTTCCCATCTGAAAATGGGCTGTAATATTATATTATGGTACTAATCAAAGGATTGGGTTCTTTTATTGCTCAAAGTATGTTCTGAGTACATATCATACTCCTGATGCCTCTGAGGCACTAGGATACAGTAGTGAAGTACAAATTAGATCTCTACCCTCACGGACCTCACGTTCTAGATGTATGGGATGATCCATGGGTTGGTACATGGTAGAAATGCAATAAAGACAGATCCTTCCCCTTTTATTCCTTCTGACATTATCTAGGTATTAGAATGCCTTTGTTGGCAATCCAAAGAAAAGATAATCTGATATTTAGGAAAAAGGAACTTTCAGCCATGAAGGTGGAAGATAGTCTAGAACACAATGTATATCTTTAACTATTTGACAAAATCTCACAAAGCCAGAAATTAAAATACTTTATAAGTTTAAAAAATAATCAAGAATATTAGAAGCACTCATTGTATCTTAATATAAGTAATTATTTTAGTCAAGATCATGATTATCATGGCATCATTTCCAGGGACCATGTTTGGTTTTTTTCCCCCATATACACTAAGCCAAGGACAGCAAGGGCTTACATAAGCTTCAGTAGATTTCTGTTGATCAAAATAAGGCAGAATTGGCTGAGTAAATGAGTGATACAAAATAACTATTTATCTTTCCACTTGAGCTTTTCTTTTTTTAAAAAAAAAGATTTTTTTTTTAATGTGGATCATTTTTAACATTTTTACTGATTTTTTTTACAATATTGCTGCTGTTTTATGTTTTGGATTTTTGGCTGCAAGGCATGTGGAATCTTAGTTCCCCTACCAGGGATTGAACCCATATCTCCTGTCTTTGAAGGCGAAGTCTTAAGCACTGGACCTCTGGAAAAGTCCCCACTTGAGCTTTTCAAAGAAGCTCTGCAACCTCCTCACCAAAAGTCCTCAGCCAATAGAATACAGAATCTGATCAGGCTAAGTGACCTTTAGGGTTCTATTGCCATTCAATGCTCAGATCCTTTTTCTATGCTTCTATACTTCATCATTTTTTTTTTTCAATTTGCAGCATGGAGCTCCTCTCCATTTACATCAACATTACTGTGTTCTGCTCTATTAGTCTCTTAATCTCTTTGCTAATTCCCATATGCTGCTGCATCATATAATTAAGGGCTGCACTGCCATGTGGCTGAAGCTGAATGTCCTCGCCCACTGGGAGCACACTCAGGCTTACGAGAACGTAGAGGTTCTCACTCTGTGAGTTTTAGAAAATCTAGACTACTTTATATTTCCGAAATACTTTTTTCTGAAAGGAACTCATGTCTGTATCCAATAGGATCAAGTTTAGACTTTTAGAAATGTTGATATTTGCTCTTAGCATTTTTTCAAACAGGGAAAGAATTATTGTTATTTCAAAAGAATTATTATGATTCAATAATTATTATTTCAAACAGGTAAAAGTATTATTCCAAAATACTGATACTGTTTTGTAAGAATTACCTAATCTACATTAATCCTACTCCAGAAAGTTCTGATGAAACAGCTCATGATTTTTCCACACACAGAAAATAATTTTTTTTTTCTTTTTATGTGCTTAGTCACTCAGTCATGCCCAACTCTTTGCAACCCCATGGACTGCAGCCCACCAAGCTTCTCTGTCCATGGGGATTCTCCAGGCAAGAATACTGGAGTGGGTTGCCATGCCCTCCTCCAGGGGATCTTCCCAACCCAGAGACTGAACCCCGGTCTCCTACTTTGAAGGTGAATGCTTTACTGACTGAGCCACCAGGGAAACATTTCTTTTTATAGGATGCTTTATAAAATCAGGCAGAAACAGCATCTGTTGTGTTTCCAGGACATTTCCACTTCTGCAGTCAACAATGAAGAAAATGAAGACATTATAAAAACCCACTAAAAAAGATTATTTCAAGCCATATTAATAAGAGAGGGGATTATTTTCTGTATTGCTTAGGGTACACCTGGAATATTGTATACTACTTGGGCTAATCCCAAATTTAGAAAGTGACTATTTCTTGACCGCCCTTTAAGTGTTTTCAAAGGACCTTAAAATCATGAATAATAAAACACATTTGCAATAACTGACATTTAGCCTGACAAAGGTAAAACAAATTCTCAAAAGGACATGACAGACTACCAGTTTAAGCCCTAACATGTAAAGAGCTTGAAAGTCATCATCCCATCCTAATCAGAAGAAAAAAATTATACAAAATGAAAATATTGACCTAAGTTGAGGCCATTTGTAGTAAGAACTTAAGACAAACTACAGACTCCAAAGTCTGGAGAGATAGGAAAATCTAGAGAATCAATCAATTCAAGATCTGCTTACCTGGATCTTAAAGTGCTGGACTCAAAAATGGATAGTAACACTTAAATGGTAATTTTGATAAAGTGCTTGAGGATAGACTAGTCTTAGGGAGGTCCCCATCTTTTCAAAGGGGAAACCTTACTCGGTTCTCTGCTAAAGATCTGAGAAAAGTCCCCACGTGGCTCAGGAAGGAGGAAAGACAGAATAACTATTATGAATATTCCCAGAGCCTCCTCTTCAACTCTCCAGGGGTAAAGATTTTGCCAGGGCTATGTTCCAGAGCCATGGGAAAATGGTATAAGTAAATCTTCAATGCATATTGCTAACTGAAATAGTCTAGCATGAAAAAGTCTACAAATGGTATGATTTCAATTATAACATTCTGAAAAAGACAGAACTATAGAGATCACAAACAGGTCAGTGATGGCAAGGGATATAGTGAATGAGTGAGGGGAGTGGCAGGTTGAATAAATTAACCACTAGGTATTTTGATGGTGGTAAACACATGGTATGCCACTACAACCATGAAAGTAAATATTCTAGCATTTGTGAAAATCTATAGAACTTTACAGAACAAACAGTAAACCTTATTATATGCAGATTAAAAAAATCAAAAGACTGGGAAATTCCAGGATGGAATACACAATGTGAAAAAATTCATTATAGATACAAACAACTTCACTGAAAAGAATAGTAGAATAAGTTACTGGCACAATGAACTTTGGAAATGAATGGAGTCTGTAAGACTAAAGGAAAAAAACACACAAAGAACAAAAAACTAAGCACTGTATTTTAGTTGATTAAATTGTTCCTGTAGACATATGGGTTAAAAATTCTAAAACCACTGTGCAGTCTTGCATAAAGGGTCATCATTACCATCTTTCTAAATTCCGTATATATGTGTCAGTATACTGTATTGGTGTTTTTCTTTCTGGCTTACTTCACTCTGTATAATTGGCTCCAGTTTCATCCATCTCATTAGAACTGATTCAAATGTATTCTTTTTAATGGCTGAGTAATACTCCATTGTGTATATGTACCACAGCTTTCTTATCCATTCATCTGCTGATGGACATCTAGGTTGTTTCCATGTCCTGGCTATTATAAACAGTGCTGTGATGAACATTGGGGTACATGTATCTCTTTCAATTCTGGTCGGACTTTTGGACTCTGAGGGAGAGGGAGAGGGTGGGATGATTTGGGAGAATGGCTTTGAAACATGTATACTATCATGTAAGAAACGAAGTGCCAGTCTATGTTCGATACAGGATACAGGATGCTTGGGGCTGGTGCATGGGGATGATCCAGAGAGATGATATGGGGTGGGAGGTGGGAGGGGGATTCAGGATTGGGAGCTTGTATATACCCGTGGTGGATTCATGTCAATGTATGGCAAAACCAATACAGTATTGTAAAGTAAAATAAAGTAAAAATAAAATATATAAAAAAAAAACCACTGTGCACAATACTGGAATTAACCAAAAAAGTAAATGAATGCAAAATAGTGGGAGCTAGTCTTTTCACAGTTGGATATTCCAAATAATCAAGAAAAGACAAGAATGATCCATGTAGTAAAGGATTAGAGATACCAAAATGAACTAACCCTTGGCTCAAAATAGGTAAAGAATTATTTGTAGATACTCGGATTCATATACACACATATAATTCTATGCCTTGTCAGCTGAGAGGTGCTAGAAGTGAAAATATCTCATTATCAATGAGCTCACCTAATAATCAGAACATGGTTTGTAATACCACTATGCAACAGAAAGAACAAGAAGTCCTTAGAGGCTTATTCTAAGTAAGACTAGGGCAGGAAACATATAAGACAAGCCTGGAGAATCTTATAGTGCCAAAAAGTAAGGAAGCAATACATACATGTGCACACAAAATAACTGAGGTATGTCAAAGAAACATAGGGATAAACAGAATGAATTCCCAATGACCAAGGATGGAACAATATGAGCAGCACAATAAAGCACTAATTGGCTATAAAGCAGTGGATAAGTATGAGACTCTGCTGATATAATTAACTGAGTAAATGATAGAGAGACAAATCTCATATTTACAAATCTCCCATCTATACACAATTCCAAACTTGTAGACCTTTCACCTTTAAACCACTTATTAAGTGCTGACTGCACATAACAATTGCCTTCCAAAAAGTACAATATGAAAAGGGAGAAAAAGAGAGTGACTTTTCAGTGGAGAAACCTGGCAAACACCAACAGAGAGCTGATCAATGTTAAAATCTACCATAATAGGTCATGTTGAAAGTATGTACATATATTAGGCTTCTCCAGAGAAACAGAACCGATAGAAGGTTAGATAGATGATTATAGAAATTGACTCCTGCAATTACAGAGGCTAGGATGTTCTACAATTTTCCATCTGCCAGCTGGAGAACCAGGAAAATCAGTGCTATAGTTTAGCCTGAGTTTGAAAACCTGAGAATGAGGGGAGCTGATAGTGTAATTCCCAGTTAGAGTCTGAAGGCCCAAAAACCAGGATTGTTGATTTTCAAAGGCAGGAGAAAATGGATGTCTCATCAAATTTGTCCTTACTTGAGCTTTTGGTTCTATTCAAGTCCTCAATGGATTGGATGCTTACCTGTTTTAGTGAGGGTAGTATTTTTTTTTATGCAATTTACTGATTCATTAGTTAATCTCTTCAACAAACACCCTAGATATACCCAGAAATTTCATGTTCTACCAGCTCTCTAGGCATCCCTTAGCCCAGTCAAGTTGACACATAAAATTAACCAGCACAGTACTCTTGATATGACGAATGAGAGTGAGATTTTACCTCTATGGTCTTCCTTGAAAAATCCATAACTTCCATCTAATTATGAGTAAAATATCATCAAATCCTCATTAAAGTCCATTCAACAAAATACCTGACCAAAATCCCCAAAACTATTGAGATCATCATAACACGAAATGTCTGAGAAATTGTCACATCAAAGATCAGTTCAGTCAGTTCAGTCACTCAGTCGTGTCCTACTCTTTGCGACCTCATGAACCTCAGCACACCAGGCCTTCCTGTCCATCACCAACTCTCAGAGTTTACTCAAATTCATGTCCATTGAGTCAGTGGTGCCATCCAACCATCACATCCTCTGTCGGAGAAGCCCTTCTCCTTCCACCTTCAATCTTTCCCAGCATCAGGGTCTTTTCAAATGAGTCAGTTTTTTGCATTAGGTGGCCAAAGTATTGGAGTTTTGACTTCAACATCAGTTCTTCCAGTGAATATTCAGAACTGATTTCCTTTAGGATGGACTGGCTGGATCTCCTTGCAGTCCAAGGGACTCTCAAGAATCTTCTCCAACACCACGGTTCACACGCATCAATTCTTCAGCACTCAGCTTTCTTTATAGTCCAACTCTCACATCCATACATGACTACTCAAAAAACTATAGCTTTGACTAGATGGACCTTTGTTGGCAAAGTAATGTCTCTGCTTTTTAATATGCTGTCTAGGTTGTTCATAACCTTTCCTCCAAGGAGCAAATATCTTTTAATTTCATGGCTGCAGTCACCATCTGCAGTGATTTTGGAGCCCTAAAAAATAAATTCAGCCACTGTTTCCCCATCTATTTGCCATGAAGTGATGGGACCAGATGCCATGATCAAAGATAAACCTAAGAAAACTTGACAAATAAATGTAATTGGGTATCCTGAATGGTATCTTGGAACAGAAAGGGGACTTTAAAAAACTGAGGAAATCTGAATAATATATGGACTTAGGTTAATAACAATGTATCAGTGTCAGTTCATTAATTGTGACAAATGTATTATACTAATATTAGATGAAGAAACTAAATTTGAATAATTAGAGAACCTATCTTGAAGTGTATGGGAAGTCTGTAATATCTTTATAATAATTTTGTGAACCTAAAACTGTTCTAAATTTTAAAGTTGGTTCAAAAATAAAAGAATATGGCTGTCATTTTAATATATTGGAGATCTCAGATGAAAACTGTTGGCTTCGTCACAGCAATTTCCCAGACAGGATTTAATCTAGTGTGTGATCACAGTCCAAATGTTGACTCAAAACAAAAAAGAAATCACAACAAAAACAGTAACATTACACACGTAAAAACACGCACTTCGCTATTTAGAAAAGTTTGCACTAAGTGATAGTGCGAGAGTCAAAGAATTCAAAGAAAAACTGAATGATTAACTAACAGTGATTTTGTCCTAAAAGATTAATAACAATATTTAAATGTTATATTGTTGTCTACAACAGCCTCTGGGCTAGCCCCTGTTTCTATTTATAAAGTTTTATGGGAACACTTTTTTAAGTGTATTTTCTAAGGCCATTTTCATATTACACTGGCTGAGTTGAGTAATGGTGACAGAGTATGGCCTGCAAAATATTTCTTATCTGGCCTTTTACAGAGAAAGTTTGCCAACCCATGCTTTAGGCATCAATCTTTTGAATTCTTAAACACCATTATTCTACTTTCTCAACTTCTTCCCAAGATCCCAGCTTCTATGCTTACCCACTATCAATGTTCATTCCATATCCACTCTATCCAAGAAGCTCTGTAATAAGCTGTTCCCTGTAGTAAAAATGTGCTAAGAGCTTAGCCAAAGAGAAAGTGGACACTGCTTTCAAATAAACAATGATGATCACACGAAAGCACAACATCGAACGTCTCACTGATTTGGTCTCTGATGACGGGGGTAAGAGGGAGCAACCAGATAAGCAGGGAAGCATACGACAGCATGCGCAGCATTGCCAGCAGCACGCTGCTTTTAATCCATTTCAGCACTTCTGACCTCAGACCTCATCTCCTATCAATGGTAGAAAGGCAGAGTTAACGCTACAAGACTCACAGCTTCACAAACACGGGAAATGTAACTGTTCATCACTTGCTTCCAGCTTTTCCAATGGAATTTGCCTCAACTTATTCTCTACTCTTCCTTCTTCCTCTCCTCCTTTCTCCTTGTTTCCCCTTCCCTCCATCTTTTCATTTTCCCTGTAATAATTTCTTCCTTTATTTTATGAGAATGTATTGCATATGAAAGTGATATCCAAGTCAACAAGAGAAAACTGCTTCCTAAGGAACTCATTTTCATTTGGAATTGTCTGAAAGTTCCTAAAAAAAATGTATTATGACATTAAATAGCATGTATGTGCTGTGCTTATTTGCTCAACTCTTTGCAAACCCATGGACTGTAGCCAGCCAGGCTCCTCTGTCCATGGGGATTCTCCAGACAAGAATACTGGAGTGGGTTGCCATGACCTCCTCCAGGGGATCTTTCCAACCCAGGGAAACTCAGCTCTCCTACACTGCAGGTGGATTCTTTACCATCTGAGCCACCAGGGAAGGCCAAGAATACTGGAGTGGGTAGCCTATCCCTTCTCCAGGGGATCTTCCAGACCCAGGAATCATACTGGGGTCTCCTGCATTACAGGTGAATTCTTCACCAGCTGGGCTACTAGGGAAGCCCTATTAAGTAGTATAATAGAGGTATAAATAAGGATCTAGTATGAAAGATTCTTATAGAAACTGATGCTTGTTTTACTTGCTTCCTCCTACAAGGACCAGGCAAACAAGGTATTTAGTCTTACAAATTTAACACAAGGGCATCAGGACTAACTATTTTCCACATATCAGAAGAGTAGAAACAGTAATAATAAGTGTGATTATTCCTTATATTTGTATAGTATATACAAACATAGTCTCATAGTTACTTTTTTATATTTGCTGTATCCAAAGACAGGCTTGTGGAATATAAAGGATCTAACAGTCACAGGAGTGAAGTTTATTGTTTGCATACAATTCTGCTGCCATTTTATTCCCAAATCTCTCCTAAGACGCTGTTTCCCACCGACTCCGTTTACTCCCCACATTTCTTCTCAGCATGAGGCTCTCTACAGTTATACGATCTGACATGCATGGTTAAAGAAAAATAGGCAATCCTTTCCACAAATTACATCTTAGAAATATGATACCTGTTATGGTACCCCACTCCAGTATTCTTACCTGGAGAATCCCATGGAGGGAAGAGCCTGGTAGGCTACAGTCC
This sequence comes from Oryx dammah, assembly GCF_014754425.2. NCBI lineage: Eukaryota > Metazoa > Chordata > Mammalia > Artiodactyla > Bovidae > Oryx > Oryx dammah. The sequence goes on from NW_024070197.1 coordinate 37,336,763, forward strand.
ATGGGGTCACAAAGAGTCGGACACGACTGAGCGACTTCCCTTTCACTATAAAATGGTGCAGCCACTAGGAGGGTGTAATAGGAAAGTAAAATATACTATGCTACGTTTATCACTCCTCTTTCCCAGGGGTCTCAAAGCCAGATAAATCATCCTCTCTAAAATACCAGAACTGTATTTCCAAGAAAAATAATGGGAACATATGAACACCATTTGATAATAAACTTTGCTCCTATATCTGCAATTTAGGATGATTCAGGCCAGTTCACAGTAATTTTTAGATCCTCTATGCTCTTCCAAATTATAAATAGTCTTAAGTGCCCCATGAAGATCAACATTGGTTCAGAAATCTCTTTCCTGAAGATATCTTTGTTCTTCCATTTTAGTTTCATGGTGACCTCTATACATTAAATTTTAAGTGCACTGAATGATACAGACAATTTGGGAGAAAGTATTAAGGGAACAATTTATTTTCTTTACATATGGACAAGGTTGAAAAAGGGTCTTTTAACTTCCTCATAACAGCTTTTATAAATAAATAAATACATCATTTAGCCAGGGAAATACTATTATACATAAGTTCTAAACCAGGCATAGAAGATGATTAATTAGCTCCATTTTCCACCATATTAAGACAGGAAAATATCTTTCAGAAAAGAACAATGCTTCAGTTCTCTCATGTTTTTTCCCCATTGCTCTTCAGTCACAAATGTCAAGACTCTAAAATGCCTCATGAAATACAACATTTCTGTTAACTCTGTTAAAAATTCACTCAATGAATATCTTCTTGCTCAAAAGTATGTTCATTTCCTCTAGCTACAACTGAACAAGGAGAAAGCATAATTTCTGAAATCTATGTTGCAGTGGGCATACATCAAGGTTAAATATACTTACTACACTAGAAAATCAGCTTTCCATCTTTTATTATTATTTTTTAACTTTCACACTACTATCACATTCACAACACTCCTGGCTCAAGATGCAAGAGGGTTTTGTCTGACCAAGAAATCATCTGCAACCCCAGTTGGGTGTCCTACAGTTTATCTCAATTCTGACACAATCCACCCGAGATAGTATCAGAACCCACAGGTTAAGGGCTTGGACACGACTGCTCCCACCCCACTTCAGATGCCAATAACAAATCCAGGTTGTCACCTGTCCTCCTCCTTGGGCTTGATTAACTTGCTAGAGTGGGTCACAGAACACGGGGAAAATTCTTATGCTTACTGGTTGATCAAAGGCTATGAGAAAGATACAGATGAACAGCCAGATGAAGAGGTCCATAGGGTTGAGTCTAGGAGGATTAAGTCTCAAGAGCAGGTGCTTCTGTCCCCATGGAGTTGGGGTGTGTCACCCTCCTAGTACATGAATGTGCTCACTCACCTAGAAGCTCTCTGAAATCCATACCATTGGGATTTTTATGTAGGCTTGCTCACAAAGGCATGATCAAATATTAGCTTCATTCCCTGATCCTCTCTTATTTAGAGAAGTGGGGGGTTGTAGGGCTGAAAGTTTCAAGCATCTAATCGTGGCTTGGTCTTTCCTGTGACCAGCCCTCATCCAGGAGTCCACCCAGAGTTGCCTCATTAAAACAAACAACACTCCTATCACCCAGGAAATTACAAGGCTTTCAGGAATGCTGTGTCAGGAACTGGGGTCAAAGACCAAGTAACAGATAGAGAGCCTAGAAATAAACCTACGTATCTATGGTCCAGGAGTTGGTGATGGGCAGGGAAGCCTGATATGTATATTTCATGGGGTTGCAAAGAGTTGGACACGACTAAGTGACTGAACTGACAGACTGACTGACCTATGGTCAATCTACAACAAAAGAGACAAGAATATACAATGGAGAAAAGATAGTAAATAAATGGTGCTGGTAAAACTGGACAGTTACACTTAAAAAAAAAAAGAAATTAGAACATTGTTTAACAGCGTACACAAAAATAAACTCAAAATGGACTAAAGATTTAAATATAACACTAGGTATTATAAAACTCTTAGAGGAAAGCATAGGCAGAACACTCTTCACATAAATCACAGCAATATCTTTTTGGATCCATCTTCCAGAGTAATAGAAATAAAAACAAGAATAAATGGGGCCAAATTAAACTCAAAAGCTTTTGCACAGAAAAGAAAACTATAAACAAAAAGACAACCCACAATGGGAGAAAATATTTGCAAACAATGCAACCAACACAGCACTGATCTCCAAAATTTACAAACAGTTCATGTGGCTCAAAAATTTTTTAAATGTGTAGAAGACTTAAATAGACATTTCTCCAAATACAGATGGCCAAGAGGTACATGAAAAGATGCTCAACATCACTAATTATTAGAGGAATACAAATTAAAACTGCAATTATATATCACCTCACACCAGTTAGAATGGCTATCATCAAAAATCTATGAACAATAAATTCTAGAGAAGATGTAGAGAGAAGGAAACCCTCCTACACTGTTGATGAGAATGTAAATCCATACAGCTATTATGGGATTACAGAGAACAGTATGCTTAGTTTCCTTAGGTTCCTTAAGAAACTAAAAATAGAGCAACCATATGATCCAGCAATTTCATTCTTGTGCATAAATCCAAAGAAAAATGAGTTTTGAAAGGATATTTGGATCCCAATGTTCATTGCAGTGCTGTTTACAATAGCAAAGACGTGGAAACAACCTAAACCTCCATTGACAGATGAATGGATAACAATGTGGTCAGTATATGCAGTGGAATACTACTCAGCTGTAAAAAAAGAATGAAGAAATGCTTTTTGCAGCAACATCGATGAACCTGGAGATAGTCACCCTAAGTGAAATAAATCAGAGAGGAAGACTAATATATGATATTGCTTATATGCATAATCTTAAAAACATGATGCAAATGACCTTATTTACAAAACAGAAACAGACTCAGAACAAATTTATGGTTATTAAGAGAGAAAGGTATGGCAGGGGAGTAGACTGGGAGTTTGGGATTGACATGTACACACTGCTATATTTAAAACAGGTAACTATCAAGGATATACTGGATAGCCCAGAGAACTCTGCTCAGTACTCTGTAGTAACCTAAGTGGGAAAAGAATTGGAAAAAGAAGAGATATATACATATGTATAACTGAACCTCTTTGCTACACTCTTGAAACTAACACAATGTTTTTAAACAACTATAATACAAAATGAAAGCATTTTGAAAAAGGAATTTACAAAAGTTTTAAAAACTTGTACCAGGAGCTGGAAGCAGAGACCAGTATGAATATTTTCCATTATCTCACACTTTCTTAAAGGGGAGTCTCTTGGATATTCACTGTGTCATTTGGTTTCTTAGTTTCTAAATGTTTCAGCATCAAATTTAAATGTTAGTTACTAGATATAGGCACACTAAAGATGCTAAGAAATTATAAGTGCTAGGAAAAGAAGGAACAGATTAACACCAAAATTATTCAAGAGAATTTTAATGTGAGGGACCTTGAAAGAGCACTTATTTAAGAATTCAATACAATCATTATTCTCTAAGGAAACAATACATTATTATTTGAAAGTTTATCCTGAATTTGACTGAACGGTTTTAAATTGTGATGTATTTTATTTAAGTTGTTTGTATCTGTTATAGTAAAAAAAAAAACTCTGCTTTGATACTTATAAATTTAAAGTGATTTAAAAATGTTAATATTCAAAATACTGCATTGCAATTTTTAATTAACTTTTAGGTTCAATGTACTATGTACTCAGTGTTAGGTACCTTTAGCACTGTCTCATTTACTATTATTATTATCAATCCTAAAGGCAATCAGTCCTGAATATTCATTGGAAGGACTGATGCTGAAACTGAAACTCCAATACTCTGGCCACCTGATGAAAAAACTGACTCCCTGGAAATGACCCTGATGCTGGGAAAGATTGAAGGCAAGAGGAAAAGGGGACGACAAAGGATGAGATGGTTGGATGGCATCACCGACACAACGGACATGAGTTTGAGCAAGCTCCGGGAGTTGGTGATGGACAGGGAAGCCTGGCATGCTTCAGTCCACGGGGTCACAAAGAGTCGCACACAACTGAGCAACTGAACTGAACTGAACTTATAGCTAAGTGACACATTATGGATCAATGAAAAAGCTGAAGTTTGTATTTACTAAGTAAATAAAGTCACACAAATAATAACACATCTAAAAATAAAATTCAAACCTTTACTACATGTCAGAAAATGTACAAAATGCAAAACGATGTGCTTGACTTTAAGGAGATTATATGACATCTTTTGGGCTGGGTAGATTGACTGCAGTTTTGGCCACAATTTTTCTTTTACCTGTGTATAGGACCTTTTGATGTATAACAGTGTACCTCTAATCAAGAGGTACAGTTCATCTCCTAACACCTTAAATCTGCATTGTCCCTGTGTCTTCTTTTGACAAATAGAATGGGACATAAATGATGTTGTGCCAGTTCTGAGCTGGTACATCAGCCTGTTCTTGGAAACTAGCTTAGTGGTCATTAATTAATTGGCTAGCTTGCTGGATTATGAGAGACACAGAGCCCAGTTGCCCCTATCACCCCAGCCAACAACCAGCCAAAACAGAGCCACAGATGCATGCGTAAACACAGCCAAGACCAAAGGGCCATCTAGTTGAGCGCAGTTCGAGTTGCTAGCTCACGAAACCAAAAGCTAATATTTAGTGGCTGCTTTAAGCAATTAAGTTCAGGGGTTGACATTTATACAAGAAAATTTATCTGATACTTTCAACATCTTTCCCACAAATTTTAATTAAGAAGAGAGAGGAAAATAACTCCTATAGCTAGGAGAATAGGATTTTTTTTTTTTTCCTTCTTCTGTAAATGGATAGCTTCTGATATGGTCCTTTAAGGAGAATCAGAAATTGAATTGAAAGAACCATACCACAGTTAATGTTGGAAGATCTTTGTGGACATTATTACACATATGGAGCATCTTACAGCCATAAATTAAATCCCAGTCAAAGTATTTGGATGAATGTGGTAAGGTTCTGACATCTGTTTTTCAGCTTTCACATCTTAACTAAGAATATGTAGCTCTTATATCACAGACTTATTGTAAGACTCAATCGACAAATGTAAATACTTACAACAGTACATACTATGTACTATTAGTTACTAGCATTGGATGCCAAGTTAGAGTTTGATTTGTTATGTTTTACCTATCCGAACGATTCTGTACTCTTTATGTCCATACACACTCATGCATGTGAGCTGAAGCACAGAAAGTGGGAAAAGAAACATCTAGAGAAGCAGAAGCATAAATACAGAATTGGCATATTTGGCTATGCATCTGAAAAGTGATTTGTAGTTTTACAAAGAATTTTTATATTGTCACGTTCACAGCCAAAGAAACTGAATAATTCAAAAAACATTCATTGAGGAACTTCTATATTTCAGGCACTGTATTAAATAATGCTTAAGGAATGGAGGAGCAACTATAGATAACATTAAATTTATGGACCCTGAAAATGTTGCAATTCAGCAAGCTTCCCTTTTTACATTTCCCAACAGAAAGGTTAAATAAAAACATTCTGCCAAATTCTAGCAAGCATACCTCTTTGTGTATTAACATTGTCCCAGCATAAAGTTGTTCTCCTACTACAACCCTTTTCTTTTTCTAATACACTAAATTAGTGACTTTATTTCAGCTTTTTCTTTTTTGAATAAGGAGCAACCAACACATAGAGAAAAAAATCCTTTACAAAAGCAGTCACTCCTACATTCCTTGGCTTTAGAATGTGAATCTCAAAGCTCTATTCAAAGCCAACTTTTCATAATCACAAATTTATAAACTGAACAGACAAGAGACTCTAAAAAAATTTGTTTGCATTTATAAAGTTTGCCTCTGCTTCTTCCATGCATCAGTTACTCCCTACTGTGTCAATATTTTAAAACCTCCTTTTTGATTTTTACTATTGATTTAAGAAAGAGTTTCTCAACCCTGTCACTATTGACATTTTGGGTTAGATGGTTAGGAGGTTTTCCTGCAGATTGTTTAGAGCAGTATCGCTGGCCTCCGATATGCCCCCTCTCCCAACTGTCACAGCCAAGAATATTTTCAGATATTGTCAAATGTCCCCTAGGTGCAGAACCTCTGATTTAAGGAATTAACTATTTGGCAAAATGTTTATTAAGAGTTTGCTTCATTTATTTGTTTATTGACAATACTTTTGGCAATGGCATGGAATAAGCTAAGAGTCTAAATGACCTCACAGCTGACATTGAGTAAACACATGAAATTACAAAGTATGTCGATGACTTTCCAAATTTTAAAATATAGAAACAAACTGTCTCCAGAATAACCAAGCTTACAAACAGTGGGAAGTATATTTCTCTTTTAAAAAAACATGTATGTCTCATTAATTGCTATGTCAACAGGAAAAAAAAATCTTATTTAGCAAATGGTGGAAAGAACCATATTTTTTTATTGAAGATTTTCTTTTATTTACAAAATACCCATAATTCAATTCTGCTGAGCTATTGCACTTCATGTGCAATAACACCATTATGTTAATATAACAGATGTCTTTCAAACTGTCAAACATTAATTACAATTAACTAGAGTGTTTTTAAAATAAGATTAAATTGAGATTTATTTTGAATTATAGTTCAACAAGCTAATATTCTTTTTTCAAAGACTGAGTATTGACTGATCATGGTAAATAGCGATTACAAGATAAATTAAAAAAAAAAATCCTCAGGGGGGAAATGTGGTATTTTGTGTGCTATCTTTGAAGCAGTTCTGTCTTTTGCTTCGAATGAAGTATATATTTGCTATTTCCGAAGTATAAACCAGTAGTATTTAATACTGGTGGAACAAAATGTCAATTTCCAAATCTCTATCAAGACTTATCAAGGGTTCTAAAATCATTTGGTATAGTAATTTTAATAAATTTGTAATAATTTGCTTCTATCCATAGAAAAGGAGATGGTTATAATTTTTTATATATTTTTCAAGCAGGAGGCTCAAAACAGTAAAATTACTATTAAATATTCTAATATCTGAACAGATCATTTTTGCCTCATAAATCTAAAAATCCCTGAAATGCACTCATATAATACATATCAATTTGGCTTGTTGCCTTTTGACTTATATTATAAATTTTACTACAGTTCAAACAGATGCTGAAGTACAATGTATTAAAGCTATATTATGAAAAAAAGCTACTCCCTAGATTAGATATTAATGTGTGAGCTCTGCTGACCACATATAACTCATTATTCTAAAATGGTGGGAGTTAAAGTTATGTGGTACTCTTTAAACTTCACTAACTTTCAAATCAAATTTAATCTCAAATTCCTAATGTAACACTTACTGTAAGTCAACAGAGGCAACTCATCTAACATCTACCTTCGTCTAAAACCCTTGTCTATAATGTCTGGATAATTAGAATACCCATACCCATCAGTTTGCTGCTATTTTTTATTTTTATTTTTTTATGTATTTTGCTTTTGCTTAGCCCTATCCTAGGAAAATGTTGAGTGAATATTAGCTCCACTAAGTTCCCATACGGGGAAAACCAAAATTTGACCTATGACACAGGTTACCAACATTCTTGGTGTATCCCTGGTATTTGTAGAAGGATCCAGTGATTCTAACAAAAATAATATGTAAGAGACTTTTGAGCTTCTGACCTCTGCAACTGTTCAGATAATAATGCTTTGTTACTTTAGGCCACTGAGTTTGTGATTTATGTTGTTAGCAATAGAAAGCTAATATAGATTTCTGTTTATCCTTTTTCCCAAAGATATCTCTCTACAATCCACCTTTCTATTCTCAAATACCTCCCTTGTATCCTTACACCTTAAAGAAAATAAGTCAAGTTTTAACTTGATATCTAGCACAATTCAACTCTTGGTTTTAGCCAACATTCTTATCTAATATCTCAATACTGCTGCTGCTGCTGCTAAGTCGCTTCAGTCGTGTCCGACTCTGTGTGACCCCATAGGTAGCAGCCCACCAAGGCTCCCCCGTCCCTGGGATTCTCTAGGCAAGAACACTGGAGTGGGTTGCTATTTCCTTCTCCATCTCAATACTAATACTATAAATAATACTATAAACAGGGGAGTTTCATCTGAGCTACACCGATTTCTTACTCTTAAAATTAAATGCATGCACAGTATTTTGAGGGCATTTCCTTGGTTCATGTAACTGAAAAATCCAAGTTTGTATTAATCGAAACTATATCCAGATCCTTGAATTATATCCTCTGGGTTCTATCACCATCTTTTATGTCTATGTGTTTCTGTTGACTTTCTTCTCATACTTTCTCTACAATATAGCACAAAGTTTACATTCTACAGGTATTGCAAACTAGTAGAAAGAGAATTTTCCTAAAAACTCCAACAAATGTATCAAATACGGCTCTGATTTAGACTGAATTTCCCAGAAAGTGGAGATTGAATCAAGGATTAAAGTGCTAACAGTTTTGTTTTGGTTTGTTTTTTTAAAGAGGTTCAGACCAAGGCAGTGAAGTTAAGGAAAAATGTAAGTGAGATAAATAAAGATGTGCTACATTGCAATATAAGGCTTTAACACACTATCTATTCTTCAAAATGTGCTGCAGAGACATGGCTGCAATATTCCTAGGCTGGCATATTCACTGGGCACAAGAGACTTCTCAAGGACTGAATGGAGAACCCCTATCTGTAACTCAGAACAAGTGGAACCTTCTTATATCCCATTTTCTATTATTTTATGTTGCCCTCTGTTTCATACTATGGTGTTTATCCCAGTCTCAGAGTGGAGTGACAACCTGCACAATGAGAGTCTTCAAATGAAAAAGAGATAACTTGTTAATAAATATTATAAATAAAATAAAAATTTTTTAAAGTGTAATCTCAACATTTTTTCCATTCTTATATCTTCGAAGTTTATCAGTTCTGATAGGTATTCCAGTACCTTTAAAATCAACTGAAGATATAAGAACTATAAACCAATTGAGTTAAATCCCTTTAGGGCAAACTGATATTTGGTGTTACCCTATGCAAACTCCACAATTCTCAGTTTAGGCAGATGTCTTTACCACAACAACTTTTCTTGAGCTTTCTTATGCACTTATCTCTACGACAAAGGCATTGTATATATCGTCTCATTAAGCCTTCACAACATCCAGGGAAGTAGTGACTTTCAGAGATGAGGAAACCGCTTCAAAGAGCTTGCATAAAAATAAACAGGTATTAAACTGTGGAGCTGATATTCAAACAGAGATCAGTCCACACCCTAAATCATTGTGCTTTCCTGAATACCTGGTGTACTTTTTGCCTAATGAAACTTCTTTACTTATTTATACATGTCCACAATCCCTGGTGGCTCAGAGGTTAAAGCGTCTGCCTGGAATGCAGGAGACCTGGGTTTGATCCCTGGGTTGGGAAGATCCTCTGGAGAAGGAAATGGCAACCCACTCTAGTACCCTTGCCTGGGGAATCCCATGGAGGGAGGAGCCTGGTAGGCTACAGTCCATGGGGTCGCAAAGAGTCGGACACGACTGAGTGACTTTACTTTACTTACAATGTTAGTTATGGGCTTCCCTGGTGGCTCAGTGGTAAAGAATCCACCTTCCAAAGCAGGAGATGTGGGTTTGATCCCTGGGTCAGCAAGATCCCCTGAAGAAGGAAATGGCAACACACTACAGTATTCTTCCCTGGGAAATTTCATGGACAGAGGAACCTGGTCCATGGGGTGGCAAATGAATCGGACACAACTTAGCGACTAAATAACACAGTAACATGTAATGTAAGCAGTCCTGAGGATCTAGTTCAAATGTTCTAGTGCTTGAAATCATTGCCCACTGTCCCAGGCAGAAGGGATCACTCCCTGTCTCAGAGTTTCTATCATTTGTGATTTGAGCATCATTAATATTTGTTTTGAACATACCATGATGGAAACTGCATTTTACAATATTTTTATTGGAAAAAAATACATTCAAGAAAGCAAAAACATATTTGATGAATTTCTACAGGGGAAACGCACATTTGTAACCAACAAACAGAACACGACCAAAATAACAGAAACTCCTTAAAAAAATTTTTTTTCCTATCTCTATCCCCCAAAATAACTTATTCTGATTTCTAAGAGCATGCACTAGTTTCAGGCAGCTATTCCTTTAAGTTCTTCATAGCTTATTTATTTAACATTCACAACCATTCTAGGCATAGACAGAAACTAAATAACTTACTCAAAGTAATACAGTTACTGAGGAGTGTAGAGTTAGGATTTAAATTCTAGCAGTTAGCTGCAAATACCACCATTTATCCTGTACTTCTACATGATTCATATGGCAAATAGTACCTTGCATCTTGTTTTCATACTCAGTTCATTTCAGTTCAGTTGCTCAGTCATGTCCGACTCTCTGCAACCCCATGAATCGCAGCACGCCAGGCCTCCCTGTCCATCACCAACTCCCAGAGTTCACTCAGACTCACGTCCATCGAGTCAGTTATGCCATCCAGCCATCTCATCCTCTGCCATCCCCTTCTCCTCCTGCCCCCAATCCCTCTCAGCATCAGAGTCTTTTCCAATGAGTCAACTCTTCGCATGAGGTGGCCAAAGTACTGAAGTTTCAGCTTTAGCATCATTCCTTCCAAAGAAATCCCAGGGCTCATCTCCTTCAGAATGGACTTGGTTGGATCTCCTTGCAGTCCAAGGGACTCTCAAGAGTCTTCTCCAACACCACAGTTCAAAAGCATCAATTCTTCATTTCTCAGCCTTCTTCACAGTCCAACTCTCATATCCATACATGACCACTGGAAAAACCATAGCCTTGACTAGACAGACCTTTGTTGGCAAAGTAATGTCTCTGCTTTTCAACATGCCGTCTAGGTTGGTCATAACTTTTCTTCCAAAGAGTAAGCATCTTTTAATTTCATGGCTGCAATCACCATCTGCAGTGATTTTGGAGCCCCCCAAAATAAAGTCTGACACTGTTTCCACTGTTTCTCCATCTATTTCCCATGAAGTGATGGAACCTGATGCCATGATCTTCGTTTTCTGAATGTTGAGCTTTAAGCCAACTTTTTCACTCTCCTCTTTCACTTTCATCAAGAAGCTTTTTAGCTCCTCTTCACTTTCTGCCATAAGGGTGGTATCATCTGCATATCTGAGGTTATTGAGAATTCTCCTGGCAACCTTGATTCCAGCTTGTGCTTCTTCCAGTCCAGCATTTCTCATGATGTACTCTGCATATAAGTTAAATAAGCAGGGTGACAATATACAGCCTTGATGTACTCCTTTTCCTAGTTGGAACAAGTCTGTTGTTCCATGTTCAGTTCTAACTGTTGCTTCCTGACCTGCATATAGGTTTCTCAAGAGGCAGGTCAGGTGGTCTGGTGTTCCCATCTCTCTCAGAATTTTCCACAGTTTATTGTGATCCACACAGTTGTGGTGATACCTTATTTCTCTAAGTTAGAGGGTAGCATCCTGAAGTACAAAGTTTACATCTAATTCATCTTGGTAACTTGTTTAATAGTCACTGTAGCCTATAGCATATCTATTCAACAAATATTTGCTGGTTGATTAAACAGAGGAATGAATGAGATGAAACAAATAAATGTTCATTTAAAATGTTGTTCAATGACACTTTAGAACTTTGGCAACATTGAAATGATTTTTACCCACAGTTTAAGGCATTCCTTTTTGTAAATTTCTTATTGTTACCACAGAACACATTTCAGTAAGCCCTAAATCACTCAGCCTTTTCCAGTAATTGGGCATTTTCCATTAAATATAGTTGCATAAACAGCAAAAATCGGTGCACAATATATAATGTTGTCAGATGAGATTTGGACGAAGGAGAATTTCACCTTCATATGAATAGTCTCTACTCAGCCAGCATTTTTCAGCTTCAGATTACAAAGTATTTATCTCTTTAAGTTTTTCCTCTACTGACATTTCTTATTGCTGTAAGTAAGATGCCTTTGAAAATACCTTTCCACCACTTCCTCAGAAGTAGCAATGCTTACTTGTTAAAATATATTCTTCCCCCAGTACTTACAACCAATATTTCTATTAGTTTAAATGATTAAGTTACAGAAGCAACATCAGTTAATGTCAACACTAAATCCTTCCGGGTTAGTTCTGGTTAAGATTTTAGAGATTAACATGCTGAACTCTTTATGGTCCAGAAAGATGATGTGGGCAGACCAATGTCACCAGCTTGCTAACAGCACGGAATGCTATGAAATCTCTACCTTACAAACTTTCAGCACCATATTCATCCTACCCCTAAATAAATGCAGTATCTTCTCCCCTCTTAGATTAAGGCCAGACAGGACCATCTTTCATGATCTTGCTCTATGTTCATTGTTTATCTCTTTTCAACTTACCCAAGGCAGGAGAGTCCCTCTGCTCTAAACCATGCCTTCCTTTCCCTTCTTCTGTCTCTCATCAGAAAGCTCTGGATAGCTCCCACAGCACTGACCACATGGTTGTGAAACAGAAGTCAGAAACTTCCTGAAGTTCAGATGGATGTTTAATTATACTCTACTAGTACAGTCACAAAGTCTGTACTGTACTCATATTCAATGAAGGATTTCCATTTGTGTCTCAGAGTCTATTTGAAAGTTGTAATTTTCACTAGATTAAATTTACAAAAAAAAAAAAAAAAAACCCTTGTGCATTTAAATGCAATCTTGACCATTTGTTAGTTAGCAGACAATGAGAATTTTTTTGAAAATAGCAAAATATTTTTTTGGCCACACAGTATGTGGGATCTTAGTTCCCCAACCAGGGATCAAATCCAGGCCCTCAATAGGGGAAGCATGGAGTCCTAACCACTGGACCACTGGGGAATTCCCAAGACATGGATTCTTAAAATTTGATAAGCTCCATTTGAATCAGTTCTAATGAGGTAGATGAAACTGGAGCTTATTATACAGAGTGACGTAAGCCAGAAAGAAAAACACCAATACAGTATAATAATGCATATATATGGAATTTAGAAAGATGGTAACAATAACACTGTATGTGAGACAGCAAAAGAGACACAGATGTATAGAACAGTCTTTTGGACTCTGTGGGAAAGGGCAAGGGTGGGAAGATTTGGGAGAATGGCATTGAAACATGTATATTATCATATGTGAAGCGAATCACCAGTCCAGGTTCGATGCATGATACAGGATGCTCGGGGCTGGTGCACTGGAATGACCCAGAAGGATGGTATGGGGAGGGAGGTGAGAAGGGTGCTCAGGATGGGGAACACATGTATACCAGTGGTGTATTCATGTCAATGTATGGCAAAACCAATACAATATTGTAAAGTAATTAGCATCCAATTAAAATAAATAAATTTTAAAAAATTTTGCTAAGCTCCATGTGGTAGGGTAAATAGTGCCTCCTCTCCCCCAAACGGCTACATCCAAATCCCTAGAACCTAGAAATGTGCTACTTTTCTAGTAATATTCATTGGAAGGACTGATGCTGAAGCTGAAGCTCCAATGCTTTGGCCACCTGATGCAACTAGCCAGCTCATTACAATAGATCCTGATGCTGGGAAAGATTGAGGGCAGGAGGAGAAAGGGACGACAGAGGATGAGATGGTTGGATGGCATCACCGACTCAATGGACATGAGTTTGAGCAAACTCCCGGAGATAGTAAAGGACAGGGAAGTCTGGCATACTGCAGTCCATGAGGTCACAAACAGTCAGACATGACTGAGCAACTGAACAATAACACATGTAAAAGAGACTTTGTAAGTGTAATTCAGTTATGGATTATGAGATAGAGATTACCCTGGATTATCTACAAGGGCCTATCATAATGGCAAAGTTCTTTTAAAAGGTGAAGGGAAGGTCACAGTTAGAAAAAAAACCAAAGTGATGACAGGGGCAGAGAGGCAGAGAAAGTGATCGGAGGATGGTGTGCTCTTGGGAGAAGGATGGGACCACAAGCCAAGAAAGGCAGGAGCCTGTATAAACTAGAAAAGAAGAAGAAATGGATTCTCCCTTCGAGCCTCCAAAAGGAGAACAACCTTGTTAATCCAGCTAGATTTCTGATCTCCAGAATTCTAAGACATTTTACTTTATGGAACCATGTTTGTGGTGATTTGATATAATAGCAATGCTAAAAATTGTGAGACAAGAAACTCAGATGTTCAGATTGCATATAGAAAGAAAAAAAGAGAACCTCAGATTAAAGTAGAAAAATAATAGCTGGAATAGTTTAAGAATTTACATTGATTACCTAGAAAAAAGAAATGGGAAAGATGTCAGAATTCACTTCCTTATTGTATTTGAATGATAATGTTCAATTGTATGGAATGATAAAAATCTTATGTAATTCCCATTGTACAGATTGGTTAGGTTGATTGCCAATTAAATAAAATATTGTCAACTTCAAGTAAAAGTTTGTATTAAAGAACTTCTGCAAGGTTTAACAATTAATATATCTCCTTAACTTATTTTGGAAAATTTTAGTAGTGAGGAAGATTTACAATGTGCCAATTTAGGCAAATGTGTGTGTATGTGTGTGTTGAATCACTCTCTGGTTCCCTATTAACAAGAGTTACTTTGAGTTTGAAAAAGAAAAGAAACCCTTAATAAAATTTAGAATTTAAATGTCATGTATTCTCCTATATGAAATTCTTTCCGTCAACTAAATTTTAGATGTTACAAAGTGTCACACTGGGGCCAGTTACAGAAGTAACTTGGTAAAGAATTGGAGTAGGCAGAACCACGAAGGTTAGGGCAAGCATGCCATAAGGTGAATTACAGCCCCCTAAAAGATGCTCACATTCTAATGCCTGGAATCTGTGAATGTTACCTTCTGTGGGAAAAAAAAAAAAAAAAGAAAAAAGGATTTTGCAAATGCAATTCAAGATTCTGAAATGGGGAGATTATCCTGGGTAATTCAGGTGGGCCTTAACTGTATTTGGGCTTCCCTAGTGGCTCAGATGGTAAAGAATCTGCCTGCAATGTGGGAGACCTGGGTTTGACTCCTGGGTTGGGAAGATCCCCTGCAGAAGAGAACGGCTACCCTTTTCAGTATTCTGGCCTGGAGAATTCCATAGACTGTACATTCTATGGTGTCGCAAAGTGTCAGACACTTAGGAGAGAAAGTCAGAAGTAGATTTAACACAGAAGAAAAGGAGAACGTGGCCAGAGACAGAGATCTGAAGCTTGCAGCCACAAGCCAAGGAAGGTCAGCTGCCACTGGAAGCTGGTGAGGCAAGAAACAGATTTTGTCTTAGAGCTTCCAGAGTAAACCCTAGTGGCACCCAGGCTTCAACCCACTTACACTGCATTTCAGACTTCTCAGCTCTATCTTCGGAGAAAGCAGTGGCACCCCATTCCAGTACTCTTGCCTGGAGAGTCCTGTGGATGGGGGAGCCTGGTGGGCTGCCGTCTATGGGGTCACACAGAGTTGGACACGACTGAAGCGACTTAGCAGCAGCAGCAGCTCTATCTTAAAATAAATGTCTGTTGTTTTAAGCCACCAACTTTATGGAAATTTGTTACAGCAGCCAAAGGAAACTAATACAGATTTCAGTACCTGAGAATGGGGTGTTGCTATAACAAATACCTAAAGATTTAGAAGTGGTTTTGGAATCAGGTAATGACTAGAGGCTCAAAGAATTTTGAGGTACAGGTTAGAAACAGCTGACTTAAACTGTTGGTAGGAATATGAGCATTAAAGGCTCTACTGCTGAGGGCTCAGAAAGAAGCTAAGAGCATGAAAGTCTATGCTATCTTAGAGAATACTTACATTATCATAAACAGAATGTTGGTGGAAGTATGAATGTTAAAAGCACTGCTGCTGAGAACTCAGAGGAAAATGAGGAACGTGATTCTGGGAGCTGGAGGAAAGAGTACCCTTGTTACACAGCGACAGAAGGCTGAATTCTGCCCACCAACTATGAGGAAGGGCTTCCCTGGTGGCTCAGATGGTAAAGAATCTGCCTGCAATGCAGGAGACCTGGGTTCAACCCCTGGAGGAGAGCATGGCACCCACTCCAGTATTCTTGCCTGGAGAATCCCCATGAACAGAGCAGCCCATGGGGTTGCAAAGAGTTGGACATGACTGAGCAACTAAGCCCAGCATAGCACAGCTATGAAGAAAGTGGATTTTGTAAGGGATTAACTTGAGTATTTATCTAAGAGTTCCAAGCCATGTGGTGAAGGTGTGGCCAGATTTGTTTCTGTTGATAATAATAAAATGTAAGAGGAAAGAGATAAATTGAGAAAGAACTGGTAAACAAAAAGAAACCAGGTCTTAAAAATGATTCAGGAGATTCTCAGACTATCCAGATTACAAAAGATGCTAAAACTAGGAAATTCACTGTTAGCAAAGTGTGCTCTGAAGAGAAAGTCATGGATGTGGTTGGATACTCACCAGCTGGTGCCTCAGAAGGATCAAAAGGTTAGAGCATCCCCTCCTCACACAGAGGGTTCTTTGAAAAGATGAAGCCAGTGACTTAAGGATCCCCTCAAAAATCTCCATGGAAGGATAAAGATGAGCTTAAAATCAAGCAAACAATATTTAATGGGTTTCTTAGGTTTTATTCTCCAAACCAGTAATTTTAATATACATTGCTGCTGCTGCTGCTGTTAAGTCGCTTCAGTCGTGTCCAACACTGTACGACCCCATAGATGGCAGCCCACCAGGCTCTCCCAACCCTGGGATTCTCCAGGCAATAACACTGGAGTGGGTTGCCATTTCCTTCTGCAATGCATGAAAGTGAAAAGTGAACATTACTTTATTTAAAAATATGATGATACTTCAAGTATAATTGTTCCCATTTTATATGCACAAATATATCAGTTATTTGTTTGCAAGCAACAGAGATCACTAAATTAAATTAAAAATAGAAGTTAATGAAAAGTTATCAGGCAGCTCATAAAAGTGAAGGAGAACATAAAATATTCGACACTGGAAGAATAAAATCCAGATGAGTTTTGGGCAATCAGGACAAATAGATAATGCTTTCAGGAAGATTCTAACAGAATAAATCAGTTCTAAATCTTCCCTGTTGGTGTATCACTTTGCTTGGGAGTTCATTTACCTATTGGAAGAGGCTGGTTGACTTCGTTTGTGCAAAGAACTCACTTTCTGTTCCATAAGACAGCAGAATTACTCAATGGAAAGCCCCGTTAACAACACACATGCAATGGGGACTTCCCTCATGGTCCAGTGGCTAAGATTCCAGGCTCCCAATGCAAGGGACCCAGGGCCAATCCTCATCAGGACTGATCCACTGATACATCCCACATGGCACAACCAAGAGCTCACAGGCAGCAACTACAGATCAGAGCTTACAGGCTGTAACTAAGATCTTGTACAGCTTAATTAATTAATTTTAAAAAAAGAACACATGCAATGGGAAAGACAGTTTCTCCAAAAATGAAGGGAGATGCTGAAGGAAAGAGGAAAGGATGCTAACCAGACTAAATACAGACAGGAAACGAATGTCCTCTGTAATGATGGCTAAAGTGCCCCAGTGTCTTTCCCAAAGTCACCTACCTAGGTAATATTAATATCTGAGCCTTGACTCAGACTACTTGACTTAAACTACATTTTATACAGTTATAACATAGTTGCTAACCTTCTCCCAAGGGAATTCAGTTCTCCCACATATACAGTGAGAAAAAAAAACGAAGATCATGGCATCCGGTCCCATCACTCCATGGGAAATCGATGGGGAAACAGTGGAAACACTGTCAGACTTTATTTTTCTGGGCTCCAAAATCACTGCAGATGGTGATTGCAGCCATGAAATTAAAAGACGCTTACTCCTTGGAAGAAAAGTTATGACCAACCTAGACAGTATATTGAAAAGCAGAGACATTACTTTGCCGACTAAGGTCTGTCTAGTCAAGGCTATGGTTTTTCAAGTGGTCATGTATGGATGTGAGAGTCTGACTGTGAAGAAGACTGAGCGCCGAAGAATTGATGCTTTTGAACTGTGGTGTTGGAGAAGACTCTTGAGAGTCCCTTAGACTGCAAGCAGATCCAACCAGTCCATTCTGAAGGAGATCAGCCCTGGATTTCTTTGGAAGGAATGATGCTAAAGCTGAAACTCCAGTACTTTGGCCACCTCATGCAAAGAGTTGACTCATTGGAAAAGACTCTGATGCTGAGAGGGATTGGGGGCAGGAGGAGAAGGGGACGACCAAGGATGAGATGGCTGGATGGCATCACGGACTCGATGGACGTGAGTCTGAGTGAACTCTGGGAGTTGGTGATGGACAGGGAGGCCTGGCGTGCTGCGATTCATGAGGTCACAAAGAGTCAGACACAACTCAGCAACTGAACTGAACTGAACTGACCTGTAAGGGATCTTCCAACATTTGGTGTCCTTCTTATATGATCCAGCTTATTGCTCTTAGGAACTGGAATTTTTGTTTTTAATCAATGACAACAGATATATTCCCTTTGTTCTTATTTACATAGACAGAAGCTATGTAGTGACAAGGTCTCTTCAAGGCTGGAATCCTTCCTTAACAACATGAGCAAAATAGCATCTGGTATCAATCTTGTCCCACTGACTTGACTGTAGTGATTTAAAAGCTTTCATTCTTTGAATTCAAATATCTAATTTTTAATGCACTTTCCGTCAGCTGTTTTTCTAGATTGTAAATGAGTTTCTGTCATCCTGACAGACTCTCAGATAAATTGAAACTTAACTAGGGGGAAGAAAATAAATGTTAAAAAATGATTTTGTTCTAAATAGAATAAATGTGATATATATTTTGGTTACTTTCCCTCTAAATTGTCATTGGTTTCTCTGCATTGGTAAGCTGATGAATCTGTGTGATGATCAACTACTTCTGTAATTTACTGTCTGACAATAGATTGTAAAAAAATTTGCCATGCTGACATTGACTGAACCCATTAAGCATTATTCCTTTTCAAATACATGACCTGAAGAAAAACTCAAATCATTTTTCCCCACCATAACCAAAAATTACTGAGCATTTCAGCTATTATTTCCTCCAAGTGTTCACTTTAATTGGGTAAGTAATCATTTTCTTTGAGAAAAACTCATTAGGTTGGCCAAAGGTGGGTAAGCAGACAATAGTGTGGTTCTCAGTAACTGGTAAAGAACCAGAAAACAGGGAAGTTCAGCTAGGGAGAGAAGGGACATGAGGAAGGGTAGGGTGGAGAAGAGAGGGGCAGAGATGTAGAGAAATTAAGGAAGTGTATTTAATGTCAGAGGAACATCTGACGACCCAAAGCTTTCTACACTAATACTTTAAAGTACTGCATTTTCTCAAAATACATATAATCATCCATATTTGTAAAGCAATTGATTACTTAAACGTAATGCCACTTCTCTCCTCAAAATCTCAAAATACACCTTAAGTTCCTTTTACAGATGGAGAACCTGAGGCTCCATGAGGACAAGTGACTTAATCCACAGCTGATTGGCAGCAGAGATGGTATTAGAACCAGGTCTCTGGCTATTCCACCACCGAGTGTAATTTCCACCCCACCCCACTGCCTTTATACCAGAGCTCTTTCAATAACGTCCACCAGTTAATTAGATCCTTCTTTCCATGGAACTTCTCTGAAAAAGCTTTTGCTGTTGCTTTGGAGAATGTTCTCCACCAAGACACCCTATAATCTTTGAAGACAGCCTTAGATTAAGGCTCTGTCATTTTTGGACTCTACAAGGATGACTGCCACCTTTCCTGGTTGAGAAGATAAAGCCTTTGTTCACTTTAACCTGAAGAATGCTACTTAATTGCCAGTGAAGAAGTGTTGTGTGGGCACCCTCTATCTGCGTAATCTTCCTTTTAATTTTTCACTGGCTGTTTGTCACTGGAAACACAGTTAAGTCATTCAGTTTCCAGGTCTAAGATAGGAATAGGTACATGATTCCTATAAGAATTATATAAGCTGGACTTCTCTGGCAGTCCATTGGTTGGGAATTCACCTGCCAGTGCAGGGGACACGAGTTTGATCCCTGATGCAGGAAAATCTCACATGCAAAGGGGCAACTAAACCCATGTGCCCCAACTGCTGAAGCCTGCATGCCTAGAGCCTGTGCTCTGCAACAAGAAGGGCCACTGCAATGAGAAATATGTGAAATCACACATGCTGGAGTAGCCCCAAGCCACTGCAACTAGAGCAAGCCAGGGCACGTGAAGAGATCCCAATACAGCCAAAAACACTAAAATTATATGAGCTCATGCATGAAAAGCACATTGCGCATGTAAAATAGTAATGTTAATGAGGCAATGCTCTAAAGCGAGGGCAAATGTTTACTTGAGATGCCTGAGCATTATACAGAAATGGAAAGATTATGTTATGGAAGGTTGATAGCAGATACAGTTAGTGCCTCACCCATGTCTCTTCAGGACTCACCAACCCTCGGCTTACAGTAGCTTCCTAAAGCAAGCCCGAGAGGAAATTCTCTGGCTTGTCTGGCTGGTGACAGGGACGCCAGGATGACGGATTCTGATCTCCCAGAGACTATCCCTCAGCCAGTAGAGAGTTGATGTACAAATATTCCCAATTCCTCTCCCCTCAAGTGGAACAATGCTAAGGAATTTTTTTAACAGTATCAGTTGTACTACACTCTTGATTATTTTAAAGAAATAGGTCCCAGAAGCTGAACAAATCAAATGGAAAATTTTTATGTTTACTCTCTCCCCATGCCCTCCCTTTACGACTGTCTGGCATCACTGACTTCATGCAGAGTATATGGACATGCCAGTTAACTAACCATAGCATTTTATGACCCTATGAGAGGAATGAATGTCAAAGATGTATAAACATTAGGAAGCTTTCTTCTATAAATCATAATGCTGAACTTACTGGCAGTGCTGTAAATCTTGAAAAAGAAATCAAAGTAGGTAGCCTCAGGATCTTCTCTTGTATTTTTCTAAATGATTGATAGGGTGAAAGGAGGGGCAACTAGAGTGAAATGATGGAAATTTATTTTCATCCCAGAGACTATCAAATCTCTGTAAAATGTTTTCTTTATTTTGTCTTTACTTCAAGCTTGAACTAATTCATTGCTTGACTCATAGGGCACATTAAATATATATGGCCAATAAAATATCATTAAAAATCTTCTGGTCCAGTGATCTATTTCAAATGTCTATTCTAAGTTACCACAGTACACTAAGGTCATGGAAGCAAAGGGAATGCATCCTAACAGTCACACCTGTACTTGCAAATCTAAATTTATCTGCATCTCTCTCTACCTTGGTACATATTTATTTTTCATGCAACCAACAAACCAACATACATGCACACATATGTACAAATGTACATATATGTATGTATATAAAATATACATATTTATGTGTTAATTTGTTGCTATTATAGAATTATTAATTATGCAATTAAGAATTTTTAATTAGAGAATTACTATTCAGAGATGCCCTCATTCTTGGAACCAGACTGCTTGTGTTTGAATTTTATCTCTGCCACTTATGATCTGGATGACCATAAATAGTTTACTTAACCTCCCTGAGCCTCAGTTTTCTTATTTTTTTCCTTAAAAAGGGATGGCAAAAAAAGGGGGAGATGTCAATTTTACCTGCCTCTAAGAGTTATTCTGAGGATTAAATGTGTTAATAAATGTAAATATAGAGCTTAGGAATAAGGACTGCATCAGCATTTGCATTAACTTCACATATTCTGTCACCCTTTTATTAACCACACATCACCAACACACACACACACATACATGTGTGTGTGTGTGTATATATATATATGAATAAAAAATCATCCATGTATTTTGTTGAATACTGTATAGGTATGGTATTAATTATTATATGCACATAGCATAATGAGTAGACAAGGTGATTTTGGTGATGATGTTGACTACTCCCATTAAAAGGCAATCTCCCTCCTGTGCGGAGTTAAGCAGGGCCCACTGGGTGCTCCATGATAACTCCAACCCTGAATAATTAAAAGCCCCCTTAGCATCACTTGAAATACATCTTCCAAAATCATGAATCACTTCTTCCCTTACAGGTCAAATTATTTGCTTCTACTTTCACATGAAGTTATCAATCCCTTTAAAAGAAATGTTTAAAAAACAAAAATAATAATATAAATCATCAGAAGCTCTCACATTAATTGGAGTCATTTTTCTCCCGGGAGTCTCTAGATAGCATATTCGCTCCCTGATCAGCTTGCTTATCTGAGATTAATTTTCAGTGCATCCTGTAGTTGCTCTTTCCCACAGAGTTCTGATAGGGAGGATCTAATAGAAGAGCAAAGAGAAAACTCAATGATTTGGTGTCGTGGCTACTGAGGAGATCCTCTGCCATATTAATACCTCTAGTGAGGACTATAAGGATTCCTAATAAACACAGTTGAAATCATCATGTACTGGGATAATTGCAGAAAAAGTGAAAAATAAGAGGACATTTGTTGTTGTTCAATTGCTAAGTTACGTCCTGCACTTTACCACCCCATGGACTGCAGCACGCCAGGCTTCTCTGTCCTTCACCATCTCCCAGAGTTTAAACTGTACATATGCCTACATCTCATCTCTTCTTCTTCATCTTGAGTTTCTTTATCCAGAGGAAACTGTCAGACCTCAGGTGGTATTTTTGCCTCACATGCCTGTGAATTCCATGTCTATTCCAGTAAGTGCACATATTCCTTACTGGAAGATGTTTATCCTAGTGTATGTCAAGATAACAGCAGGTTTCACTTGAAGAAGGAAAGGTCAGAGGGAACTAATATTTACCAAGAGCCAGTTATGTTTCAGACATTTCACTTTGGGTACCTTACCTTATTGAAACCTCACCTTGAGTTCTGAAGACATTATTACATTCATTGCATAACTGAGGGGTCAGAAGCTTAGACTGGTTGATATATTTGCCCAGTTCCACATACTGACAAACTTCACAGGCAGGATTTGAACCCAGGCTTATCCTCCATCAAAATTTATGTTGTTCTACTTTTACTGCACTGCAGACATAATAACAATTTAGAGCAAAGAGTCTCATGGCTGGATTTGCAGAAACTTGTCCATGGCTGTTTCAGAGAAACTCATTTTTATACATAAAAAGTAGCTATGTGTAGAGTGGTAGTATGTTCTTTGATGCATCTCTCATCAAAGGGAGGGTCTGCATGTTCTCTCCTTGAACCTGGGTAGGGTTATGACTACTTCAAGCCATAGTGAATGACAGAAGCGATGCCAAATGATTTCTGAGAAGGGTCATAAAGACTCCTGGGTTCCTCCATGTTTCCTGAAGGGCTTCAGTAGTGGCTCAGAAGAATCTGCGTGCAATGCAGGAGACCTGGGTTCAATTCCTGGCTCATGAAGATTTACTGGAGAAGGGAATATCAACCCACCCCAGTATTCTTGCCTGGAGAATTCCACGGACAGATGAGTCTGGCAGGCTATAGTTCATGGGGTCACAAAGAGCTGGACACGACTGAGCAACAAACACTTTCACTTCACTTTCAGGTTTCCTGAAACACACTTAGAACCATGGACAGAAGTCAGAAGTTGGACTTCCCTGGAGCCACCATGCTGTAAGGAAGCCAAGTCAACAGGGGTGCTTTGGCGGAGAATCCTTATCTTTGAGTCACTCCTGCCCAGAATCCAGACATATGACTGAATGTAACTGCCCAGACCTGTAACCTCCCCAGGTGAGGACCCAAACATTTTCAAAACAGATGGGCTCTACCTTGTCCACTGCTGAAATTCCTGACCTCAGAATTCTTTGGACATAATTAATGGGTTGTTTTAAGGCAGTAATTTTTTTTGTGCTTTAACATGCAGCAAAATAGTGGAGAGAAATATGAAGTTGTTCCTGAACTATGAAAGTATGTAAGGCACAATTCTAAACACTGGGAAGAAAACAAAGCTGAAGGTCATTGTGGTCCCTGAACACAAATCTACACAGAAAAAGACGTACATTATTATTTCTGATTCTAGAAGGAATCCAACAAAGAAGGAAGTTTCTTTCAAGTGAGTTCTTAAAAAGGGAAAATGAATAAGTAATACTTTGAGAGAATTAGAAGTAGACCATAACATTTTAAATAAAGAAGAAGAAGAATCATATGAACTAACTTCATAGCCTCTTTTTAGGAAGGACACTGAGCACAGAGTAGTCAGTCTATATAACCTGTGGGGTAAAGTGAGAATTGATATAGAGCCAAGTCATTAAGATTTTTGAATATTATGCTTGGAATTTTCCATAAGTAAAGGTAGACCCTTAAAGATATTGAGCTTTATAAGGACATTTCTGATGGTATGCAGAGGACAAAGTGGAAGTCAAGAAACAGATGCTTGGAAAAATAATAGACTTTTAAGATATTCTACATCAAAGATGACAAAACCCAAATACAGTGAGCATTCATGAGAATGTAGAAAATGGAAATGCACAACTAATTTTTTCTTTTTTAGGGAAAAAGGAAGTGATTCAACCAAAGATAAAGTGAAGAAAATCATGAAGCATCTGGTATGCCACAGTAGAGGAAACACATGGTAAGAATATGATTGACAGATATTTTAACAACAAAGAAGCACTTGTGTTTGTGTGTTTATAAAGAAATCCAATCACTGCTGATATAAGGCAGAGTAAATTAGAGATTCCTTTTGATTAAACTTGCCTTGAGCCTTTATGGCAGCGATCCCCAAACTTTTTGGCACCAGTTTTATGGAAGACGACTTTTCCACAGACCAGGGAGTGGCGGGGGTGGATGGTTCAGGCGATGATGTGAGTGACGGGAGCGACTGGGAAACAGATGAGACCTCACTCACTAGCCTACTGCTCGCCTCCTGCTGCTGGGCCCAGTTCCCAACAGATCCTGTGGGTTAGGGGTCCTTGTGTTATGGTACGTGTACATTGGGGCTTGTGCATCCCTTTCACATTTACCTCTAGACATAGCCCTTAGAAATGCATCAATTCATTTTTTATTTCTTTGATACAATTCATCTTCACTTAAAATTATCATTTTTCAAAATGTCTTACTTAATATAAAATTTCTACATTTTCCCATCTAAATTCCAATAAAATTTTATAATTATTTACATAAAGGGGGTGGGACGGAGAAGAAGCAGGCTTTTCTTACATGCCTTGCTAGGATTACATGTGATTGCCTAACTGGAACACATCTGCTCTATCTTATGCTGCTGACGTGTCTCATTTTATGCCTAGTACAATCAGATCTGATCATTTGTCACATATGATTATTGTTTAGTACTTAAAGACTGATTTTCTTACTATAACAAGGCTATAGAGATGAAAAATAAGCTTCAAAAATCATGAGACTACATAAGGAAAATGAAATAGAGAAAAAAGGTAAGAGAAATGTATTAATTCACTCAAATATTTACCATCTGCCATATTAAATGTTTACTATTTGCCAAACACTATTTACTTCCTAAATGTTTATTATTTGCCAAACACTGTTCTAAGTGCTTAGAGTGCAATAGTGAATAAAATATGTAAAGTCCCTGCCTTCAGGGAACTTATACACTCTTGGAGAGAAAGTGGGGAAAACAGGCAGGTAAAATTGAAGTGTATCAGTTATGTGTACATTGGCAGACATTCAGCAGGAGAAAGAGGAGAGGAACTTCTGGAGAAAATGGTAACAGTGGTGTGACATTTAATCAGTCAATCAAATAAACTAAGAGAGGTGAGAAATGCAAATGATACAAATTTCTGGGGAGAAGGCATTTCAGGCAGAACAAGTACAGAGTCCCCAAGGCACAAGCATGCTTGACATATTGCAAGAACAGCAAGGAAACCCCAGGAGGGGAATGATCTAGCAACGGAACAAAGATTAAATCAGAGAAGTGATGGGCAGTGAGAGGCTGTCAGATCATAAAAGGTCGTGTAAGTCAAAGAAGCTTGGAGAGAACTGAAAGTAGCCTGGACTCATGGTCTGAGTCCTGTCTTTGCTACTCCCTAGCTCTGAAATCTTAACAAGTCGCTCAACCTCTGAGCCTTATTTTTCTCTTGCCTTTAACAGAGATGATATTGAATTACACTCATGAATTTCCTGTAGGAGTCAAGTGAGATAATGCAATGTAACACTAGGAAGTGCTTAGCTTGACACTTGAGAAAAATGGGAAAAAATAATGTTGCAGTTATTTTGTGAAAGTGAAAGTGAAGTTGCTCAGTCGTGTCCGACTCTTTGCGACCCCATGGACTGTAGCCTATCAGGCTCCTCTGTCCATGGGATTTTCGAGGCAAGAGTGCTGGAGTGGATTGCCATTTCCTTCTCCAGGGGATCTTCCCGACCCAGGAATCGAACCCGGGTCTCCCGCATTGTAGGCAGACGCTTTTTAGATAATACATAATGAAAACCTCAAATATACTACTTCAGAGAGTGGGTGGTAGGGTTAGTATCCTAAACTTTTAAACTGTAACATATCCTGAGGAGTTTTTGACCACAAAAGATGAAAAAGTTTTCAAGAGAATTAGTGAAGGGGTGTTGAAAGTGTGAGGAGGGATGCGGAGAATTAACAGATGTGTACTTTTGTACCTTCATCCTCATACCTGCAGCCTCTCCATGATTCACTGTGCCACGTAGGAAAAAAAAAGTTTCAATAATAATTATTCAATAATTATTACTGAATCATGAGAAATAAAAGCATTGGCTAATATGTAATTAATATTAGTAGCATTAAAATAAGATTCAATAATTTATTCTTATCCCTGTCAATTCTGTTTAATATTTTGTTAGAATCTGAGAAACAGCAAATCTTTCTCTTAGATATTTAAAAGAAGTGACCATTTAACTAGTTTTGGATTGCATATAATTTTTCCAACTTTTAACCTCAAATTCAAACCCAATCTTGGGAGTCTATGATTTCTATACACGATGGTATCACTTTAAAAATTTATTTGACATTTGGAAAGATTCCTAATTTTTAGAATGTGGAGCAAGATCATTTTCAGAATCAAGATCAACCTTAATCTTGATGTTTTTGTCTCTATGTAACATTGGAATCACCTAGTCATTTATTTCTGCACTACATTCAATGCCTAGTACCAAGTGGACAAGGGTTGAAAAGGAGAGGAAAGCTGTCTGTTCTGAGTATCGTCCAAAACTGAGGCCATGTCCAAAAGCACCCAGGTGTCTGGCAAGGGTCACACGAGCTCTATCCTTCCCACTCCAGGCAGAGGATCTAACCAACTAGATCAGTCTCCCAAAATAGTTTGGAAATCCCAAAGTTCCAGGAGTTCACTTTACTTCTGGTGTAATTCCCCACTGTGTTTTTCTTTGAGAAACTGAACTTGGTTGTCTCCTGTATCTCGTTCAATGTCTTTATATTCAAGATGGAATAACATCACATCCTTGGGAGAAAACTACAGA
The DNA here is from genome assembly GCF_014754425.2 of Oryx dammah. NCBI lineage: Eukaryota > Metazoa > Chordata > Mammalia > Artiodactyla > Bovidae > Oryx > Oryx dammah. The sequence continues at coordinate 37,364,011 of NW_024070197.1, forward strand.
GGCTTCTCATTGCCTAGAAGAGTACTTCCCAAACTGTTCTGTGGGGCATCCTCTGGAGTTGCATAGAGAATGTTTTCCTCGTCAAATAGGTTTAGGAAATGCTGGGTTAACTCAAGGTAAGCAGATTTCTTACCAAAAGAATCCTTAGATCTTCTTCGCAGTAAGTGTGCACTTCATTTGCCCAAGAGGAAGATATATGGTCAAAAATCTTCGGACTTTATACATATTGATGGATGGCATTTTTGAGAGACAAATATGGCTACTAGGTGTTCTGTGAAATTTATCCTGGAAATTTCTTAGCTTGGACTTGAAAAGTGTCTGCTATCTAGTATAATTTGTAATTCCATTCATATTACCTCTCACTTCTCATAGCACTCACTTCTCATAGCACTTTTCGTTTTGACCACACAAAACTAATCCCTATTCCTTGAACAAGGAATGCTTTCGAATGCCCTCTGACTCTGTTCCAGTGTCTGTTCACACTGACAAGTGAACAAACCATTTTGATGCAGAACTATCTTTATGTCTTTTTCATAACAAACACGTCGCCTAGCACAGCCATTAGTTCTTGATTACCAGATTGAGTCAACTGATATAGCTATACCCATGGTCAAGTTGAAGATTACTCTTATTCCTCATATTTCTTCTTTCTCACTACATGTGTGTCTAATTTTCTAGACAGCATAATCAAGCTCATTTCATTTTTATGAAAACTTTTTATCATTTATTAAGTATAAGAACAAACATTCTTTTATCTGAAAATGTACCAGCTTTCCTGTGAGATCTGATTAGCATTTTTTCCAAAATTAGAGATGATCAGTGCAAATTTATTACCTTTACATATTTCAAATTTTTACTTCTGTGAACCCATTATGGGAGAGTATAGTATGTAATTACAACAGAAAAATAGAGAGAGAAGGGGGAGGAGGAGAAAGAGAAGGAGAAAAAAGAAAAGAAAGACATGTTTGTGAACTTCACACAACAGAAAAAACAGACTCTTGGCAACTTAATGATATATACACAAATGGAAAACAGCATAAAATTTGATGACCAAAATTATTTTTCTAAAAATTTAATTCACAGATATAAATACAAGTGTGCAAATATTTCTATAAATATGGAACATATTTGTTGCTTTACTTGTAATAAGGGGGGAAATGAAGGCTTGAGTGTTTTCCAACAATAGAGCATTTGTTATATGCATGATAGTATTATATGCTATGGGTATTTTATGTAGTCACAAAAATATTGTTTCAGACTAAAGGAAAAGACTACTTGCTGAATGGGAGAAAATATTTACAAATGATATAACCCATTAAGTGTCACTATCCAAAGTGTATAAAGAGTGCATACAACTCAATATTAAAAAGCAAAGAACTCAATTTTAAAGTGGGCAGAAGACTTGAACAGACATTTTTCCAAACAAGATTACAGATGGCCAATCAGTTCAGTTCAGTTCAGTTGCTCAGTTGTGTCCAACTCTTTGTGACCCCATGGACTGCTTGCAGCACGCCAGGCCTCCCTATCCATCACCAACTCCCAGAGTTTATTCAAACTCATGTCCAATAGCGCACACAAAAAAACATGCTCAATATCACTAATCATCAGAAAAGTGCAAATCAAAACAACAATGAGATATCATCTAACATCTTTTAAAATGGCTATCATCAAAAAGACTACAAATAATAAATATTGGTGAGGATTTTAAGAAAAGGGATATCTAATAAATGGTTGGTTGGTAGGATTGTAGATTGGTGCAGCCACTATGAAAAACAGTATGGAAATAACTCAAAATACTAAAAAAACAAAGTACCACATGATCCAGTGATTCCATTCCTGGATATACACTCAGAGAAAACAAAAACACTAATTAAAAAAGATATATGCACACCAATGTTTGTATAGCATTATTTATATTCACCAAAGCATGGAAGATACCTAAGTGATAAACAAGGATGTGCGATACACACACACACACGCACACAATACAATATATATTATATACATATATACACACAATGGGATGTTAGTCATGAATAAAGAACTGAAATTCTGCCATTTGCAACTACATGTATGGACCTAGAGAGTATTATACTTAGTGAAATAAGTCAGAGAAAGATAAATACTCTATTATTCCACTTCTCTGTGGAATCTAAAAAATAAAACAAACAAATGTATATAATAAAAAAGAAAAAGATTCACAGAGAATAAACTAATGGTTACCAATGAGGAAAGGGAGAGAGAGATAGAAGTATGGGATTAAGAGACACAAACTACTAAGTATAAAATATAATGAGCCACAAGGATATATTGTACAGCACAGGGAAATATAGCCATTATTTTGTAATAATTTTAAACTGATTGTACTTCATAAAAACACTGGATCACTATCTCATACACCTGAAATTATTATAATACTGCAAGTCAACTATACTTCAGTTTTTTTAAATAAATGATTTAAAGCCAGTTTGAATTTCACAGAGCTATAAGAAATCTTAACAATTGAAACAATCTTACTAAATTAAATTAAGTTCAGTCCAGTCACTCAGTGGTGTCTGACTCTTTGCAACCCCATGGACTGCAACATGCCAGGCCTCCCTGTCCATCACCAAATCCCGGAGTTCACGCAAACTCATGTCGGTTTGTTGGTGATGCCATTCAACCATCTCATCCTCTGCTGTCCCATTCGCCTCCTGCCTTCACTCTTTCCCAGCATCACGGTCTTTTCCCATGAGTCAGTTCTTCTCATTGAGTGGCCGAAGTATTGGAATTTCAGCTTCAGCATCAGTCCTTCCAATGAGTATTCAAGACTGATTTCCTTTAGGACAGGTTGGATTTTCTTGCAGTCCAAGGTACTCTCAAGAGTCTTCTCCAACACCACAGTTTAAAAGCATCAATTCTTCAGCTCTCAGCTTTCTATATAGTCTAACTCTCACATCCATACTTGACTACTGGAAAAACCATAGCTTTGACTGCTGCTGCTGAGTCGCTTCAGTCCTGTCCAACTCTGTGCGACCCCAGAGACAGCAGCCCAACAGGCTCCCCCGTCCCTGGGATTCTCCAGGCAAGAACACTGGAGTGGGTTGCCATTTCCTTCTCCAATGCATGAAAGTGAAAAGTGAAAACGAAGCCGTTCAGTTGTGTCCGACTCACAGCAACTCTAGGGACTGCAGCCTAAGGGGCTCCTCTGTCCATAGGATTTTCCAGGCAAGAGTACTGGAGTGGGTTGCCATTGCCTTCTCCAATAGCTTTGACTAGATGGACCTTTGTTGGCAAAAGTAGTGTCTCTGCTTTTTAATATGCTGTTTAGGTTGCTCATAACTTTTCTTTCAAGGAGCAAGTGTCTTTTAATTTCATGGCTGCAGTCACCATCTGCAGTGATTTCAGAGCCCCCCAAAATAAAGTCTCTCACTGTTTCCATTGTTTCCCCATCTACTTGCCATGAAGTGATGGGACTGGATGCCATGATATTAGTATTAAGAATGTTGAGTTTTAAACCAATTTTTCACTCTCCTCTTTCACTTTTATCAGGAGGCTCTTTAGTTCTTCTTTGCTTTCTGACAAAAGCGTGGTGCCATCTGCATATCTGAGGTTATTGATATTTCTCCCAGCAATCTTGATTCCAGCTTCTGCTTCATCCAGTCCAGGGTTTCTCATGATGTACTCTGCATATAAGTTACGTAAGCAGAGTGACAATATACAGCCTTGACGTGCTCCTTTCCCGATTTGGTATCAGTCTGTTGTTTCATGTCCAGTTCTAACTGTTGCTTCTTGACATGCATACAGATTTCTCAGGAGGCAAGTCAGGTGGTCTGGTATTCCCATCTCTTTAAGAATTTTCCACAGTTTGTTGTGATCCACATAAAGGCTTTGGCACAGTCAATAAAGCAGAAATAGATGTTTTTCTGGAACTCTCTTGCTTTTTCAATGATCCAGTGGATGTTGGCAATTTGATCTCTTGTTACACTGCCTTTTCTAAATCCAGCTTAAATCTGCCTTTGCTAAATCTGTGAACATCTGGAAGTTCACAGTTCACGTACTGTTACAGCCTAGTTTGGAGAATTTTGAGCATTACTTTGCTAGTGTGTGAGATGAGTACAATTGGGCAGTAGTTTGAGCATTTTTGGCATTGCCTTTCTTTGAGACTGGAATGGAAACTGACCTTTTCCAGTCCTATGGCCACTGCTGAGTTTTCCAAATTTGCTGCCATATTGAGTGCAGCACTTTCACAGCATCATCTTTTAGGATTTGAAATAGCTCAACTGGAATTCTGTCACTGCCACTAGCTTTGTTCATAGTGATGTTTCCTAAGGCCCACTTGACTTCACCTTTCAGGATGTCTGGCTCTAGGTGAGTGATCACACCAACATGATTATCTGGGTCGTGAAAATCTTTTTTGTATAGTTCTTCTGTGTATTCTTGTCACCTCTTCTTAATGTCTTCTGCTTCTGTTAGCTCCATACCATTTCTGTTCTTTATTGTGCCTATCTTTGCATGAAATATTCCCTTGGTATCTCTAATTTTCAGAGAAGGCAATGGCACCCCACTCCAGTATGCTTGCCTGGAAAATCCCATGGACAGAGGAGCCTGGTAGGCTGCAGTCCTTTGGGTCGCTAGGAGTCAGACACGTTGAGCAACTTCACTTTCACTTTTCACTTTCACGCATTGGAGAAGGAAATGGCAACCCACTCCAGTGTTCTTGCCTGGAGAATCCCAGGGATGGGGGAGCCTGGTGGGCTGCTGTCTATGGGGTCTCACAGAGTTGGACATGACTGAAGCGACTTAGCATCTCTAATTTTCTTGAAGAGATCTCTAGGCTTTCCCATTCTATTGTTTTCCTCTATTTCTTTGCATTGATCACTGAGGAAGCCTTTCTTATCTCTCCTTGCTATTCTTTGGAACTCTGCATTCAAATGGATATATCTTTCCTTTTCTCCTTTGCCTTTCATTTCTCTTCTTTTCACAGCTATTTGTAAGTCCTGCTCAGACAACCATTTTGCCTTTTTGCATTTCTTTTTCTTGGCGATGGCCTCCTGTACAATGTCAAGAACCTGTCTCCATAGTTCTTCAGTCACTCTATCATATCTAATCCCTTAAATCTATTTATTACTTCTTCTGTATAATTGAAAGTGATTTGAATTAGGCCATACGTGAATGGTCCTGTGGTTTTCCCTACTGTCTTCAATTTAAGTCTGAATTTGGCAATAAGGAGTTCATGATCTGAGCCACAGTCAGCTCCTGGTCTTGTTTTTGTTGACTGTATAGAGCTTCTCCATCTTTGACTGCAAAGAATATAATCAATCTGATTTTGGTGTTGATCATCTGGTGATGTCCATGTGTAGAGTCTTCTCTTGTGTTGCTGGAAGAGGGTGTTTGCTATGACCAGTGCTTTTTCTTTTTTTTTTAATTTTTATTTTTACTATATTTTGCTTTACAATACTGTATTGGTTTCGCCATACATTGACATGAATCCACCATGGGTGTACATGAGTTCCCAATCATGACCCCCCCTCCCACCTCCCACCCCATATCATCTCTCTGGATCATCCCCATGCACCAGCCCCAAGCATCCTGTATCTTCTATCGAAAATAGACTGGTGATTCATTTCTTACATGATAGTATACATGTTTCAATGCCATTCTCCCAAATCATCCCACCCTCTCCCTCTCTCTCAGAGTCCAAAAGTCCATTCTACACATCTGTGTCTCTTTTGCTGTCTCACATACAGGGTTATCATTACCATCTTTCTAAATTCCATACACATGTGTTAGTATACTGTATTGATGTTTTTCTTTCTGGCTTACTTCACTCTGTATATTCGGCTCCAGTTTCATCCATCTCATTAGAACTGATTCAAATGTATTCTTTTTAATGGCTGAGTTATACTCCATTGTGTATATGTACCACAGCTTTCTTATCCATTCATCTGCTGATGGACATCTAGGTTGTTTCCATGTCCTGGCTATTATAAACAGTGCTGCGATGAACATTGGGGTACATGTGTCTCTTTCAATTCTGGTTTCCTTGGTGTGTATGCCCAGCAGTGGGATGTGAAAAACTGCAAATAGAACTGACAAATGCTTTTTCTTGGCAAAACTCTATTAGCCTTTGCCTTGCTTCATTCTGTACTCCAAGGCCAAATTTGCCTGTTGCTCCAGGTATCTGCTGACTTCCTACTTTTGCATTCCAGTCCCCTATAATGAAAAGAACATCTTTTTGGGGTGTTAGTTTTAGAAGGTCTTGTAGGTCTTCATAGAACTGTTAAACTTCAGCTTCTTCAGCATTGCTGGTTGGTTCATAGACTTGGATTGCTGTGATATTGAATGGTTTGCCTTGGAAACAAATAGAGATCAGTCATTTTTGAGATTACTTCCAGGTACTGCATTTCAGCCTCTTTTGTTGACTATGAAGGCTATTCCATTCTTCTGAGGGATTCTTGCCCACAATAGTAGATACAATGGTCATCTGAGTTAGATTTACCCATTCTAGTTCATTTTAGCTCTCTGATTCCTAAAATGTTGATGCTCACTCTTGCCATCTTCTGTTTGACCCCTTGCAATTCGTCTTGATTTACGGCAATCTAGCATTCTATGTTCCAATGCAATATTGCTTTTTACCGCATCAGACTTTACTTCCATCACCAGTCACATCCACAACTGGGTGTTGGTATTCCTTTGGCTCTGTCTCTTCATTCTTTCTGGAGTTATTTCTTCACTGATTTCCATTAGCATATTAAGCACCTATCGACCTGGGGAGTTCCTCTTTCAGTGTTCTATATTTTTGCCTTTTCATACTGTTCATGGGGTTCTCAAGGCAAGAATACTGAAGTGGTTTGCCATTCCTTTCTCCAGTGGACCACGTTTTGTCAGAACTCTCCACCATGACCCATCCATCTTGGGTGGCCCTACACGGCATGGCTCTTAGTTTCAGTGAATTAGACAAGGCATCTTGCTGGGGCTCCTCCTTTGCCCTTGGACACAGGGTATCCCCTCAAAATCCCTCCTGCACCACACGGCTGCCGCTCCAGTGCCATTAAGTAATAAACTTATTGACTTAATTAAGTTTAATTATACACTTATTTAAGGAGCAACTAAAAATTATATGTTATAGAACATTCTTTTATACTGTTTCAGAGAGTCATCAGGGGATTTCCGGTTCAAGCTTAGTGTAATAATTTAAGTTTATAGGTGTATATAGTCTCTTTCTCAGAATGGCATAACTTTGAGAGACATCTGATTATTCTATAAATATGAAATTTATGTTTTTCACACTTCCCTCTAGGTCTAGACAGGCACAAGAAGAATATGTTTTTTTTTCTCTCCTCCTTTCTTTCTTGCCTTGGGATTCCATGAACTGAAGTGCTGAGATGCTCTGGGACTGTTCTGGAAGTAGAAGAAGCCTCTTGTCAAGTGAACTGTGCCTGCTCTGCTCCCTGGTCCTATTTGCAGACCTGGAGCAGATGTGCAGGCAAATTCAATTTACCTCAATTCATCCCAGTTTAATTAGCAGCTGGGTTACTCCTGGCTCCAGGAAAGCCAGAGAGTGACAGTTTGTGTAACAGAGCATCTGTCCTCTAGAAACAACGTTCCCCTCTGGAATGCTACTGGATCCATAGATAAATCTTACCAAGTCGACACCAGAAGGGACAGACTTCTCATGCTAGTTAATTCTAGACAAAACCACTCTCTTCTGATTAAAGAAAAACTTGTGTCTTATGTGAATAAATGGCAGATGCCTTAAGACATAATTCTCTACCCAAAGCTGAGAATTAAGTTCACTTTGGAAGATTCTCCATCATTTAGCAAAGTTGGGGGGAGGAGCATAAGTTCTTATGGAAATGAATTTAAGGTAGAGTGAGGTAAATAAGATCAGATATAGATCTACTATACTATATTAAGTATAGAAATATCATGTCTTAAGAAGCATCACTCTATTTCTCTTTTTTAATTTATTGTAGTAAAATGCATATAACACAGTCTTAGCCATATTCAAGGATACAGTTCAATGGTATTGTATACATTCATAATGTGAAACCATCACCACTACCCATTTATGTAGTTTTTCATATTATAATACGCCCATTAAACAATAATTTCTCTTTCTGCTCAGCCTCTGGTAACCATGATTACACCTTTTGCCTCTATGATTTTGATTAAGTACTTCATCTAAGTGGAAGCATATAATATTTATCATATTATAACTGGTTTATTTCTATTAGAATAAGGCCCTCAAGGTTTTGCCATGTTTCAGTGTGTGTCAGAGTTTTCTTCCTTTTTTAATGCTGAATAATATTCCATCATATGACATAACACATTTGTCTGTATATTCATTGGTCAGTGGACACTTTGGCTGCTTCTATGTTTTAGCTATTGTGATTTCCGGTCTTACTTAAAGGCATAAATGTAGCTAAACTTGTATCAGAGTAGCTAATATCAGAATCCGTGCTGGTTTAAGGAAATGAGTCAGAATCACTGAGTAACTAGACAACAAAAAATCATAAGAGACTTGAAGGGAAAAACACTCTAATATTGTCAGCCAACAATATATAATCCTCAGTGATGATGCTAAAAATCTGTGCATGTATTTTACATTTACTGTGTTCTAGATACTGTGTCAGTATGTGTGTGTGTGTGTGTGTGTGTCTGTATTTGTACTTATCTCTGCTGAATAGGTATCTATCTTTATTCAGATTTTTAGGAGAGTAGTTCAGAGATAAGTTATGATTAAATCCAGAATAGTGAAATACAAATCAGTCTGAATCATTTCCACACACTACGGAAGTAAATTTTCATAACAGGTACATAATATAAGGGCACATGCTAACAAGGTAAGTTTGTACTGTGCTTCCCTAGTGGCTCAGGTGGTAAAGAATCTGCCTGCAATGCAGGAGACTGGAGTTCAAACCCTGGGTTGGGAAGATCCCCTGGAGGAGGAAATGGCAACCCCACTCCAGTATTCTTTCCTAGAGAATTCCATGCTCAGAAGAGCCTGGCAGGCTACAGTCCATGGGGTTGCACAAAGAATGGGACATAACTGAGCAACTAACTTTCACTTTCAAAGTTTGTACTAGAGAATGGAGGAGGTATGCAAAGTAGCAAACTGTACACATGAAGAGGAGTGGAGCAGGCTGGATGATGCTCACATATGCCAAGCTTCTAGGTTCCTTGTTTTAAGGTATTTATCACAGATAAATGTTATAATCCAGATGAGAACTAGTAGAAAACATTTTTGCAATACTAGCAGCAATCTATGATCTTTGCAGTGTTATGAAGACCACAGAAGGCCCTAAGTCCTGAGAAGCTAGAAACAAGAAAAAGAAGAATTTTATTAAAAAAGAGAACCAAATTATTATCTATAACGAGTTTCAAAGGAAGAATGAAAGGTCTAGAAAGTACGATTTGCTTTCTCATAAAATTTATGAGAAATTTTGCTTAAATTTTATGAGAACTGCGAGGAAAAAAAACAATTGTTAGTCACAGTATAGTGCAATGGTTCTAAGATGGTGTCTGAAGTCTGACGGCCTTGGTTTGCATCTTGGTCTCCCCATTAACCAGCCTGTGACCTTGGGTAATATAAGTTATCCTCACTGACTGGATGGACTTAGAGTTAGTTCTCTACCCCCTTCTAAGGTGCACAGTTTGATGTCCATGGTAACCTGCGTAACTGCTGGTGATTATGGAAGCAACCTATGCTAAGCTCCCATCTCTGTCCCCAACAGTTTAGTTCTCCACAAGATTCAAATGGAGAGAGAAAAAAAAAAATCTTCTTTCCCTCAAAAAACATGTGTGACAATTGTACCTGCTATTATATTTATGAAATTTGAATAACTGAATAATAATAAGGTCTTAAGGATACACAAACACAGGCAGCAGTAAAACTGACTTCACACTTGGATCATTTATCTTGCAATCCATAAATGGTTGAAATGTAACTACTGACATAAAGAACTTCTATCTTCCATGTTGAGTGTGTTAGAAAAAAATTGATATCTTTGAACCACAAAGGAGAAAAACTACGATGAATTAGGTGTAAGAGGTATCTGTGAAAAGGGCCGGAATCCAAATTCCTTTCTAGGTCCCCTTGAAGTGCTTTTTCTACTGAAATTAGACATTACAGATAATTTGCTATGAGAATAGCAATAGCAATAGCAATCATGTAATAAAGAAGACTGCATGGCTTCAAGTCTATGGGAACATATTGAAAGAAAAGACTATATGACCCTATCTGGAGAGATTGGCAAATAGAGGGAGCATTTATTCATATCTTTAGTTAAGATGAAATATCTATATGCTGCTGCTGCTAAGTCACTTCAGTAGTGTCCGACTCTGTGCGACCCCAGAGATGGCAGCCCACCAGGCTCTCCTGTCCCTGGGATTCTCCAGGCAAGAACACTGGAGTGGGTTGCCATTTCCTTCTCCAATGCATGAAAGGGAAAAGTGAAAGGGAAGTCGCTCAGTCGTGTCCGACTCTTAGCAACCCCATGGACTGTAGCCCACCAGGCTCCTCCATCCATGGGATTTTCCAGGCAAGAATACTGGAGTGGGGTGCCATTGCCTTCTCCGATATCAATCACTAAATATCAGTTATTATAGTCATAGGGCTAATAATGGCTTTTGTAATAATGGTGATAAGGCAAAATACTTAATCATAGACATGTAAGAAAGTTAAACTTGCCAGTTGTAGATGAAAATAATTTGAACAGAATAGGTAATAGAAAGTTATGGATAGGCAGGCCACAGATTGCCTTAATGAGAAAAATTCAAATAATTATTTCTGCCCAATATTTAATGGGCTTTCTCATAAGTAGTATGTGTTGTGCAACAGAAAACTCATTCATGGACTAGATAACCCTATGAAAGTGATTTTTAAAAAGACAGTTTGGGAGCCCTGTGTAAAAATCCCAAAAGGGTTGCTCCCTATCTGAGCATTCATCATTTCAATGAGTTCCTTTGGTTTCCTCTCATGACAGAGGCGATCCATCAGCCTTGGGGACGAAAGGCTTCTAAGCATATGCTTTTGCCCTTTATAAGCTCTTAAGGATACATAGACAAACACAGGCAGCAGTAAAACTGACTCCACTTCACACTTGGATCATTTATCTTGCAACACAAGATACACTGATTTCCCGGGGTGGGGAGGATTATCTCCAGAGTCTCTAATACAGGAGCAATGAGAAAATTGACAGTAGTTGTTAAAACCTTCCTAACCATAATGGGTTTGTCTTGATAAAAGGTCCAACATACCTGCTCAATATCTACCCAACAATATCAGATTTGCTTTGGGGAGGGGGGGAAACTAAGGAAAATGAATCATTTCCCCTCCAATCAAAAAATACAGAGGACCATGGGATATTCTAGAATCCACATACAAGTCTGAGTGAAACTTATTTAAAATTTCATCTGACCTTTTGTGAGTGAGACTACCACTAGCCACTTGCTGATTTTTCTGCCCAAATTAGAGGACCCCCAAAACAATTCCAATACTAAGGACAACACTTTTATAATTTCAAAATGAATCAAAAATTTAGGCTTCAACTTATGTACAGCATGACCTGCCATAACACAGAAAAAGTGCTTTGTGAATCTATAGAGGAATTTCAGATTTCATGTATACTGCCTAACTATTTGGGGGCAGAGATGCCTTCATCAGTGCATCTGAAATTAAGAGATTTATCTCAGTGTTGATTCCAGTGACTGTTTTCCTTTACACATTTCTCTCTGGAAAAGAGGGCAATATTGTCAATAAATAATGTGAAATGCTATACATTTTTCTACTTTGCTGCTACTCTGCTATATGTTGGGTGGAACTTATCAGCATGAAAATTTTATAACTAGAACTCTGTTACATTTGAGTATGCTGAAACAGATCTATCTTTCCAAACTTTAATAAGCATTTATAGAACACCTATGATATGCCAAGTACTGTGTGTTGAGTGGTGAACAAATCAGAAAATTCCCATTCTCTAGAATTTTGATCTGACAGAAATGACAGATATTAACTAAAAATTTAATTACTTTTTCTTTTTAAACTACATAATTGTTAGTTTTAGGAAGGTACTAATAAGTACCATCATGTTCACATTTGTAGAAAAGGACCTGGTTCCTGCTGTATAATTGATACAAATTAACTATTTGATACGGAGAAGGCAATGGCAACCCACTCCAATACTCTTGCCTGGAAAATAACATGGACAGAAGAGCCTGGTAGGCTACAGTCCATGGGGTCTCGAACAGTCGACACGACTGAGTGACTTCACTTTCACTTTTCACTTTCATGCATTGGAGAAGGAAATGGCAACCCACTCCAGTGTTCTTGCCTGGAGAGTCCCAGGGACGGGGGAGCCAGGTGGGCTGCCATCTATGGGGTCACATAGAGTCAGACACTTAGCAGAAGCAGCAACTATTTGATAAATATATGAAAAATATTTCTGAGAATACATAGTAGGGAGTGATATTGATCATCTCTAGTAGTCTAATTTCCTAAAATATTCAAGATTTCACTAAAACTTTTAGCATACATCAAATTGTTGAGGAAATTAAAAGAAATGTACCATGTATTTCTCCTTGCCAACTATTCCAACCTCTGGATATTCAGCCAGATCATTCCTTCTTCACTTTTTCCACGAGGCCATTCTGACATCATTTCTCCTGTTAATGTGGGACCTTGGAAAAGCATATTAAATTCTTCCACATTGCAGCCTCCAGCATCCATCCAGAAACAGAGCATTTCCTGTTCTTGGTGGCCACCACACGTGCATTATGTCACTCTATTAAGATATTCCTGGGTCACATGTTCTGTTGGCAGCACAGAAATCTCTAATGTCACCTGTGATTTCCCAGGCTATTCTCTCATGAGTACTCCCCCCTCTGCTACCATCTCCACCTCCAGCTCTACAGAGAATTAAAGGCAATGCATTTATAATATGTAAAAAGGTGTTAAATAACATGTGGAAAAGATGTATAGAGAGAAATCATAGAGATAATAACCAGCCAAAACTTGCCTTAATACCGTTAAACTTTAATGAGCACCAATAATTATTTCACACTATTATAGCCCTTGTATTACTATGGCTTACATAGGTGTAAAAGTCATATTCCTACACTATCATAGTAAAGGAGTGCTACATTGGATAGACCATTTTATTTAGGCTGAGTGGGTTTTCTTTGAAAAATAATTGTTGATAAAGTCTCAATTATTCATTCACCAAATATTTTTTGGACTCGTATGTGCCAGTGTGCCTGGGACTAATTCAGCACAAGTAACACAAAAAATTTTGATAGAATAATTTACATGATGACTACTGTTATCTATCAAAATTTCTATAAATGAGTAAGTGGAGGGGATTATGGAAATACATACCTGTAAGGGCTATTAAACAAATACCAGGGGTTGAGGAAAGATTTTCTTGGACAAAGGAAAGTCGAAGTTAAGCTATATAGGATAATTTGGAATTGGCTAATTATTCATTTATCCTATGAATATAATAATATATTGAGAACTTTGACAAATACGCAATATAATATTCCAAGCATACTAAGAGTAGAAGAGAGAGTGGAGGAAAAGATAATGGCATTGCATGAAGAAAGAAAAATTAATGAAAGTTCAAAGGTTCCTAAAGCTTGTGAATGGAAGGATCATTCATTGATATAAGTAATGCAAGAGAAGAAACAAGTTTGATGTGGATAGTTTTGTCTTGGACTTGAGGAAGGGCAGATGACACCACCCTTATGGCAGAAAGCAAAGAAGAATTAAAGAGCCTCTTGATGAAAGTGAAAGACAAGAGTGAAAAAGCTGGCATAAAACTCAACATTCAGAAAACTAAGATCTGGTCCCATTACTTCATGGCAAATAGATGGGGAAACAATGGAAACAGTGAGAGATTATTTGGGGGGGAGCAGATAGTGACTGAAGCCATGAAATTAAAAGACGCTTGCTCCTTGGAAGAAAAGCTATGATCAACCTAGACAGCATATTAAAAAGCAGAGACATTACTTTGCCAACAAAGGTCTGTCTAGTCAAAGCTATGGTTTTTTCAGTAGTCATGAATGGATGTGAGAGTTGAACTATAAAGAAAGCTGAGCACCAAAAAATTGATGCTTTTAAACCGTGGTGCTGGAGAAGACTCTTGAGAGTCTCTTGAACTACAAGGAGATCAATCCAGTCAATCCATGCTGAAGCTGAAACTCCAATACTTTGGCCTCCTGAGGCAAAGAACTGATTTTTTGGAAAAGATTCTAATGCTGAGAAAAATTGAAGGCAGGAGGAGAAGGGGACAATAGAGGATGAGATAGCTGGATGGCATCACTGACTCGATGGACATGAGTCTGAGCAGCTTTGGGAGTTGTTGATGGACAGGGATGCTTGGCATGCTGCAGTCCATGGGGTTCATGGGGTCACAAAGAGTCAGACACGACTGAGCAACTGAACTGAACTGAACTGAACTACATTTAAATGACCCAAGTCACCTTAGTTCAGTTCAGTAGCGCAGTCGTGTCTGACTCTTTGTGACCCCATGAACTGCAGCAGTTGGCACTAAATTCAGAACAAAAATCAGGAAACCTTAATAACCTTAGTGAAGATTGCAGATGAGATCAAAAGTGTCCCAAATTTCAATATTTGCTTTGTAGTCTTCTGAATAACTCAATTTACAAATGATAATCCCTCATCCTGTTCTTTCTAGTATCTTAAACTTGATGAATTTTTAGACTTATGCATTCATACAGTTGCTCTGTCCAGACATGAGGAATATAGAGATGGGTAAAACTCAATTCCTACCATTGAAAAGTTTAAGAGAAAAATCTATTCAATGTGCTTTTCTCACAACTTATTCTTTAACTGTCAGCAAATACTACCCCCAATACTCTGCCTATTTGAAATATTAAAAGGAATTTTTGAAGAGAAAGTTTTCATGGTTAAAAACATTTAGGAAATAGCTTATATTTTAGCCTACTCTTGTTGATTCACACAGCAATTCATTATAACAATAACAAGAAAACCTAGAAACTTGCTTAATTTCATTCAGTCATGAAATCCATTGTTATTGTTTCCTTGTGTATGTACTATATATTAACATCATATTAATATTATCCATTATTTGTTTCTCATGTCAATTTGAGAACAATCTGCATTTGCTAATACAAGTTAAATACTAAAGCACACCCTTTAGGTTACAGTATTTTTTCACCTTCTTCCAGCCACATGCATAACTGGACTCTCAATCACCCATTTTCCGAGGGTTGTAATGACAACTTTTTTTTTAACATACCAAGCACAACCTTGATTGGGATTTTGAAAACAGGTTTCCCCAACAATCTTTGATTTTACCAAAAGCTGTGAAATTCTGTTTTGCTTTCACCAAGTTTTTACCATACCATCTATATATTAATTTTTATCTACATCTACTTTAAATCTAATAACCTCTTGTAATCACCTAAGCAATACTATTGGTGACATAATGGATTGTAAATCAATTTGCATTTGTTAATACATATTAAGTTAAAGATAAATTTTAAAGAAAGCTTATGTGTTACTTGAAATCATCTAATACTCAAGTATCATGAGAACACTGAGAATGAATTAAGTAACAGAAATTCTTCTCTGCATCTACATATATATGCAAAATACTGAGATTTCTAGAATAGACAAAATTCTAAGTTGAATATTATGTGACTTTAAAGTCAGCTTCTGATATTCTTTCTAGACAACTCATGTAAGATTAAAAAAAGTTATTAGTAATTAACCTGATATTTCAGTAGGATTCAATAAAAATAAATTGTTATGCATTAAAGACAACCTTATTGAGAAAATATATGTCCTGAATAAAAACCATAATGTGAACCCAAAAACAATCAAAACAAAAACACTTAAAAATTCAGGAATGGAATTGTGGTTGACAAGTAAGAAAACTATATTTACAATGATTATTTGAATTAAAAGCAATAAACATAATCCTTAGTTTTCAACTGCAGCCTAAGACAACTAATTCAAAAATTGATGTGGGACCCTTGTTTCTGGGACTGGGGAAGGAAGCATGAGATTTGGCATTTCTCGTGGCAACAAGTTTTGCTAGAAACTCTACAATTATAATATCTACATCTCAATAACTTTATGTTATTGTCACGTTGAAGTACTATTATAAAATATATTTTTTTCTTTAGGACACATTGTCAGAATTGATTCAACTCAGTTTCCTTGGGAAGATTTGAAACCCTAAATGGTAAAACCAGAAATGTGCAGAGATGATACTTCAGGATAAGAGAACTACACAGCACTAGGAACCAAGCAGCCTAGTGCTGTTAGAAGTTAAGTGAGTTTTGTGGGCCTTCCTGAACATCTAATCACAATACCATCTTTAAAAAAAAAGATTAAAATGAAATACATTTTATAGGCATATACCAGTAGAAATACTAGAAACATTGTGGGTATACAAGTTATTAACAAGTTGGAAATTATCTCTACTACCACATCAAAAAACAACTACTAATTAACTTCTATTAAACACATTATCTGTGAGATATTTAGCTAAAACCTTTATCTGATTTCATTAGTCCTTAAAGTAAACCTACAAAGGTATATTACAGACAATTTCATAGAAAGACATTGAAACTTGTAGAGATTTAAAGACTGCATTATATTTGTACAAAACAGATCTACACAGCACATAAACAAAGGCTAATTTACATTTTTTTCTTTTAAGCAACTTTGAGAGCAATATTCTTGAATAAACGTAAAACACAAAGTTCTGCCCCTCACATATATCAGGTGTTGAATACATTTTAGTTCTCTAAAACTCCATCAAATAAACTGAGTATGGTACAACAGATGGTGGCCATGCCCTTGTGCATTTCTCTCATTGGGCTTGCCGAATCATTGACAATTATTTAAAGTAGACAGTATTAGTTATTAATAAAGGGAATTGTGATTTTCTCATGTCATACAGCTGGTACGTGATGAAACCAGAATTAAAACCAGGTTTATGAATTTCAGATATAATATTCTATTTGCTTTCAACATAGAAGAAGATCTCACACACCTTAGAATTTGGGGTGAAATTCTATTACTGTATAAGAATCATAGGTGAATTACAGGACACACTAGGACCAAGAAGAATGGGAAAAGAAAGAGATGACAGGTACAGTGGATAAGAGGAATGATGATACAATTTCAGGCACGTCAATCTCTGGGAAAGCCCACAGTTTAAGAGTGAATGGAGAATCTACTGTATAGCAGCAGCTTTGGAAATGAAAAACAGACTGTAAAAGTGTCTTACCTTTCAACTAAATGTCCAACATACATAAAATGGAGTGCTTGCAGGAGTTTAACAGGATTAAACCAAGGATCAGACCAAAATGACAGCTCCACTTAAAAGATGAATTGCAAAGTCACATAAGTACAGAGGGAGGTCAAGCCACAGCAGGCATTTATTGCTAAAGGATTGATAAAGTGACATTTTCCAATAAAGGGAGATGAAGATGATTTTGAAAAATAAAATCAGAATTATGTTCAGGGCTCATGGGAAAGAGACAAGAAGGATTATTAGGAATCTTTAAAAAATCACAAAATATTTTATTTAGTATATGACCAAACATATCAAAATGTCCCTACTTAAATTCACCAATATTATATTAAGAAAATACTGCCCTCATTTCAGCCCATTAACAGGGTTAGTTGTTAATTAGTTCTGTGTTCCAAAAATGAACAATGTATGAAAAACTGTCTAATTCGTGTGCAGAAAAGCTAAGCAAAGGATTTTATTTTTAAATATAAAAACAAAAAAAATGGAAAGAATTACAAGGGATTCAACTTATTAATTATTGACACATTTTACTGCATTTGTGTCTAAAGATTCAAATGTTACCTCTGCATTAGGGTTCCTGTAACTATTCATTGACTTTTGAGACCCTGGGTAACTATATAAAAACAATCATTAAGAAAGTTTCATTTAGGAATTTTAGTCCAAAGACATTTTTTAGTTGCAAAGATGTATTCCTAAATTGCCACTGTTACCAATGAAATCATGAGGGTGAGATGAGATGTATGAGCATGGAATAGTCTGTAAAAAATAACAAATGAATACATACAAGAAAGTGAAGTGACTCTCTCAAGACCACTTTACTCTAGAAGCAAAACTGCCATGAGTTGAGTCAACTCTATCTGAAAAGTAAATCATAACTCTGAATCTAAAGGATTCCTTCTGCTGACTTTTCTTGCCCTTATTCTAAAACTGCCTTGCAAATATTTTCTGTATGCATGGACTTCAATTTTAAACTGCCTGAGGCTAGGACCATAAAAATTTTGCATTATTTTTTTTCAACTATTTTGAACTATATTTGAACAATTTTGAACTATTTCTCTAGTTCACAGCTATATATATATATATATATATATATATAGTTAAAATGTGATTGCTTATTTGTCCCACTTCCTCAGGGGAACTTTCGAAGAGTTTTGAGTTGCCTTGGAACAAATACAATACTTTGTGGATATAATATTAAGAGTTAAGTGTTAACGCTCATCCAAATTTTAGCTTTGATCAATAATAGCTTTTATATTTGGGGATTACTCTTGCAGAAGCCCCCAGAGGTAGAGCAGAGGGTGTAGAGCTTATGTTCTTATTGGTTTTGTTGATGGCTACCTCCAGTTCACTTTAAGACTTGTAACACAATCAGAAGAATAAATGGTAACAGTGAAAATGAAAGTCACTTAGTCATGTCCAACTCTTTGAGACCCCATGGAATTCTCCAGGCCAGGATACTGGCGTGGGTAGCCTTCACCTTCTCCAGGGGATCTTCCTGACCCAGGAATCGAACTGAGGTCTCCAGCATTGCAGGTGGATTCTTTACCATCTGAGCCACCAGGGAAGCCCATGAATGGTGGAGTGGGTAGCCTATCCCTTCTCCAGGCAATCTTCCTATTCCAGGAATCGAACCGGAGTCTCCCGCCTTGTGGGCCAATTCTTTACGAGCTGAGCCACAAGGGAAGCCCAAAAGGCAACAGGGATAAGAGGGATAATAACAAAAATCATCAAGTTCAACAAGGACTATGCAGGCAATATTTGATATGAATACATTAAAGTGGAAACCATAGTCATCTGAAACCCAAACACTTAAACCTTCTAAAGTCACGTATTCTGTAATGTTTCATACTTTAAATAAATAAATAAAATTTTCTCTGTACACTCAGTAAGGCAAATTTTCACTTTTAAATAGTTTCCAGGGTTTTTTTTTTGTGTGTGTGTGTGTACAACCTTAAGTTTTACTGGATATCAAAAAATTCATTAGGTAGATATATTCCTAAGTATTTTATTCTTTTTGTTGCAATGGTGAATGGAATTGTTTCCTTAATTTCTTTTTCTACTTTCTCATTATTAGTGTATAGGAATGCAAGGGATTTCTGTGTGTTGATTTTATATCCTGCAACTTTACTATATTCATTAATTAGCTCTAGTAATTTTCTGGTAGAGTCTTTAGGGTTGTCTATGTAGAGGATCATGTCATCTGCAAACAGTGAGAGTTTTACTTCTTCTTTTCCAATTTGGATTCCTTTTATTTCTTTTTCTGCTCTGATTGCTGTGGCTAAAATTTCCAGCGGACTTTTGGACTCAGAGGGAGAGGGAGAGGGTGAGATGATTTGGGAGAATGGCATTGAAACATGTATAATATCATGTAAGAATCGAATTGCCAGTCTATGTCCGATGCAGGATACGGCATGCTTGGGGCTGGTACACGGGGATGACCCAGAGAGATGTTGGGGGGAGGGGAGTGGGAGGGGGGTTCATGTTTGGGAACGCATGTACACCCGTGGGGGATTCATGTTAATGTATGGCAAAACCAATACAGAATTGTAAAGTAAAATAAAAAAAGAAAAAAGAAAAAAAAATTCAGTCATATCTTGGAAAAAAATCAGCAGAAAATATAGATGGTATCATTTTAAAACCAAAAATCAAGCTCAGATTTTTAGAAAATGAGGGGAGGAGGGAAAGGATCAAAACAACGTTTTTAGGCCAGATGGGTCACTTTTACTCATCATGTTCAAATGTTTGTGTAGTGTCCAAAAACAGCAGGTATATTGTAGAACAAAAAATATCAACTATAAAAGGATGAGTTATAACAATTCATATTTTCTAAAGTGTCAAAACAGTCTTTGATCCTCAGTATCAAAAGGACACTTGATTTTTGTATTGTATATTTTTTCTGTATTTTTTACCTTAGCTTCACTCTACTTTTGATGATAAAAAACCTTAAAGTAATGATTTGTTATAGCTACAATCTGAAAGTATCGATAATACACAAGAAATAGTTTGGATTAGATTTAGAATATTTTAAAAACACATTTGCCACTTAAGGCAGTATTTTAAGAGGGGAAAAATGCAAAATTTAAAAAAATTAAAGGAAATTCTTTTAAGATATGTAGACAGAAAGGACCAGTGTTCGTGCATTCTTCTTGGAGTTATGATTTTTCTTAATGGAATTACGTAATGTGCTGGGGTCACAATTAGAAAGGCTGTTAGATTCCATGCAAACTTACAAATGACTTAGTGAGCTGGGAGAACTGTCAGCAAAATCTGATTCCAGGGCCTTTCTGCTTGCCAAATCACCCCTGCTTCCTCCTGCATGATTTAATTTTCTCTCTCTACAGCATCATTCCTTCAGCAATGTAGACACTGATGACTTCCACTATGTAAAATAACCCAATCAAAAGCTTCCTTAGAAATAAACTCACAGACAGATAAACTTATGGTAACCAAAGAGTAAGAGGGGCCAGTAGGGGGATAAATTAGGAGTTTGGGATTAACAGATACACACTACTATATATAAAATAGACAAGAAGGACTTACTGTATAGGATACAGAACTATACTCATTATCTTGAAATAACCTATAATGGAAAAGAAGCTTTGCTATATACCTAAAAGTAATACAACAAGATGTAAACCGTCTATATTTCAATTTTAAAAAAGAAATTATTTTCTATTTTTCTTCCAAGCATTCTATATTCCCTTTTACAGCCAAGCTCAATTAAAGAAGTTTCCACCTTCACTTTTATCTCTCCTCTTGACTTTAGCCTCTTTTTACTCTCTTTTTGCACTGTTTTATCTGCTTGCATCATTGGACCTGCTTCAGTGGCCACTGCTTCTCAGGCCTCTATACATTTTCCTTCTAATCATTTAACCTCAGACTCCCCTTTCCCTCTCCTGCTCTTCTCTTTTCTACTCCCCTCTTCTCTCCTCTTCCCCATCCTCCAAACTAACTCCTGAGGAGGCTACATTCAATCCCTTACAAGGGTTTAATAAAGCATCATTTTCATCTCAGGCAATAACCTAATTTCTAAACTTTGGACTTGAATTTCTTATTGCCTATCAACTTCTTCAGTTTTAAAAAATATTTTCTTAGATATACATATATTCATCTTAATGATATATAACAGCCAATATAGAATGGCTCTTTCCAAACACATTGTCTGACAATCACAAAGAATACTGAGTATAACAGGACAATTTTAAAAACAGAATAGCTTCAGAAAGACTTGATTACATATTTTCTACATTAAAACACATATTTTATGCTTGGTTCCTGGAATGGTTTCACTGATATAAAAAGTAAAGGATTTTTTCAACATAATTTTAGGCAGTCTTTTATATAGTTTTATTGCATAGAAAAGATAGTATCTGTCAAGTCTGTTTCATGGAATTGAATTACACTAGAAGAGAAGTTCTTTTACTGACTAATCATAAAAAGAACCAAAATTCAAAGCAAATCATATTTGCCATAAAAGATCCATACAAAATCTTGTAATACATCATCTTAGAGAACTATTGGAAATAACTTGAAATTCATAAAAACTAAAATCAGAGAGGTTTACTTCTTTTCTTAACCCATCAACTAGATATTTCGTCTGTTTTTTAGCAATAGAAAAGTAGTCTGTCCATATATTAGTAGTAGGAGATAATTTCTATTTCATCAGACTTTAGTGCCAATAAGTGACAGCATCAAGTGACTTTGGCAGAACATCTGTACGTACTTCTCTACATACTGTATTTTGGTTTACGTGTAAATGTAACACATTGACAGACTGAAAGATAAAGAGTTTGACTTTCATCCAAATATTACTGTATGCAATTAACTACAGGCGGCATAGTGCCAGTGGGATGTGGGATAACGCTATTGGAATTTTGCTTCATTTTTGTGAAATAAAAGCATGTATACAAAATTTCAATATTTCATATTAAAATGTCTATGAGCATATTAGAAATTATTTTAGAAATAAGGCAATCATTTTTCCACATAACATTTTAGCTACTAATATATGACAGACCCTGTTCTGCACATTTTATGCTTGCACTGCTACCATAATTTTTACCACCTTAAAAAATTCTCCACCCTTTTCCTCAGTTTTATTCTTAACTTTCTGCTCATATCTTGCTCCTTTCTTATGGAGCTTTACTATTTCATTACTCTATGAAGTAGTTCTTTGAGTTTACTTCCTAAAACAGTGATTGGATTATAAAATTCTAAAGGCACAGTCTGTCTCTAATTTATATTTACATCTATTCTACAGTAATTTATTGTATCTTGGAAAGTTTAGGGCTTTATAGTTAAATCAGTTTGCCTTTACTGCTTAACAGAGCATTGTCCAAAATAATGGTTTATAAAAAAAGGTTCAGCTTATAATTTGGGGGTTGGGAACTGGGATTTCATTTAATTAGGTAGTTTATTCTTCTGGTCCCTGCAGGGCCCATACAAGCATCTGCAGTCACCTTCCTGGACAGTTCTAACCGTGTTGACTGGTCTCTCTCACCTGCCTGGAATGGTTGACTACCTGACCCATGTGGTCATTCATCAAACGGCAGCCTATCCCAGGTTATTTCTCAAGATCACAATAAAGAGACCAGAAGTTTTCAGGGCCTCAGGGGCCTCAACTGCAAACTGGTACAATACACCTCTGCTTCATTTTCTTGGCTAAAACGAATCACAGCCCAGACACGAGGGACTAGAAAACAGACAACCTTTTCAAGTAAGATCTGGGGTCACTTTGGAAGGGCACAAATACAGGAAGATGAAGAATGTGGGGTTATTTCTATAATTGATCAACAGTTTTAGTACCTTTTTCAAGACAGCATGTCTATTATTTCATATATTTTTCTCAAAATAGGTAATGTAAGGCAAATGTACTACTATAAATGCTACTTAATATTTAATGTGGGAATCATCAAATCATGCACTGATAAAGCTGGGTAGGATATATGAAAACGAAAGTGAAAGTCACTCATTTGTATCCAACACTTTGCTACCCCGTGGATTACACAGTCCATGGAATTTTCTAGTCCAGAATACTGGAGTTAGTAGCCTTTCCCTTCTCCAGGGGATCTTCCCAACCCAGGGATCAAACCCAGGTCTCCTGCATTACAGGCAGATTCCCCAAGGAAATAGGATGCATTCACTAAATCCTCATTTTCAGATGAAATTGATGAACTTGCATGAGTTGCCAACACACAATGACTGAATAAGTCCTAAAAACCAGCAATCCCACTGCTGGGCATACACACCGAGGAAACCAGAATTGAAAGAGACACGTGTACCCCAATGTTCATTGCAGCACTGTTTGTAATAGCCAGGACATGGAAGCAACCTAGATGTCCATCAGCAGATGAATGGATAAGAAATCAGTGGTACATATACACAATGGAGTATTACTCAGCCATTAAAAAGAATACATTTGAATCAGTTCTAATGAGGTGGATGAAACTGGAGCCTATTATACAGAGTGAAGTAAGCCAGAAAGAAAAACACCAATATAGTATACTAACGCCTATATATGGAATTCAGAAAGATGGTAACAATAACCCGGTATGTGAGACAGCAAAAGAGACACAGATGTATAGAACAGCCTTTTGGACTCTGTGGGAGAGGGAGAGGGTGGGATGATTTGGGAGAATGGCATTGAAACATGTATAATATCATATAAGAAATGAATCCCCAGTCCAGGTTCAATGCAGGATACAGGATGCTTGGGGCTGGTGCACTGGGACAACCCAGAGGGATGGTACAGGGAGGGAGGTGGGAGAGGGGTTCAGGATGGGAAACACGTGTACACCCGTGGTGGATTCATGTTGATGTATGGCAAAACCAATACAATATTGTAAAGTAATTAGCCTCCAATTTAAAAAGAAAAAAACAGGCCTCCTGGTATCTAGGCCAGTTCATTTTTCAGTAATCCACACTATAGCCATGCTGATGTTAGTAAGTTATTTCTAATATTTATTTTCATTTAAAAATATTTCAAAATATATTTATTTTAATGCCAACCTATTTATCATTATACTATAGCTAGAATTTATTTATAATTGACATATTTGATGGTCTTTTTAAAAATTAATTATTCCCAAGGAGCTTCACTTTGGATATTTGCTCTGAAATCAGACTTCTGTTTTCCTCATTCAAGTTTTTCAAATATGTGTATTAAACATTCAGATACAAGCTGAACTTAGAAACATAAGTGCTGTTTGATTTAAATAGCCCTAATTAACACTAAAAAATAGTTGACATGCTATATATTAAAATTTTACAGAAATTATGTGAAAATTATAAATTATACATATAAAAAGTTAAATATTAATTGCATCCCTTATTCATCATACATATTCAATCTTTCAAATATATCTTTTCTTTGAATCCTGTCATAAATGAAAGTCAGATGAAGCCAATAAAAAGAAAAACAGGACATTTCTAAGAAAATTGTCATGTTTTCATGAGTAACTCCAGAGAGTATAGCATTTAAAATAACATCTAATATAAGGTTATAGCAGTAAGCTCAATTACACAGATGAAAAATAGATATCATTAGATTAATATGGACTGAATTTTTATTTGGAGCTCTCTAGAAATATGAGAGTAGTAAAAATCCAAGGGATCTGCTCCACTCTTTTTAGATTACTAAGAAGAACTGTTTTGGCCAATCATTTATTCATTTTTTCCCACTCATGTTTCCATTTTCTGTACAAAATCAATCATAATCATGTCTTACCCATGTGCAAGGCATTTGAATATTAAGTACTAATAAATAAGATGTGCAATTGCACATTAAAGACTAAGGGAGAAGGGCATTGAAACATGTATAATATCATATATGAAATGAATCACCAGTCCAGGTTCAATGCATGATACTGGATGCTTGGGGCTGGTGCACTGGGATGACCCAGTGGGATGGTACGAGGAGGGAGGAGGGAGGGGGGTTCAGGATGGGGAACACGTGTATACCTGTGGCAGATTCATGTTGATGTATGGCAAAACCAATATAATATTGTAAAGTAATTAACCTCCAATTAAAATAAATAAATTTATATTTTAAAAAAAGACTAAAAGATCATGATGATATCACCAATTCACTGATAAACAGGTTGTCAAGACTCAGAACATTTGAGTATAAGGACTATGTTTCTATTCCTCCACAATGAATCCCTACTGCTGAAGACCAAGAGTCAGGTTCATAGAAGAGATTGGAAAAAGGCTTATTGAATAAATAAGTAATATGACTAACACTGATATATTATCATTAAAGATTACAACATATCACATGACTCAGTTTAGAAACTGAACTAAACCAAACTGAACATTTTTATATTGTAACAAAAAAAAAAAAAACCTCCAAAAGTAATTTTCCTTTATAATCACAAATCACATACGAAGCTGAAAACATGATCATAAAAAGTATGAAAGAAATTAAAACTTCTTAATTTATTAAGAATTAGAAATTAATTACTAGACCCATTATTGAGAATGAGTATATATTTTATCTTACAAATATTATCACTCTGCTTCTCTACAAAAGTCTGCATAATCATTTTATTATAATATTAGAAGATACTTATCAAAATGCAATGAACTTAATTTCAATAATGAGAGTAAATCCTAACACTTCCATTATGTGAGCTGACTCTTAGAATCAGATAATTTGCAATATTATCCTTTTCACCTTTGATACATTTACTTCCTGTGCAAAACAAGGCGTGACCTTGGTGTGCTTATCCCAAAGTTATGAAGTCTTTTTCCATTTTCTAAAAAATGTCCATTTCAAGTTTTAAAAAATAAACTTTAAACAGATTTTAAAAGCACGTGGAATAAAAGGCAAATGTACTGAAGATAATGGAAAGAAAAAAAAAGTACATCCAAGCACAAATCTCTAGAGAAATTACCAAAGAAATGCAGCATACCCAAACAGGTGAGAGTGAGAAAATAAATATTATAACTGCAATTAAAAGCAGAGTATTTAATGGACTGTAAAGGAAGGTGGGAATTAACTAGCTGATAGATTTCAGACTGCTGAGTTAAATCTATAATATCTGCTTGCCTTGCAATAATTTAGAGTCTACAATTGCCTGGAGGTCACCTTTGAGAAAGCAGAGAAAATCAATACATTTCACTATAAGTTAAGTAGTGTCATTTACCTCTGTTAAAACAGGCCTTCATCAGTTAAGGGAAAAACACACACAAAACAACAAAAGAACCGAGACCAGCAGTGAATTTTCTGGTTTGAGGATACCCAGTCCTTTCATAATTCTTCCTATCTATCAAGGTGTTTCTGACATCCTCTGGCATGCTGGTGAAACTAGCAGGGCTTCTGGTCATGGTGCTACCATTACAGTGCGGTTTCCAAGGGTAGAAATGATAATCCAAAGTTCAGAACTAGAAAATGCCAAAGGATTAACTGAAAATTTCATCCTGTAGAGCCCAGAGAATGGATACAACATGAATAATGGAAGACTGGGTCAGAATGAACAGAAGCCAGGTAGATCTTGGATCAGTCAAGAAGAGGATTACTAATGTTACTAATAAGAAATCAATTATTTATTTGGATTCAACTGAGCTCTGATAACAAGGGAGCCCTTGTGCAAACCTGGCAAATAGAACAATGAACAAAGCTGATATGTTAACGCTCTCAAAGCTTTCACTTTTAAACTAGTGAAATTCACATTATTTCCTGCAGAATTTTGATGACCATAGAATAAGACATTGAAATGCTGAATTAAACTCAAAGTCTAGTAAATAGTTTCATTATGGAAATCCCACTTTTACAGTGGGACTTTCTGAGACTTAGAGTCTGGTTACTTCCTTCAAATATGCTAATAAACTTTCCTTCATGGTGCTATTCACTGACAATTAATTCCAATATAGTTCATTCTGTCAAAATAATCCTGCAGTCTATAAGCCTTAATTCATTCTGTTCAGAACCATACTCATTATCAGTAGATTGACTTTTTGAATGACTTTGGATATGTGGTGATAATCTACAGAATATTTCCACAAATCCATTAAAATTCAAAAACATTTTATTTTGGATGTGAATGAGAAAATGGACTAATTGATTCAAAGTAAGGTAATGGGATTTGTGTTGTAGTTAAGTCAGAGAATTTGGATCTAAAGAGTCCTTCAGTTAATTCCTAACTTATCTATTTAGTATGAATATAAATGAATAATTTCTGAGATGTAGTCCATGAAATGAAAACTGGTTATATTTTTAAAGTAGCTGTAAAGATTAAATATGATAAAGGAAAATATCTAGCATAGCATGTAGAATATGGTGATCACTGTATGCTGTTATTTCTAGATCAACACTGTTAGTATTTACTACTTGCACATGAGTGCTAAGTTGCTTCAGTTGTGCCCAACTCTTTGTGACTCCATGGACTGTAGCTCACCAGGCTCCTCTGTTCATGGGATTCTCCAGGCAAGAATACTGGAGTAATCTATTACACAGAGTGAAGAAAGTCAGAAAGAGAAACACCAACACAGTATATTAACACATATATATGAAGTTTAGAAAGATGGTAACAATAATCCTATATGCAAGGCAGCAAAATAGACACAGATGTAAAGAACAAGCTTTGGACTATGCAAGAGAAGGTGAGGGTGAGATGATATGAGAGAATAGCACTGAAACATGTATATTATCATATGTGAGATAAATGACCAGTGCAAGTTCAATGCATGAAGCAAGGCACTCAAAACCAGTGCTCTGGGACAAACCCAGAGGGATAGGGTGGGAAGGAGGTAGGAGGGGGATTCAGAATGGGGGGGACAAATGTGCACCTGTGACTCATGTTGATGTATGGCAAAAACCACTACAATATTGTAAAATGATTATCCTTTTCAATTAAAATAATCAATAAAAAATTAAAAAAAAAAAAGAATACTGGAATAGGTTACCATGCCCTCCTCCAGGGGCTCTTCCTGATCCAGGGATCGAACCTGGATCTCTTATGTCTTCTGCATTGCCAAGTGGGTTCTTTACCACTGTGTCACCTGGGCAGTCCATTTACTAGTTACCTTGCAATAATGATACAATAAATTCTGCCTTCAGGTATCATAAATTCAGCTATTTCCAAATAAGTAATTTTTGTGACCTATATACCTATATTACCTATATATCTATATTACCTATATATCTATATTAACAAATATTAATGAAAAAACAGCTGTATGAAAACATAATTTTAAGAAATTCAAGATGGTACAATAAATAAAAGGGAAATTGCAAAGTGAACAAAAAAAAATCATAACCATGTACCCTTTTAAAGAGTTAAAATGAGTTTAAAAGGCATAAAACACAAAATTCACAGTTAACCATTTGAAACAACCTTTGCTTGCCTAGATGAACTAAAAAAAGAAAATGTAACTTACTAAACACTCAGTTTGCCTCTGATCAAAAAAATCACACAATTTGCAACAAAGCAAAGTTTTAATTGATATGTTTCATATACTTATCGATGTCTCTTTCATTTTAAGCTATCATCCATTATATTAAGAGGTACAACAATAACCTTTCTTTTGAAATTCATGAAAGTGGTATATGACTTACCATCTGTGAATGTTTGGGACTATGTGAAGAGTCTACTTCAATAACCTGTCAATCTTGGACCAAGGAAAATATTGTCAAATAGGCAGAGTACCTTCGTGTAAGTTGTGGACTACTTTTACAACTTTTAGCATTATCACCAAGTTGAAAACTAAACCTGTTTTCTTCTAACCGCTTGAGAATGTAGCTATCTCAAATACAAAATCAAAAACTAATTTCTAAATGTTGATATTTTAAGATAGTGACTACTCCTTTAGGTTTTCCTATTTAGAATACAAGAAAAAGATATTCAAAAATAGATTGTCTATGTCTCTCACTAGACCACAAATTCTCTTAAGAAGAGGAGTAGAGAAACTTATCTTGCTTAAGTGTGTAAGTCTCAGCCTTTTGGCTAAGACCAAGTATAGTATGGGGGTTTTCCTGATGGCTCAGTGGGAAAGAATCTGCTTGCAAATGCAGGAGACACAGGAGACGCAAGAAATGCAGGTTCAATCCCTGGGTCATAAAAATACCCCAGAGTTGGAAATGGCAACCTATACCAATATTCTTGCCTGAAATATTCAATAGACAGAGGAGCCTGGTGGGGTCACAAAGATTTAGACACAACTGAGCACAGAAGTTGTGCACAGACTTTATTTTTTTAGGCTCCAAAATCACTGGAGATGGTGACTGCAGCTATGAAATTAAAAGACGCTTGCTCCGTGGAAGAAAGTGATGACCAACTTAGATAGCATATTCAGAAGCAGAGACATGACTTTGCCAACAAAGTTCTGTCTAGTCAAGGCTATGGTTTTTCCAGTGGTCATGTATGGATGTGAGAGTTGGACTATAAAGAAAGCTGAGCACCAAAGAATTGATGCTTTTGAACTGTGGCGTTGGAGAAGACTCTTGAGAGTGTCCTGGTCTGCAAGGAGATCCAACCAGTCTATCCTAAAGGAGACAAGTCCTGAATATTCATTGGAAGGTCTGATGCTGAAGCTGAAACTCCAATACTTAGGCTACCTGTTGTGAAGAACTGATTCATTTGAAAAGACCCCGATGCTGGGAAAGATTGAAGGTGGGAGAAGGGGACGACAGAGGATGAGATAGCTGGATGGCATCACCGACTCAATGGACATGAGTTTGAGTAAACTCCAGGAGTGGCGATGGACAGGAAGGCCTGGCGTGCTGCAGTCCAAGGGGTTGCAAAGAGTGGAACATGACTGAGCGACTGAACTGAACTGAGCACAAGTGTATATAACCATTTCATTTGGAGAAATTTATGTAATTCTTCAATATTTACATCATACAACTAAAATGAAAATACATGTATATTTTGCTTTGATAAATTATGCCTTCCATACTGTGTTTCCTTAATTCCAAATACAAAAAATTGTTTGCAAGGGAGAAATAAAATATTAAACTTGGTGTCCTGAGTGTATGACATTATAAAGACAATTATATGGAGCAGAAATATAGACTAGGATTCTTTGCTCAGGACTAGTTGGAGGTCTTGAGACTGTTCCCTCCCCAAGGGTGGCACACACAGCTGTCTGTTAGCATTGTTCAGGAGTCTCAGAGATAGCAATTCTCCATGTGACATCACACATCTCTTCATAGCACAATTCTTGCTTGTAGCAAAACAATAGCACATTCTTTGGGAAGACTGCACAATTAGAACAAACCTTTAAGTTGTCACATGCAAGTCACATCACTTTGTATGTGTTATGGGATAGCCAGAAAAGATACCTTATATATATATATATGTGTGTGTGTGTGTATATATATAAACTAAGTCTGTGGAAAGACAAAGTGACTCAAGTGGAAAACACTCAGTAAATCTCAGCCAATTCTCAATGAATAGCCAAGAAACAATCAGAATTTCCATTCATAATGATATGCTATGAGAGGTTGAGCCAAACCTTAAAGAAGTCCCAAGAGATGAGAAATAGGTTTCATTAAAGTCAACAAAAGAAACCAGGTTTTTTTAAAAAAGAAAGATTATTGATAAATTTAATTAAAATTTAATAAGATAAGCAAAGCAAAATAGCAAATAACAAGGTAGGAAAAACTATTTGCAACTCATATCACTCACAAAGGATGTATATCTCAAATATACAAGGAAATGAAGAAAGGATAAGAATACAGAAGAAAAGTGCCAAAAATGCTATAGAAAGTATGTACAGTTCAAATAAAAAAAAAATACAAACATCTCTCAACCATTTGAAAATATGCTCAACTTAACTCATTAACAGATCAACACAAATTACTTTGCTAGGATAGCTTTTCTCACCTGTCAGACTAGTGAAATTCCCACAGCCTGACAACATACCCTGTTGCAAAGCTGTAGGGAAATAGACTTCTCATACATTGCTGATGGGAACACAAAACTCTAAACTGCTGAAGAAATTGGGTGATACCTACAAAAATTACATAATTATTTACTATTTGATAGAACCATTACACTTCTAGGAATGTAAACAATTTAAAATAAAATGGCAAATTATTTTAAAAATATACAAATTGAACTATTAATTGTAGCAAACATATAGGATTCAAATCAGGCTTTTAATTGCAACAAAAAAATAGAGGATATCGATCTATCAAGAAGGAAATGAGGACTATCATTGAAAACAATGATCAAGTATTCTTAGGACATGTAAAGTGAAAGGAATTCAAGACAGAGTGAATATGTGTAGTCATGGATTAGTTTCTATCTCAAGAAGGGTTAATGTACATGAAAAAAGATGGGTGTCAAGTACATCACATTTATTAAATTCTTTAATTTTGTATATATTCCAAATTCTTTGTTATAAATATCTTTAAATAAAAATAAAGGAGGGTTTGGGTTTTTGTCCACTTTCCTACAGATAAATAAATCTTGAAGATTCCCATGATTTTAACGAGCAAGGACTTTCAGGAGCCAAGTAAGAAAGGCAACAATTTATTGATTACTCATTACACTCCAGAAATTGTGCTTGGAAATTTGCATCTATTAACTCAAAGTAGATATTATTTCAATTGTATATTAAGCTTTATTTATATTAAGGTCATAAAATAAATTGTGTATTAGTAAGAAATAAGATGACTGAATTAAATTTGAATTGAGAACTCTATGACACTGTTTCAATGTTAAGCTGACTTGCGTATATATTAATACATTTCTGATATATAAGGTATTGCAATTACCATGCTCTTGGAAACTGTGGGATGTGAAAATGAAATATTAACTTCCACTTTATCCAGGATATGGACTAGGGTAGGAGCACAAAAAGAACAAAATATTTCAGTTAAAAGTTGATGGACATGAGGAAGTAAGGACTGGTTTTTTTCCTACACACCATTCAGCTATTGAATGACTAGATGACTCTGAGTGTGCATATGATTGATGAGTTACTGAGTAGATAATATTTACCAGTCTGCTATATCTAGCTATCTGTCTACACACACACACACACACACACACACACACACACATTAAAAAAGTTTAAATACTAAAATAATCTTTCTCTTACCTCTCGCCACTGTTAACATTTCTTTCACTAGTCTTATTGTTGATGAATAGTGGTATGATTAGGAAGTACGTGGCTCTGCGAGAACTTGGCTACTTATTATAAAGTCATAGGTAACTCATCTGTACAATGAGAAAAATAATAATTGTAGTGCGATTGTGACGATTAATGTCTCTAATACATTCAAGAATTTCACCATGAAGTGGCATGTCCCAGATACCCTAGCAGATTGATGATGATTAATAAAATTAATAGACCTTAGGTCAAAGCCCAGCTCTGTTACTTAGGGTGTAGGGCATCTTCATGAAGCAAGTTACTTTCACTCTCTGGGCCTCAGTTTTTCTATCTATAAAATAACTCTTCATGAAATTGTGGGAAAGGCTTTGATGAGATAGTATATGATAAAGTGCTTATTTCAGTGTCTGACAGATAGGGCTCAATGACAGTGATTCTTCATTTATAGGCTTTCAATAATAATTTCATATTATTAATATTATACTTTTAAGGAGTTTTATTCTGATGTTTCCAATAAACATCAGAGCAGTAACATTTACCATGCTATTAGGAACACTTCATAAACGTCTTTCTTTATGTAAGAAGTATAATGTTGACAGGTGGCTATAGAAGCAAGAGAACCATCATCTGATGGAAAGAAACCTCCCATGTATTTTCATGAGCAGATTTCCTGGTTGGTAACTGGCGCTCAGTTCATCATTTTGTCAAACTTTTTTTTAAAGCTTCAAGTTGTCCAGCCATAGCCAAATGCTTATATTAATTATGTGCCACTTAATTTTGCTAAATGCAGTGTATCCTTTCTGTATGTGGCTGTGTACATAAAAAAGCTTTTGTCTCCTTGAACATAACTGTCCATCAGGGAAGGAGTTTCGTTTTGGCTTTTTTTTTTTTTTTTTACAGCAAGGACAGATATGCTTTTGAGTGACAGTTAAATTTGTTGAAGGTATTAAATTGCTAATGCTAATGCATTTTACAATCTTCTGAACTGATTTAATATATTAGACTGTCACTCAAAGTTGTAATAAACAATACTGCACTCTTACTTGGAAATCATTCTGTCATATCTAGAGGCTTTCAAGAATGCCCACCTATGTTCAGAGTTTACAAACATATTTTTATTGCTCTGTGGGCTGCCCCAAAACCAGTGACATAAAGACTTCAATTTGCAGCTCTTGTTGCAGAATTTGGAAGTAGCATGGAGCCTTAATAAACACCTAGCTGGAAATCTCTGAGGTTGGAATTAGTTCTCCACTTAGGGAGGTGAAGATGCTATTTCACATAAAAGAAAATCATTTAAAACTTATTGTCAGCTAACTTCATGTATTTGTCATGACTTCATATGTATTTCTCAGGTTTGAATGGAGTAGAGTAGGCAAAAAAAAAAAAAACCACCTAGTGAATAGCCACAAAAACCTAGTGAGAGATATAATTGAAATTAAGAGTATATATATAACATATATATGTATATATTGTATTTTTCTATAAGAACATATATATTTTTTCTATAAGTTTCTTAGATGTCAAGAGAAAGTAACTCAGGTTAGGTCAGGAATAGTAATAGCCCAGCAAAACTACATTAAAAAATTTTCAGTGTTTTATATAGTCTACTTAGTTTTATTTTCACAATGAACCTGGCAAAGTAGCAGGGGGAAGTATCATTCCTTTTAATAAAGCAGAAAAGTAGAAATTCTAGTTGGAAAAAATGTCATATCCAGACTTATGTAGGTATATTGTCAACTGGGTCAAGATGAACTCAGATATTCTGCCTTACTTTATAACTCCCTTTATTTTTCTTTTATGTGAAAAAAAGATTAGCATTTTTAATTACTAGTGAGGCAAAAAAATATTTCATATTCTTATTTTATTTTCTATTCTTTGAATCTTTCTCAGCTTTATTAAGGTGTTAAGCTATCTCAATACCTTATTAAGGTGTTATTGACAATATTGCATGTCAATACAATAATTGACAAATTGTAAGATATTTAAAGTTTACAATATTATGTGATATACGTGCACATTGTGAAAGGATTCCCCCTCATCAAGTTAATTAAAACATTCATAAAAATGAAGAGTAGTAAAGAAGAGGGTAAAGTAAATAGGGAGAGGTTGATAAAAGGGTTCAGTTATAAGACAAACAAGGTGTCTGAAGTTCCATGACACAACCTGTTAACTACAGTTGGGATAAATTTCAATTATACAGTACAGTTAACTGGAAAGTGTTTTCACACACACAAAAATATCTGTCCTCTTTTTGGATACAGTGTCTTTCTGAGAAGTAAAATATAATTAATATACATTAACTTGGATGACAACCTTTATAAAAATAGGTAAGTTGAAATTTGTTTTGGGTAATATAAACCAAAACAGATTTAAGCAAAACAGGTAGTTCCAAAAAAATTACTGCTATGTAATGGAATAGAAGACAGAAAAGAAAGTAGACAAGGGCCTGTCCTTAAGGAGCTTAAATTTTGAGGAAATAAATAAAATACAAATAAGCATCAATATCTGGCATTATAGTATATAAATACTATTAAGAAAAATAAAACAAGGTCAAGGGATAAAGTAGGAAGAAAGGTGCCATGTCAGAGAGAATAAAGAGGGATGGCTTCCCCAAGGAGAAAAACTTTTGAATGGAAATAAGAATAGTTTGAGAGAATCAATGAAGTGAACACTGGGGAGAAAAGATGTTCTAGAAAGAAGTTACAAAGGTAACTGATATGACAGAATCTTATTGTACTGCTCACTTACAGAATTTTTTTTCAGAACTTACTTTGAAAAATAGTAGGCAAACAAAAAGGAGAAATCAAAATTAAACACTAGACATTATAGATTTATTTTGAAAATGCTGGGAACTGTTCTGAATGCAGCAAACCCCCAATTTGATATCCCCCTTTTTCCAACCCCTAATTCATGCAAACGCTAAGCCTTCCACTGGGAAAGTGCTCTTGATGCACAGACTGTCACCTGGAAAGGACAGTTGGCTACCTTCCAAAAGCCTTCTCTGGCATTATATTCATTACCACAGCTCAGTGTCCCATCTAGTCCTGCAAGCTCAGCAATGCTTTTTGTCAGCTCAAAGAAAGCAGTTGTGTATGTTTGTGTGTGTGTGTGTGTGTGTGTGTGTGTGTGTATTGGGAGGGCAGAGCTGATGGAATAGCAGCTCAATCATCAAATGTATGCAACTGATGAACAAAATCAGCATGATTTATTCCTGCATAATGAGAAAATTGTCCATTGCAATAGAATGTTTTTATGTACAGAGTAAAGAAACTATTCCCTAAAAAAACACCTGACACTTGGTAGGAGCTTAATTAAATTCTGGTCGAGTTGGATGTACTTGTTGAAAGATATACTATGTGATTGTTGTTGCTTAGTTGCTAAGTCCAACTCTTTTGTGACCCCATAGATGTAGCTCACCAGGCTCCTCTGTCCATAGGATTTCTCAGGCAAGAATACTGGAGTAGGTGGCCATTTCCTTCTCCAGGGTATCTTCCCAACCCGGGAGTTGAACTCAAGTCTCCTACTTGGCAGGCAGATTCTTTACTGCTGAGCCACCAGGGTTGGCTACATAACAATCAGAGCAATAATTGTGAACATATTTTAGAGCTAACGTAGTTTTCCATTGGAAAAGTTGGATAGACTTATTCATGTAGTTATACATTATGGACAGCCCTGATAGTTGCCATTCATTTTTTATAAACCAAGAGTTAATTTTCCCTCTACACTTGCTGGGGCTTGACCAGATAGAATTGAATAATATTAAATGGCTTTCTACTTGCTCTTCATTTCTCAAGATCTTATTGCTGACTAAATCACTTTGAAACTTCCATATTACTTCTCTAAATAATGTTCATTCTTTCTCTCAAGTCTGAGGAACAATAGCAACAAAGTCTTTTAAAGTGGACTTAGCATAGTTCTGATTGAATGAATTCTTTGCTGATTGAGGTCCCCATTTTCAGAAGACTTTCTTTGTTCCCTTTTTTCCAAATGGAAGTATATAGCAAATCTTGTAAAAATAAATAAACTATGTGGAAAAACCCTCATATAGAAAGATAATATATGGTTGGTGGAGGAGGAGGGAGAGGGTGGGATGTATGGAGAGAGCAACATGGAAACATATACTACCATATGTAAAATAAATAGCCAATGGGAAATAATGGCTGAAAACTTCCCCAAAATTAGGAGAGATATAGGCATGCAGATTCATGAAACATAAAGAATTCCCAAAAGGAAAAAATGAAAGAAGTCTACAGTCATCAGTCATTATCAAATTGTCAAAGACAAAAAGAGAATTTTGAAAGCAACAAGATAAAAGTGATTCAGATACAAAGAAGTCCTCATAAGATTATCATCAGATTAGGAAGAATAAAAGTTAAAGGGAGGAAGGAAATGGGATGATATATTCAAAGTGCTGAAAGAGAAAAATCTATCAATTGAGAATAATATGCCTGGGAAAACTGTCCTTCAAAATGAAGGAGAGAAAAAGAACAGACAAGCAAAAACTAAGGGACTGTATCAACAACTTACAAGTGCTAAAGTTCAGGTTGAAACAAAAGATACTAAAGAGAATCAGAAAAATATATAAAAGTATAAAACTTGCTAGAAAGGTAAGTATATGGACAAATATACTGTGATATTGTGAAAATCACTTAATTTTAATACAAATGTTAGAACACAGAAGTCTTAAGAATTACTATAATATTACAAATATTACAAATATAATATTACAAATATTACAAATATTTGTTTAAAACGGTTGATTATAGTAATAATGATATAAAACTATCAATAACAGGTTTTAGGGTAAAGGTAAGTATTCATATTTACTCAGAGGCTATTTTTCTGAGATCTGCACATTTGATTAATTACATGATTCAATTAGATGAAATTATGGTCATCATCTAATTCAATTAATGAAATTATGGACAAAATTTTTAAATTGTCAATGGATACATAATATAAAAAGTGTGAATTGTGACATCAATTATAACAGGTAGGGGAATAAGTAAAAAGGTAGAGTTTTGTATATTATTGAAGTTAACTTTTTCAGTTGAGTTCAGTTCAGTCACTCAGTCGTGTCCGACTCTTTCCAAGCACATGAATTGAAGCTCGCCAGGCCTCCCTGTCCATCACCAACTCCCGGAGTCCACACAAACCCATGTCCATTGAGTCAGTGATGCCATCCAACCATTTCATCCTCTGTCATCCCCTTCTCCTCCTGCCCTCAATCTTTCCCAGCATCAGGGTCTTTTCAAATGAGTCAGCACTCCACATCAGGTGGCCAAAGTATTGGAGTTTCAGCTTCAACGTCAGTCCGTCCAATGAACACCCAGGACTGATCTCTTTTAGGATGGACTGGTTGGATCTCCTTGCAGACCAGGGACTTCTCCAACACCACAGTTCAAAAGCATCAATTCTTCGGCGCTCAGCCTTCTTCACAGTCCAACTCTCACATCCATACATGACCACTGGAAAAACCATAGCCTTGACTAGATGGACACTTGTTGGCAAAGTAATGTCTCTGCTTTATAATATGCTGTCTAGCTTGGTCATAACTTTCCTACCAAGGAGTAGTGAAAGTGAAAGTGAAGTCACTCAGTCATGTCCGACTCTTTGTGACCCCATGGACTGTAGCCTACCAGGCTCCTCCCTCCATGGGATTCTCCAGGCAAGAGTACTGGAGTGGGTTGCCATTTCCTGCTCCAGGGGATCTTCCCAACCCAGGGATCGAACCCAGGTCTCCTGCATTCCAGGAGTAAGCGTCTTTTAATTTCATGGCTGCAATCACCATCTGCAGTGATTTTGGAGTCCAGAAAAATAAAGTCAGCTACTGTTTCCCCATTTATTTCCCATGAAGTGATGGGACCAGATGCCATGATCTTTGTTTTCTGAATGTTGAGCTTTAAGCCAACCTTTTCACTCTCCTCTTTCACTTTCATCAAGAGGCTCTCTAGTTCCTCTTCACTTTCTGCCATAAGGGTGGTGTCATCTGCATATCTGAGGTTATTGATATTTCTCCTGGCAATCTTGATTCCAGCTTGTACTTCCTCCAGCCCAGCATTTCTCATGATGTACTCTGCATATAAGTTAAATAAGCAGGGTGACAATATTCAGCCTTGACATACTCCTTTTCCTATTTGGAACCAGTCAATTGTTCCATGTCGAGCTCTAACTGTTGCTTCCTGACCTGCATACAGGTTTCTCAAGAGGCAAGTCAGGTGGTCTGGTATTCCCATCTCTTGAAGAATTTTCCACAGTTTATTGTTATCTACACAGTCAAAGTCTTTGGCATAGTCAATAAAGCAGAAGTAGACGTTTTTCTTGAGCTCTCTTGCTTTTTCCATGATCCAGCAGATGTTGGCAATTTGATCTCTGGTTCCTCTGCCTTTTCTAAAACCAGCTTGAACATCTGGAAGTTCACGGTTTGTGTATTGCTAAAGCCTGGCTTGGAGAATTTTGAGCATTACTTTACTAGCGTGTGAGATGAGTGCAATTGAGTGGCAGTTTGAGCATTCTTTGTCATTGCCTTTCTTTGGGATTGGAATGAAAACTGACCTTTTCCAGTCCTGTGGCCACTGGTGAGTTTTCCAAATTTGTTGGCATATTGAGTGCAGTACTTTCACGGCGTCATCTTTCAGGATTTGAAATAGCTCAACTGGAATTCCATCACCTCCACTAGCTTTGTTTGTAGTCATGCTTCCTAAGGCCCACTTGACTTCACATTCCAGGATGTCTGGCTCGAGGTGATGATCACACCATCATAATTATCTGGGTCATGAAGATCTTTTTGTACAGTTCTTCTATGTATTCTTGCCACCTCTTCTTAATATTTCTGCTTCTGTTAGGTCCCTACCATTTCTGTCCTTTATTGAGCCCATCTTTGCATTAAATATTCCCTTGGTATCTCTAATTTTCTTGAAAAGATCTCTAGTCTTTCCAGTTCTATTGTTTTCCTCTATTTCTTTGCATTGATCACTGAGGAAGGCTTTCTTATCTCTCCTTGTTATTCTTTGGAACTCTGCATTCAAATACATTTATCTTTCCTTTTCTCCTTTGCTTTTCACTCCCCTTCTTTTCACAGCTATGTGTAAGACCTCCTCAGACAGTCATTTTCTTTTTTGCTTTTCTTTTTCTTGGGGATGGTCTTGATTCCTATCTCCTGTTAACTTTTTAATCAGCTTAAAAATAATATTTTATTATTTTTAGAAAACTACTTTCTAATACATTTAAAATCATAAAATTTTCTAACTATAAGATGTTTAATGTAAGTTTCATGACAACCACAAAGAAATTACTTATAGAAGGCAGAAAAAAGAATAATATAAAGGAACTAAGCATAGCACTATGAAAATAATTAACGAAACATGCAGGAAGAGAGCAAGGGAAGAAAATAAGAGCAAAATAACCATGACAGACAGAAAACTACATAACTGGCAATAATAAGTCCATCCGTATCAATAATTAATTTAATATAATAAATACTCCAACCAGATTACATAGACTGGCTGTATAAAAATAATAAGAACCTAACAACGTGCTATGTATGACAGACTCTATATTTACGGAAATGCATAGGCTGAAAGCAAGGGGGATAGAAAAAAATTCCAACAAAAAGAGACCTGGGGTGACTTATATCAGACAAAATGGAATTTAAGTCAAAAACTGACATAAGATTATACGTTTCTAAGAACTTGTCCATTTCTTCCAAGTTGTCCATTTTATTGTCATTTAGTTGCTGATAGTCTCTTATGATCCTTTGTATTTCTGTGTTGTCTGTTATGATTTCTCCATTTTCATTTCTAATTTTGTTGATTTGATTCTTCTCCCTTTTTTCTTGATGAGTCTGGCTAATGGTTTGTCTATTTTATTTATCTTCCCAAAGAACCAGCTTTAAGTTTTGTTGATTTTTGCTATAGTTTCCTTTGTTTCTTTTTCATTTATTTCTGCCCTAATTTTTATGATTTCTTTCCTTCTACTAACCCTGGGGTTCTTCATTTCTTCCTCTTCTAGTTTCTTTAGGTGTAAAGTTAGGTTATTTATTTTATTTTCTCTTGTTTCTTGAGGTAAGCTTGTATTGCTATGAACCTTCCCCTTAGCACTGCTTTTACTGAATCCCATAGGTTTTGGGTTGTTGTGTTTTCATTTTCATTCATTTCTATGCACATTTTTATTTCTTTTTTGATTTCTTCTGTGATTTGTTTGTTATTCAGAAGCATGTTGTTTAGCCTCCATACGTTTGTATTTTTAATAGCTTTTTTCCTGCAGTTGACATCTAATCTTAGCGCATTGTGATCACAAAAGATGCTTGAACTGATTTCAATTTTTTTGAATTTGCCAAGGCTAGATTTATGGCCCAGGACATGATCTATCCTGGAGAATGTTCTGTGTGCACTTGAGAAAAAGATGAAATTCATTGTTTTGGGGTGAAATGTCCTATAGAAATC
Organism: Oryx dammah; assembly: GCF_014754425.2. Taxonomy (NCBI): domain Eukaryota; kingdom Metazoa; phylum Chordata; class Mammalia; order Artiodactyla; family Bovidae; genus Oryx; species Oryx dammah. The sequence goes on from NW_024070197.1 coordinate 37,404,812, forward strand.
AATTAGGTCTAACTGGTCCCTTGTAATTTAAAGTTTGTGTTTCCTTGCTAATTTTCTGTTTAGTTGATCTATCCAGATGGCTTCACAAGTGAATTCTACCAAAAATTTAGAGAAGAGCTAACACCTATCCTACTCAAACTCTTCCAGAAAATTTCAGAGGAAGGTAAACTGCCAAACTCATTCTATGAGGCCACCATCACCCTAACACCAAAACCAGACAAAGATGCCACAAAAAAAGAAAACTACAGGTCAGTATCACTGATGAACATAGATGACACCACCCTTAGGGCAGAAAGTGAAGAGGAACTAAAAAGCCTCTTGATGAAAGTAAAAGAAGAGAGTGAAAAAGTTGGCTTACAGCTCAACATTCAGAAAACTAAGATCATGGCATCTGGTCCCATCACTTCATGGGTAATAGATGGGGAAACAGTGGAAACAGTGGCAGACTTTATTTTTCTGGGCTCCAATATCACTGCAGATGGTGATTGCAGCCATGAAATTAAAAGACACTTACTCCTTGGAAGGAAAGTCATGACCAACCTAGATAGTATATTGAAAAGCAAAGATATTACTTTGCCAACAAAGGTCCATGTAGTCATGGCTATCATTTTTCCAGTGGTCATGTATGGATGTGAGAGTTGGACTGTGAAGAAAGCTGAGCACTGAAGAATTGATGCTTTTGAATTGTGGTGATGGAGAAGACTCTTGAGAGTCCCTTGGACTTCCAGGAGATCCAACCAGTCCATCCTAACTTAGTGTTCATTGGAAGGACTGATGCTGAAGCTGAAACTCCAATACTTTGGCCACCTCATGCGAAGAGTTGATTCACTGAAAAAGACCCTGATGCTAGGAGGGATTGGGGGCAGGAGGAGAAGGGGATGACACTGGATTATATGGTTGGATGGCATCACCGACTCGATGGACATGAGTTTGAGTGAACTCCAGGAGTTGGTAATGGACAGGGAGGCCTGGCGTGCTGTGATACATGGGGTCACAAAGAGTCGGACATGACTGAGTGACTGAACTGAACTGAACTGAACTGAATCATCTGATAATATACTGAGTAATGTTTATGCCCTAGGCATTGTTCTAGACCTTGGAGAATGCAAAGATGGTAAAAACATAGTCTTTTGTTATCTGATCCCTGAGTACCTCTCCTTCTGTGGCTTGTCCACTGTTCCCCTACAAATCGCTTCAGCGAAACCAAGCAATTCAACTGTGCAGACTCACCCAGCTGTTCTAAATCTCGGATATTTTGTAAATAATTTCTTCTCTGAAGAATATTCTTCTTGCCTTTTCTGCCTGGCAAATATCTTTTTAGTCAAGTCCCAGGGTCTCTGACTCATCCAGTATTAGTTATCGTCATTGTTTTATCTCCTCTTGCCTAGTACACCTATTATAATGTCCACTATTTGCTCTTTTGTTGGACTTTGCTTAGACTCTCTCTGCCTTGAGAACAAAGACAGTTCTATCCTCATGTCTGAATCCTCAGCTTCTTATCCAGTACCTAACATTCAATGCATGCTGAGTAAATGTTGGCTGAAAGAATTAATGCATATGTTATACCTAAAATAAATGCTGTAAAAGTTAATAAAAGAAAAAGTTCACAGTTGGATGGAGCCTGTGGTATGCTGGTAAGTTTAACAACGGCCTCCCCAGGAAGCCAAAGCATCATAGATTTACAGCATTTGCACATCTTCATGGTATAAATCTCTCACTATGCCTGATTTCTAATCTTTGTCCCCATACATGGATTTGGGAAGCAGTACACACCATTATATAGTATTTCTACCATTCTCATATAATATTCATTAATAAAACTCAGAGTATAGATTACAGTAAAATAATTTAATGATTTTTCAGCATTATGATTTTGGTTTTGAATCTGTCTTAAAAAATAACTATATAAACTCACAATTTACTAAGACATGACCATGTGTAACAGCTGGCTTTCAAAATTACTGAAAATGTTACTGTTGATTCTTGCAAGTTGGCATGAGTCAGTGTTGGCACACTGCTGAATGAGGCATCATAGGTAGAGTAGTAAGAACATTTTTCAGAGAAAGTAGCACTTATTATGGAGCAATTATTTCAATAAGACAGTTAAGTTGGATGGACAATATGTGATCCACAAGGATGCTGATTTTTCTATATTAAATTCACCAGTTTATTCTGGTACCAAGACAAGTACTAGATATATACTCAGTGCTCACAAAATATTTCTTAAGTGAATGAATGTTTAATACATAGTACATTTTACAGGACTCTTAACTACAACACTAAGACAAATTATAGAAACCTCTATGGATAAAGGGCAGCTAATTGAATCCCACTCACACACTGTTCATATGTTACTTGCATTTAAAAATGAATAGTGATGAGAATCATGCCCAAGCAGGGGCCACAGTCATCAGAAAGTGATGGCCTATGTTTAAACATGGTAGTATAAAATAGACCAGAAAAGCTAGTATCACTGAATACATCTGTAAGCTGCCCAGTCACTGACCCAAACCATGCACATTGGGATTTCTTGTTCTACAAGAAAAAGAATGCATTGTTTAAGCTATACAAAGTTAATGTTTTGTTACTTATAGCCAATATCTAATATATCTAGCACAATTCAATTGAGAAGTGGTTCCTGAGCACCCATGGAGGAGGAAAAGGTGATAATCAGACTAGAGCTGGTCTGCAACCCAGAGCAAAATACTGGGACTTCTGAGCAAAATACAAACTTCTCTTTCTTCTGGTTTAGGCCCCCTTTATCATGTATGAGATGGTAGCTTATGCAGTACACATGAGGAGCTGGAGTACAAGAGACACATAAATAAGCTGCCTACAATAATGGAAGAATGTCATTGCAGATATTTGACATTCCCTGCACAGTCTGGGAAGCTGATAAAATCATAATCGTCAAAGAGACATGCCGTATTGCCAATCCAGAGCTGCTTCTAATGCATACAGGCTGGCACATACGTCTCACTGTTCAGCACGAGCAACAGAAGGAATGAACAAAAAGAAAAGAGCAATTTCCCCACCGTAAATTGGAAAGTCTGCCAACCAGCTAAGTGATCTGCCATCAATCAGTGTTAAATTCTCCTTAGCAGCAGAAAATTCAAGGGCTAACTAGTACTGAGAGATTTCACACAGTGACTAATGGTATATGACAAACACATTTAAAATCTGCATAGGCCTGTGCCAGTTAAAGTGTAACATGAATAATAAATAATTGTAAAGAAATCTTAGCATGCAAAATAAGATGTAATCTCTTCAGACATAAATTACACAGAAAATATTACAGTTCTAGAAAGGCATTTGCAAACTGACCAAAACAAAGTCAAAAGTGCAATTCATTCAGAAAGCAACTGTAGTTGATGTTTTTGCACACAAACAGATTTTCAAAGCACTGGGCAGATAAGTGATAAAACAGTGGTCACTGGGGTATAACCAGCAAAAATCCCAGGTCTCTAATCAGTTATAAATGGCAGTCAGTGAGAATTCTAGACAGATATAAATGCAATAAGACAGGCTTTCTGTTTTCTAAGAAACACAATTCTTTGTGAGAAAAATAAGAAAATGCTTTCCTTTTTATAAACCAAGCTGAGCTATAAACCTAAGCATAGCTGGAAGGTGGGCACTGAAGGATTTAAACATAAAATTCTGTTTAGTTTATGGGACTTTGGTATTTGAGAGCAAGGAAAATAGCACTGGATTTGGAAACCTCAATTGGAGACATGATTCCCAATTTTACCACATCTCAGTTTCCTCATTGATTTCATGTAAAATAACATGACTAATCTCACAAGACAGTTGTGATGGACAAATAATGAAGCTTGTAGAAAATTTATTACAAGCAGTAAAGGATTATTCACACATTGGTGTGATCTATTATTCATTTTAAATCTAGGACTAAAGGAGTGTGTGTCCAAAGAAAAAACAATGGAGTGGAAGTGAAGCAGAGTGTTCTTGTCTTAAAAAAAAAAAAAAAAAACTTTCATAAAGTACATAGATCAGAATAATCTTGCTGAAATTAAGCTCCTGGAAGCTTTGAGAAGTATGAAAGCTATATAAAACAATCAACTAAGTACAGGCAATTTTTTAATCATGAAAACTAAATTTTGTTAATTCGTTTTTGAAATATTACATTTAGTTTTCAATTAAGTGCCATTTTTCACAGGTGTGCCATAATGAACTATTTTTCCTTGATTGGATTTTAATAGTTGTTATCAACAAGAGTTTAAAATTTTTACAAAATTGAAATTTCCATATATTAGTTTGGTGAATAGTTAATATACAACCTCCTCATTCTGAAGCAGTAGGAACTAGGGAACACCACCACTAAGATTCTATTTTGTCATATAAATGAAATTAAATATCCCTCATAATTGTGAGAGCACAAATAAGTATACTGACTGAAATATATAAGAAGAACATAACGTTTTTAAATATCCTAGACCTCAATCTGACCTTCACAAAAGGCCTGAGATGCAGAATGGACTATCATTCATATTTCCTTTCAAAAGATGGGAAAAATCAATCTCATCAAGTAATGAAATGATTGTTAAAATCTCCCAGCAGATTCATAGTAACAATGGAATAAAATGATAAAAATAAAAATTCAGGTCCTTCCATGCTTTTCTGAACTATATTTTTTGTACCCATTTCAAGAATACTCAAGACAGCATTCTACTTTGTTATCTGAAAAAAGGCACAGGTTGGTAAAAACAACAATTTTAAATAGTTTTTAAAATTACTTTTACCTCTTAAAATATTCAAAATGACTGAAACTAGACTTATAAAGTCATTTAAAGCCTACTGTGGCCTTAAGCTACACTTTATATTTCATGAATATGAATATATTTTGTAAGAAAGTTACAAACTTAAGAGTAGTTTGGTAGATTCCAGATTTCTAAATTATTGTATTAGGGAAAAGATCCTAGTGGGGCTTCTCCAGTGGTTTGGTGGCTAGAAATCTGCCTGACAATACAGGAGATATAGGCTAATTTTGGGTCAGGAGTTGATTCTGAAAGATCCCCTGGAGAAGGAATTGATTCTGGAAGATCCTCTGAAGAAGGAAATGGCAACCCACTCCAGTATTCTTGCCAGGAAATTCCATGGACAAAGGGGCCTGGCAAGCTACAGACCATAAGGTCACAAAAGAGTCAAACATAACTTAGCCACAAACCAACAAACAACATATATATACATATGAATAATTAAAATTTTAGCCTAGTAATTAGTGGAATTTTTTCAGGGTCAGATGATAATAAACTAGTGTGTATCTTAAAGGAATAAAAAAGTGCTATCACAAAAAGTTTTCAAATATTAGATAAATATCTTACTATATAACTGATAATAGACAAAATAAATGAGAGCTATTGATATGATCAAATGAAGTTTTTCTTTATGTATTGCATTGAATTTTTATAATGATTTTATAAGTTAGTATCACTACTTTCAAAACTAAGGAAACTGAGACACACAGAAAATTAATTAACCTGTCTAAGTTCACACATCTCCAAACCAAGTCTTAATCCAAACTTGTTCTACTGCCCCATGCTCTAAGGCAGGTCTTAGTTTTTGCAGTAGGATTTTTTATGTTTTTTGTTTTTGCTTCTTATATGTGCATCTCATTTTATGGATGCCTATATTCTAAGAATAATATGATCTTAGGCAATTAAACTGAAACGTCTCATATTCTTTTGGTCTTAAAGAAAAGAAAAAATATCTCAAAGTACAAAGTTTGCTTGATTTAGTTGATCACTATAAAAATCAGATAATATGAGAAAGGAGTAGACTGCTGAAGCACATTAAGAATTCCATATCTGAAATTAGCAGATGGCAGCCACTGTAACTTTCTCTTCAACAACTCCATCTGCAGCAGACACAAGTGTTATGCTAGCATATTTCTGTTAAGGAATAGGACAGGAACAGGGTTATCGATTTGCTGTAATTGTTCTATGATTCAGCAGTTGAGTCACTTAATGACTCCCACGCATATACCAACTCGTGTAATTGAGAAGAGTCTAGTGTGTGGACCATCTGTTACAATAAATTCATGGTGCCTTGAGATATCCACAGATAATGACTGCCCCTGCTTGAGTAACTAGGCTATACCTTTACTGAAGGTGAAGAGCATAGAAAGACTGCTTGAATTATGTGCTGAGGATTACACATAGTTCATTTCAACTCATTTACGACACATTAACAGTAAAAACGAATCCTGCTACTGACCAATAAATGGCATTAACATTTCTTAATCAGGTGGAGACATGGAGGCACAGGGTAGGACTTTTTCCCCGGTTCAAACTCACTGCAGCCTCCCTTAAGCATAAAAAAGATGTACAAATATGCATTAAAAAAAATAAAGGAAAGCTCAAATGAATAATATTAAAAAGCAGAGACATTATTTTGCCAACAAAGTTTTATCTAGTCAAAGCTATGGTTTTTCCAGTAGTCACATATGGATGTGAGAGTTGGACTATAAAGAAAGCTGAGCACCAAAGTATTGATGCTTTTGAACTGTGGTGTTGGAGAAGACTCAAGAGTCTCTTGGACTGAAAGTAGATCAAACCAGTTAATAATCCTAAAGGAAATCAGTCCTGAATAGTCACTGGAAGGACTGAAGCTGAAACTCCAATACTTTGGCCACCTGATGCAAAGAACTGACTCTTTAGAAAAGACCCTGATGTTGGGAAAGATTGAAGGCAGGAGAAGAAAGGGACGACAGAGGATAAGATGGTTGGATGGCATTACCGACTCAAAGGTCATGAGTTTGAGCAAGCTCAAGGAGTTGGTAAGGGAAGTCTGGCATGCTGCAGTCCATGGGGTCTCAAAGAGTCAGACATGACTGGGCAACTGAATCGAACTGAAACCACTGGTCAATCGTATGTTAACTTTTTACAAAGTACAAGACACAATATTAGGCACAGATGTTGTACAGATGGGTATGTCATGATGATGTCACCAAGGAACTATTCATGTTCTAGACTAGGACACATAATCATGGCACAGTAATAGGAATGCTATGGTAGAGCTAAGCACAGGTTACTTTTGAAGCGTAAAAGACAATTCTCTATCCAGACCAAGAGTGAAGATGGAAAAAGGGGACTATATATCCTAAATATTAAACCTAGGAGATGATGCAGTTTGGATTTAGCCCTTAGGGACTTATATCTTTGCTGTCCACACACGACATGTATTTTCTTTCAAGCAACACACTGTCCATGTATCCTTTTGATTTTCACTGAAAATTTGAGCTTTTAATAAATACCAAGAACTGTGGTCAAAAGCCTAGCTAAAGTCTCATGCACTGGTTCACTTCAGTTCAGTTCAGTTCAGTCGCTCAGTCGTGTCCAGCTCTTTACAACCCCATGGACTGCAGCATGCCAGGCCTCCCTGTCCATCACCAACTCGCGGAGTTCACTCAAACTCATGTCCATTGAGTCGATGATGCCATCCAACCATCTCACCTCTGTTGCCCCTTCTCCTCCTGCCTTCAATTTTTCTCAGCATCAGAGTCTTTTCAAATGAGTAGGCTCTTCACTTCAGGTGGTCAAAGTATTGGAGTTTCAGCTTTAGCATCAGTCCTTACTCTGAACATTCAGGATTGATTTCCTTTTGGATGGACTGGTTGGATCTCCTTGCAGTCCAAGGGACTCTCAAGAGTCTTCTCCAACACCACAGTTCAAAAGCATCAATTCTTTGGTACTCAGCTTTCTTCACAGTCCAACTCTCACATCCATACTTGACTACTGGAAAAACCATAGCCTTGACTAGATGGATCTTTGTTGGCAAAGTAATATCTCTGCTTTTTAATATGCTGTCTAGGTTGGTTATAACTTTTCTTCCAAGGAGTAAGCATCTTTTAATTTCATGGCTGGAGTCACCATCTGCAGTGATTTGGGAGTCCAAAAAATAAAGTCTGCCACTGTTTCCACTGTTTCCCCATCTATTTGCCATGAAATGATGGGACTGGATGTCATGATCTTTGCTTTCTGAATCTTGAGCTTTAAGCCAACTTTTTCACTCTCCTCTTTCACTTTCATCAAGAGGCTCTTTAATTCCTCTTCACTTTCTGCCATAAGGGTGGTGTCATCTGCATATCTGAGGTTATTGATACTTCTCCCGACAGTCTTCATGCCAGCTTGTGCTTCCTCCATCCCAGCATTTCTCATGATGTACTCTGCATAGAAGTTAAACAAGCAGGATGACAATATACAGCCTTGATGTACTCCTTTTCCAATTTGGAACCAGTCTGTTGTTCCATGTACAGTTCTAACTGTTGCTTCCTGACCTGCATACTGGTTTTTCAAGAGGCAGATGAGGTGGTCTGGTATTCCCATCTCTTTAAAAATGTTCCACAGTTTATGGAGATCCACATAGTCAAAGGCTTTGGCATAGTCAATAAAGCAGAAACAGATGTTTTTCTGGAACTCTCTTGCTGTTTTGATGATCCAGTGAATGTCGGCAATTTGATCTCTGGTTCCTCTGCCTTTTCTAAATCCAGCTTGAACATCTGCAAGTTCACATACTGCTGAAGCCTGGCTTGGAGAATTTTGAGCATTACTTTGCTAGTGTATGAGACGAGTGCAATTGTGCAGTAGTTTGAGCATTCTTTGGCATTTCCTTTCTTTGAGAGTGGAATGAAAACTGATCTTTTCCAGTCCTGTGGCCACTGCTGAGTTTTCCAAATTTGCTGGCATCTTGAGTGCAGCACTTTCACAGCATCATCTTTCAGGATTTGAAATAGCTCTACTGCAATTCCATCACCTCCACTAGCTTTGTTTGTAGTGATGCTTCCTAAGGCCCACCTGACTTCACATTCCAGGATGTCTGGCACTAGGTGAGTGAGAACATCATCATGATTATCTGTGTTGTAAAGATCTTTTTTGTACAGTTCTTCTGTGTATTCTTGCCACCTCTTCTTAATATCTTCTGCTTCTGTTAGGTCCATACCATTTCTGGACCAGCAAGCGGCAAGCAGCAAAAAGGAAATACCCTATGTCAAAGGTCAGGAGCAGCACCTGTGCTTCACTGGAGTGGCCACAAGGAGATACCCCACGTCCAAGGTCAGAGAAACCCCAGTAAGACAGTGGGCGCTGGAGCAGCTGTAAGGAGATACCCCACGTCCAAGGGCAAAAGAGAAGCTCCAGGAAGATGGTAGGGGGGGCGAATTCGCATTCAGAATCAAACCCCATTCCTGCCAGAGATGCTCAGAGGGCTCAAATAAACCTTGTGCTCACCAGGACCCAGGGACCCCACAGAGACTGAGACAGAACTGTGTTTGAGTGTCTCCTGTGACGGTATGGGTTGGCAGTGGTCTGCCGCAGGGGCAGGGGCTCTGGATGTGGGTATGGCATAAATCCTCTTGGAGGAGGTAGCCATTAACCCCACCATAGAGCTGCCAGAACTTACACGGGACTGGGAAATAGATTCTTGGAGGGCACAACAGAACCTTGGGCAGCAGGACCCAGGAGCAGAGTGAGCCCCGGGAGACATGCCTGTGGGTGTCCGGGAGTCCCCGGTGAAGGCATGGGCTGGGCTGGCCTGCTGCAGGGTTGGGGGCATGGACCGTAGCAGTGCAGGCAGGGGATCTTTTGAGGGAGGTCACCATTCTCTTCATTACCTCCGTCATAATTTGCTGCACCATAGTGTGCTGCTGCTGCTGCTGCTGCTGCTAAGTCGCTTCAGTCGTGGCCGACTCTATGCGACCCCATAAATGGCAGCCCACCAGGCTCCCCGGTCCCAGTCCCTGGGATTCTCCAGGCAAGAACACTGGAGTGGGTTGCCATTGCCTTCTCCAATGCATGAAAGTGAAACCTGAAAGTGAAGTCGCTCAGTCGTGTCCGACTCTTAGCAACCCCATGGACGGCAGCCTATCAGGCTCCTCCATCCATGGGATTTTCCAGGCAAGAGTACTGGAGTGGGGTGTTTGGCCCCAGGTAAATAGCAGGGAGGGAACACAGCTCCACCCATCAACAGAAAATTGGATTAAAGACTTACTAAGGAAAAAAAAAAAAAGACTTACTGAGCATGGCCCCACCCATCAGAACAAGACCCAGTTTCCCCCTCAGTCAGTCTCTCCCATCAGGAAGGTTTCATAAGCCTCTTACCCTTCTCCATCAGAGGGCAGACAGACTGAAAACCACAATCACAGAAAACTAACCAATCTGATCACATGGACCACAGCCTTGTCTAACTCAATGAAACTGTGAGCCATGCCGTGTAGGGCCACCCAAGACAGATGGGTCATGGTGGAGCGTTCTGACAAAATGTGGTCCACTGGAGAAGGGAATGGCGAACCACTTCAGCATCCCTGCCTTGAGAACCCCATGAACAGTATGAAAAGGTATGCACTGGTAGGGGAATGCAAATGACATGCATTTACTTTCTCTGATCTAGGAATCCAATGTCTAGGAACTTGCTGAAAAATACATAGACAAAAATATTAAAAAGATATACACAAGACTATCTACCTCAGCACTTTCATGATAGCAATATACTGCATAAAATAAAAATAAAACACACATCAACAGATATTAGGGAACTGTAATGAAGAATAACTCTATAAATAACTTAAATGATCTCCATCAAATACTGCAAAATGAAAAAGGAACGATGAAGATGGGACTATAATGATACTATTTACTGATAAGATTATTCACACATACATGTACATGCAAAGCACACACTGACTGCCTCTTTTAAATGAAAGCATAAGTCATACAGTTCAGTATAGATAACATATTGAGTGGACAAGAACTGAGTAGAAAGGGTCGGGGTAGACTAGTCTGCAGTGTTTCAAACACTTGTTTTGATTTGCCTATAAAACACAAATATTTTACATTACAAAACAAAATATTGGAAAAAAATAAAGAACAGAATTAAACAAGTGAACATTGCATATTCCATTTTCAGCAATAGAGAAGAATTCATCCAAGGGCCTATAAAACACAAGACTTTCACAACAGCTTCCTGCCTAGTGGAATATACGTACATTAATGCAAAAAGTCTGTATACACACACACACACACATACATACACCTATATATAGATAATGGATTCACTTTGCTACTTAACAAAAACTAACATAATACTGTAAAGCAACTAGACTTCAATAATAATAAAAATAAATAAAAGCAAAAAAAGACTACAAACAAAGTCCCACAGTGCTTTTTAAAAAATAATTATGAATGTAGATATTGTCCTTTTATTATTATTCTGGAGAATTATAGGATCGAAAAAATGGATATTTATGTTGCTGTCACTGAAAACCAAGTTTTCAAACTGGAAGAAAGATAAATATAAGAACAATGTAGATAAAAATCTTCATGGTCTTGCAATTGAACAGAAAATATCAGTATAAGAGAGTGTGGTCTCTAAATACCATTTCCTACTACAAGGAACAAACCTTTTATTAAATAAAGCAGCAGCTCACTCCAGCTCTCTAGTGAGAAGTATGTAAGATGACCATGGATCCGAGCAAAGAAGCTGCCAAGGGAGACTGGTTCAAATGCAATCAACTTGCATACGATACCACTAGTCAAATACAGAACAACTTATGCACTGAACAGTTAATATAATCAATTCACTGAAACACACATGTATTTCAATTCTTGATTCACAATAATTCTAAAGCACAAATAAACCTAATTTGCTTTTTAAAACTTTATTCCTTTGGAGAATAATCACAATATTGTGATTGCTTTTCACCATACATTGACATGAACCAGCCATGGGTATACATGTGTCCCCCTTCCCACAACCCTCCCCACCCTATCCCTCTGGGCTGTCCCAAAGCACCTGCTTCATGCATCAAACTTGCACTGGTCATCTATTTTACATATGGTAATATACATGTTTCAATGCTAGTCTCTCAAATCATCCCACCCTTACCTTCTCCCACAGAGTCCAAAAGTCTGTTCTTCATACCTGTGTCTCTTTTGCTGCCCTGTAGGTAGGATCATTGTTACCACCTTTCTAAATTCCATATATATGTGTTAACATACAGTATTTGTGTTTCTCCTTCTGACTTAGTTCACTCTATTTTTGGAGGATAACAGAGAATCAACACTATTTGGAAAACTGATCAAAGAGAAAAAGTCAAGTATTTATCTTTTATTCCTTACAAAATCAAAAGGTATATATATATATGTGTGTGTGTATATACATATGTAGGCATGTATATATATACACACATACATATACATCTCATACAGATAAATATGGAATAAGCCAACAAAACCTATTAACTATTCACTCCAAGAGTTTTTAAGTTCCAAGACTATATAGTCAATCAACTCTAAAGCTACATAGTAAGAACTAGACTATGCTGCCTTCTCATATACCTCCATTAAAATACAAATAAGGAACTCTGTATCAAGTTTATGGACCCTCTTAGTAAGGTCAGATGTATCTAGAACCTCTTAAGATGTTTTACAAAGCTGCTCTCCAAAACATGAACTTAAAAAAAAAAAATCACTCAATAATTTATGCATAAATTCAAATGTAAATTCCTCTAGAAATATAGCGTGAAAGTAAACAAAAATAAAAACAATATTATATCTATCTTGATGACTGAGTAGTGTTTACTAATAAAGCAGTAACAATTAGAGTAGAATTGCTGGTACTTCAAAATGAAAGCTAACTGTGAGATTGAGTTTTTCGCTAGATACCAAATTATTAGCAGAAAGAGAAATCAGTTATAATACATAATCTCTGGAAGATTTTAATAGTGCAATAATCTATTCAGGTTGCCATGACAAAATACTGGGTGGTTTAAACACAGAAATTCGTTTTTCACAGCTCTGGAAGCTGGGAAATCTAAGATCAAAGTGCCAGCTGATTCAGTTCCCACTGAGAGCTCTCTTCCTGGCTTGCAGATGGCTGCTCCTTCACTGTGTCCCCTTATGGTGAACAGAGAGAGCTCTGGCATCTCTTCTTCTTATATGGGCGCCAGATCTATAGGATTAGGCCCCCACCCTTATGACCTCATTTAACCTTTATCACGTCCTCACAGTCCCTATCTCCATGCTCAGTTACATTGGTGATTAGGGTTTCAACATATGAATTTTGAGGGGACACAAATTCACTCTATAGCAAATAATGTAAGACAAAAGATATGTACATGAAAAATATAAAAACAGAATACAAAAACCAAGTCCACAGAAAAAGAACAACATACTAATTGTGAGAGACTACAGTGGCTATCACTGAGCATCAGATTGTTAGCATCCTGGCAGTCAAGGGAAAAGGGGAAATATGATTTTTGCATTAGTTGTCCTTATCAGAATAGAGAAAAACCCTATTTCCTCAAGGTTTTTCTACACTTGAATTCAATGATACCTCTTAAGTGGGACTTTACAAAAAAAAAAAATACAGTGAAGACCATGCCTCAAAAATGTTAGCATTCCTATAACTACAGTTGACTCTAGAAAGACATGGGTTGGGACTGTGGGAAAGTGAAAGTCACTCAGTCGTGTCCAACTCTTTGTGACCCCATGGACTATACAGTCCATGGAATTCTCCAAGCCAGAATACTGGAGGGGGTAGGAGATCTTCCCAGCCCAAGAATCAAACCCAGTTCTCCCACATTGCAGGCGGATTCTTTACCAGCTGAGCCACTAGGGAAGACACTGGGATTGTGTAGGTATATTTATACATGGATTTGTTCAACAGAAAATACTACAGGATATACCATGTGTGGTTATTTAAATCCATGGATGAGGAATGCTGAATACAGAGGAACTACAAATACAGAGTGTGAACTGTAAGTTAGACATGGATTTTTGGCTGCAGGGATGGTCATTGCTCCTAACTCCTATTCTGTATAACGGTCAATAATATGTCTTAATTTTAATTTAAATAATGCTCAAATACATGGCACACAAGCCAAAAACAAACAAACAAACAAAAAAATGCAGACAAAGTGTCTTCTTCCATCTTCTGAAGAGAAGAAATATAGAAGACAAACTTTTCAGTCAGTCAGTTTAGTCATTCAGTTGTGTGCAACTCTTTGTGACCCCATGGACTGCAGCGCACCTGGCTTCCCTGTCCATCACCAACTCCTGGAGCTTGCTCAAACTCATGTCCATCAAGTCAGTGATACCATCTAGCCATCCCATCATCTGTTGCTCCCTTCCCCTCCCTCCTTCAATCTTTCCCAGCATCAGGATCTCAGGATCTTTTCAAATGAGTCAATAGTTCACATGAGGTGGCCAAAGTATTGGAGTTTCAGCTTCAGCATCAGTCCTTCCAATGAATATCCAGGACTGATTTCCTTTAGGATTAACTGGTTTGATCTCCTTGCAGTCCAAGGGACTCTCAAGAGTCTTCTCCAACACCACAGTTCAAAAGCATCAATTCTTCGGCGCTCAGCCTTCTTCACAGTTCAACTCTCATATCCATATGTGACTGCTGGAAAAACCATAGCTTTGACTAGATGGACCTTTGTTGGCAATGTCTCTGCTTTTTAATATGCTGTCTAGGTTGGTCATAGCTTTTCTTCCAAGGAGCAAGCACCTTTTAATTTCATGGCTGGAGTCACCATCTGCAGTGATTTTGGAGCCCAAGAAAATAAAGTCTGTCACTAGTTGCCACATTTCTTGACTTGCTTTTCCTAATGTTGTTCAGTCACTAAATCATGTCTGACTCATTGCAACCCAATAAACAGCAGCACACCAGGCTCCTCTGTCCCCCAGTTCTCTCAGAGTTTATTCAAATTCATGTCCATTGAGATGCTATCTAACCATCTCATCTTCGGTCACTCCCTTCTCCTCCTGCCTTCAATCTTTCCCAGCATCAGAGTCTTTTCCGATGACTTTGCTCTTTGCATCAGGCAGCCAAAGTATTGAGCTTTAGCATCAGTCCTTCCTATGAATATTCAGTGTTGATTTCCTTTAGGATTGACTGGTTTGATCATCTTGCTCTACAAGGGACTTTTAAGAATATTCTCCAGCACCACAATTTGAAAGCATCAATTCTTTGGTGCTCAGCTTCTTTATGGTCCAACTCTCACATCCATACATGACTACTGGAAAAACCATAGCCTTGACTATTGGACCTTTGTCGGCAAAGTGATGTCTCTGCTTTTTAATATGCTGTCTAGGTTTGCCATAGCTTTTCTCCCAAGGAACAAGTGTCTTTTAATTTCATGGCTTTAGTCACCATCCACAGAGATTTCCCAATGTAGTTTTCTTTTTTTTGCCTCATAACTTAATTTTGACCTGTATATGTCCAAATGGCTTATGAATATCTTCAACTCTTGCTACAAGTTGCCTAAAAATCTCTTTGGAAGTGGGCAAGGTTAAAAAGGCAAATAAACAAAGACATTCCCACCATCTTATTGGAGAGAAAGAAATTGACCCTTGCTTTTGAGTGACCAAGGCAAAAATTTTATTCCAGTATCCAGGCTGAGGAGGAAAAAAAAATCAGAAAATTAATGAAATGAAAATGAAACCCCAAAAAAATGCCTGGAGCCTTAGAAACTGCAGAGAACAAAGGGACAGCAAGAGCCATGAATAGTAATGAGATTCCAACTACAGTGATATCAGGAGCTATTCTTTTGTGTCTATTTAACCAAGGCCTTTTGTCACCTCCTCTGCCCCATGAAAGAAACCCAATCTGTTAATTCTTCTCCAGAATTGAAACATTCAGGGACATTGGAAGCTGTGTTACCAGCAACCTAAATTTGATTTTTTTGTGTGTCACTCTGGTAGATTTATGCCCATTTTGTACCAGGACAGCCATAAATGCTAAGTTGAAAAATACTCCTTTAAAATGTGAAAAATATATTGCTAAATTACTTCATCTATATTTGCCTTGTTCATGGGCAATGGTGTCTATTTTACAATAATAATCACTACGGTAATTATTAATTACTTTACCTTCAACAATTAGCCCAGCATTTAGAAAGAGCTCAGAAAGGGGTAATTTTTATATATTTCACTTAGTACTAGAAATAAGCCTTGGGGATAAATATTATTTCCATTTTACAGATAAGTAGTACACTGATAAGTACAGATAAGTAGCTTATGGGAGTTATATGCAATTTGATAAGGTTCTGTCAACTAATGGAGAAGGAAACGGAACCCACTCCAATGTTCTTACCTAGAGAATCCCAGGGACTGGTGGGCTGCCATGTATGGGGCCACACAGAGTCGGACACGACTGAAGTGACTTAGCAGCAGCAGCTGTCAGCTAATAATTGCAGAGCTGGGGCTGAAAGAATTGAACTTACTTTGTGTGACCAGAGAGGCTGAGCTTTTAACCACGAGATTCTCTGAGCTCTCTGAAACTCACAGGTTTTAGAAAGAGATAAATATAAACTGATTATTCCAGTATCTCAAACAACAACTGAGACAACCATGGGGAAACCCCAGTGCTTGCAGAGAAAAGAACTACATTATCATTATTAATAACAACTATCATTTTTTTTAATTAATGCTAATGCTCAGGAATTTTATTATTAAGGTTAACATTTATAACTGTGATATATATACATTATTGCCACTTATACATATTTTGAAATTAAGGACAGAGAAGAGATAATAGGTGGTACAAGTCCACAGTGCTAGCAAGTGGCAGGGCCAGAGTATTAACCCACACTTAATTGAAACATTCCACATGGAAAATAGTGTCCTTGGATTAATCTCTCTCTTCTCTTAGAACAGAGCATGTGCTTTTGGTCAGCTGCTTAGAACCAATGAAATCCTGTTTCTTTGTGACATGATTTTTATAACAGTAACTGCCCTGCACTTCTCACAGAGGTCCTTTAATGAGGAAATCTATCACAATTCCATTTTTTAAATAAATGTGTTTCTTTCTTTTGGCCGTGCTGGGTCTTCACTGCTGTGAGGGCTTTTCCCTGGTGTGGCGAGCAGGGCTACTCTCTAGTTGCGGCATCCGTGTTGCTCACATCAGTGCTTCTCTTGTTGCAGAGCACAGGCTCTAGGGAATGGCCTTTGGTAGTTGTGGCTGCCAGGATCTAGAGCACAGGCTCAACAGTTGTGGTTCACGGACTTAGCTGAATGGTGGCATATGGATCTTCCCAGTCCAGAGATTGAACCCGTCCGTGTCTTCTGCACTGGCAGGCAGATTCTTTATCACTGAGCCATCAGGGAAACCCACAGTTTCATTTTTTTAAGGAAAGAAATTAGAATAGAAATATACATGAGGACTGCACAGTCAGGTAATGGGCACCACAAGCCTGAGTCTGGAGAGTGGCAACTTTCATAAGGCTCCTTTCCCCACACTCCTGCTCTGATTTATCTGCCTCAGAGATCTATAATGGTATCAGAATTCAAATAGTCACAGGGAATTGAATGAGGCAACTAAGATTGTCTTGTCATATTTGAGATGACATGATAGATAAGAAAAGACAAGTAAACTTCCCTTGAGGAAAAGTTGCTAATCATGGTACAGACTTTGTCCGTGTACTCTTGTGCACAGTGCCTGAACATCCTTCCATTAGAATACAACCAACCATGCGGTTTTCAACAACTGTGAATTGAGTCCCTACGATGCTAGATCATGGCACAAAAAAGAAACATTTCCTGCCTTTTTAGGGCTTAAAATCTTACAGAGACACTTATACTTGTGACTTAATCACACCACAAAGTATGACATTATTACCAGAAAAGAGCTACATGGGATTGTGTGTAATCATAAAGGAGAGATTTTCCATAATTAAAGGTTAAGGTAGGCTTTTCTAAGCAAGTTGAGACAAGACACTTGACTAGGAGCAAACTCTATGAGACAGGTAGATTCTAAGCAGAGGGAAGCATGTGTGTGAAGAGGAGTAAATGCTTCCAGACATCTTAGTCTGAGGGAGCAAGACATTCCTGGGGGCTCCAAGAAGGTCTAGGTGACTGAACAGAGAACAAGGTGAGAGGACTGAAGAGGAGGCTACCAAGCTGCACAGGGGTCAGACCATGATTGTATCACAGGCTGGATTAAGGATTTCCATTTTGATCCTAGGAGCAATGCAGGCCATGAGTTTGTTTTAACCAGGCAACTGATGTATCAGGTTTGAATCTTGGAAATACCATCCTGGTTGCAAAGTGGAAAGAAGTCTGTAAGAGTGACAGCAGTGAGAACAGGCTTGGGTGTGACATCTTTTAAAAAACGGGCCAGGTTTTATGCCTGTACCCTTAGCAACATGCATCATGCCTGAAACACTAAAAGAATGCTAACAACTAATAACTGAAGCAATACACCAACTCAGTGGATATAAGTTTGAGCAAACTCTGGGAGATAGTGAAGGGTAGGGAAGCCTGGTATGCTGTAGTCTGTGCAGTCACAGAAGAGAGTTGGACACAACTGAATAACTGAACAACAATAAATGATGGATGCAGTCATGGAGGCATGCATTTGATACAGCAGGGGGAGGTTGGGTGGGAGACATCAGCTGGGACATAGGGCACGATAGTTAAGGATTGAGTTTCTGAGTTACACAGTGGACCTGAATGTTCATACTGGCACTGATACCTATAATTATGTTATGACTTTGTTTAATTAACATTTGTTATGTGAAGCACAGGGAGCTGGATGGTGAGCATCGATTCAAAAACACACCATGAGGAAATCAAAATAAAGAAGTGTATAGCTCACAGAAGGGCTTCCCAGGTGCTGCAGTGGTAAAGAATTTGCCTGCAATGTAGGAAACACAAGAGATGTGGGTTCGATCCTTGGGTCAGGAAGATTCCCCTGAAGCAGGGCATGGCAACCCACTCCAGTATTCTTCCAGAAAATTCCACAGACAGAGGAGCCTGGCAGGCTACAGTCCCTGGGGTCACAAAGAGTCAGGCACGACTGAGCCACTGAGTACATCCCGGAAGAGGTACACACACAGCAAACCTCAAGGGGCCACACAGGGAGGTCCAGGCAGAATGCAGACAGACAGTCGGGATGTGGGGCATATGCCTTTATTAGGATCCATGGGTGGAGTGATTTGGGATTCCCAGCCTAGGGCCAGGTTGGTGATTTCAAACTAGAAGAGTGGGGTTTGGCATGGGGCTCTTATCTAGGGGGTCCATTAGGCATATAGGTACTGGCAGTCAGAGAAGACTGTTGATCACAAAGGCTGCTGGGGAAGTCATATCAGAAACTTATATTTGCTTCTGCCCCTGGCTGATACCTAGGGCACATGATTACTTGAGGGGGTTAATGTCAGTGTAAGGTCGCTGCAGACCAGTTGGCCAAACGAAGTGCATACCAAGGGAGTAACACCATGGAGTAACTTCACTGAACTCTCCACACTGCTAACTTTGGATAAGTTCTTGATTTTTTTAAGTAGCCTATATTTACAGATGAGAAGGTCAAGTATATAATTTATGGGTTGTTACAGAGATTAAGTGATACAACAATCTCAGCAGAGTGCTTTGCAGAGTGCGTGCATGCTTGGTCACTAAGCCATGTCTGACTCTTTGTGACACCATGGACAGTAGCCCTCTCTGTCCATGGAATTTCCCAGGCAAGAATACTGGAGTGGATCGCCATTCCCTCCTCCAGGGAAATTTCCTGATTTGGGAATAGAACCCATATATCCTGCATTGGCAGGTGGATTCTTTACAACTGAACCAATTGGCTAGCAGAGTACCTGAGAGCTATATAACACTCAATGAATGCCAACTTTTTAGTTTCATTTCAATAATCATTACTTTTACTATTACCTATAAAAGGGAAATAATGTTGATGAATGAGGATGAATTCAACATGTGGACTCTCAGAATCCTGTGTCTACAAAAAAGAACAAATAGTAACATATACAAATGACTATTTCTCAATATCAAAGAATCAATCTGGTGTATGCAAAAAGTCAAGAAGCTATGAAAAATTGACTGGTATTTGCCAATCAGCTAGTAAGGTCCATAAAAACTCCACAAGATTAAAAAATAATAAGAGGACACAAAAACGTAAGTAAGTGGTTGAAAATCACATCTGAATCTAGGTTTGACACCTGCTGCCATGATTCAGCTACTAAAACCTGCTGCTTCTTTTTTGCCCATCTGTCTCTGACTTGTACTCCAAGAATTTAGTGGTGATGAACGTCTAACATTTTCAGAGTTCTTCCTTCTCTCCATTCTGATTCTGCCCTTTGCCCCTTAAGCCAGCAGGACTCCAGGCAAAAATCTTCACAGAGCAGTTTGCAATTTGACCTTCAGTGATTTAATTCAACTTTGTCTTTTCTGGAAATCACCAGTTTACAAGGAGATAGTGTGATGATTCCAACCATCTATCCATCCACTATGGCAGTGCCATTTCCCATCCCATGGAGCTTCCACTAGTGCCCCTGGGCTGGCCTGAGCAAGCACTATGTGCAAAGACTCTAGGTGGCTCCATAATAAGCAGAAGACAAGGAAGTGCCAGCTTTGCCTTGGGTTTGCAGCTCAAGGTCATTGCCCAGCATTCCCAGTTGGAGTGAGGGGTAGGAGGGGAAGAGAACTTAACCCACAATACCACTTGCCTCGCACCATAATTCTAAAAAGAAACAAGAGTGGTTTACCGTAAGAGACAATAGTTAGTGCTAAGCTGTACTTGATGACAATTACTTGGAATTCTGTAACTGCACCAAAGAAACCAAATAAAGAGTAAAAAGAAAGAATTGTGTCCTTTCCCAAGGACCTAAATATTTATTGCAAACAACTCCAAATTGGAATTTGTTTCTTAATTCTATCCACAGTTGCTGTAGTTAAGATTGCTGCTTTTTATTTGTAACTGACTTCACTTGTAGTTTTGTCTTTTTTCCCCCCATAAAGACATCGTAAAAGCTTAAGGGGCTAATATTTTTTGGTGTGTATGTGTTAAATATTAATGGCAGTTTGTTCTGAGATTCTGCTTTCCCCACAGAGTCTTTAAAAGCTGAATTATACCAAAAGTTATGACATTACACAAAAGGAGCAGCAATCTTCCTCATAATGAAGTCATTTGTTCATCAGCCTTAAAATATTCAGTGACTTGGTCTACCACCTTTTCTCCCTCCCCGCTTCTCTCTGAGGCGAGAAAGCATTAGAAATGCAAAGGACACACCTGGCCATTAGTTAGCACTCCCACCACTGCCCCCCAACCCTGAAGCTTGGCTATTCAGCATAATTATATTAAGAAAAGAAATTGTAGCCCTTTTTTTCTGAGAATTAAGTGCACATTTCAATGCTCAGTAACCATTGGTGAGAAGAGCTGTTTAATACCAGAACAAGTGGATCAAGTGCTGAGCTGGGGAGGGCTTTGGATGGGCATGCTAAGGGTAGGGTGTGAGAAGAGAGTGTCAGGGGTACCCACCCATGAAACCCTGTGGTGTTTAGGACAACTTGTTCTCTGTCCTGTAGAAGTCAATAGCTGCAAGTATCACAATAAACTCATGCAGTATTGCAGGCATTTACTGAAAGTGTCTACTGTGTTTCCAGGACTGTGCACTGTGCTGGAGCAATAGATAATGAATAAAATGTCTATTCTCCTCAAGACTCTATTCCCCAGCGTGAAGATGGCCATGTGCAAATGCCAAGAAGACAAAAGGAATTAAACTAACTTATTCATGAAGAGAAAATAGCTTGTCTTATATAACTTAGGACTCCAAAGCCCATCTTTGAAAGACAACCACTCTTGCAATTACTTTGGCCAAAATCCTGGGTGGGGCTTAAGGGATGAAGTTAAACCAGGGGGCTCTTATTAGTCAGGCTTAGGACATCTGCCCAGCCTCAAAGCAAATACCAATAGCCCTGGATTGACAGTCTTACCAGGGAAACATGACAGGAAGAGATAAGCAGTCATTTTCCAAAGAAAAGCTATGGATCTGTGAGTGAAATAAAGAAAAATATTGAATAAGTTCCAAACCAGTATGCCCCCTTTTAAGAAAACCTAATCCATTCAAATATGCACAGAAACTAAGATTTCCCTAAAGTTAAGGCAGACAAGTTGAGAGAGGTTATACTATTAAATTATACATTTGTACAACACTTTAATTTTGCAGAACACACCGGCGTGCAGTATAGCAGCCAATGCTTGGAAAACTGAGATTCTTATTGAATGCAGAAGGCAAGTAAGTCATATACTCAAAACTACAGAGTTAAATATTACCAAATTCCCAACCTCTAATCTATTGCTATGAGGCTGACCCAAGGAGATGTGAAAAATATGTGACTTAACTTTCCTGAATCTCAGTTTCTTCTTCTATGAAGTGGGATAATACAATGATAGCTAATCAATTTCATGAAGTTATATACTAGTGTTTAGTCAATTCATAATACAGATGAAGTAGATGTCTATATAAAATGTTCTATAATCATTTATGAGACAAATAGGCTTACCTTATTCTATTGTATTATTTCCATTAAATCTTTGTAAAATATATCTTATAAAAGGCAGAGGAACCAGAGATAAACTTGCCAACATCCATTAGATCATCGAAAAAGCAAGTGATGAACAGTTCAACAAACACATCTATTTCTGCTTTATTGACTATGCCAAAGCCTTTGAATGTATGGATCACCACAAATGGTGGAAAATTCTTAAAGAGATGGGAATACCAAACCACCTGACCTGCCTCCTGAGAAATCTGTATGCAGGCCAAGAAGCAACGGTTAGAACTGGACATGGAACAACAGACTGGTTCCAAATTGGGAAAGGAGTACATCAAGGCTGTACATTGTCACCCTGCTTATTTAACTTCTATGCAGAGTACATCATGAGAAATGCTGGGCTGGATGAAGCAGAAGCTGGAATCAAGATTGCTGGGAGAAATATCAATAACCTCAGATATGCAGATGATGCCACCCTTATGTTAAAAATCAAAGAAGAACTAAAGAGCCTCTCGATGAAACTGAAAGAGGGGAGTGAAAAAGTTGGCTTAAAGCTCAACATTCAGAAAACAAAGATCATGGCCTCTGGTCCCATCACTTCATGGCAAACAGATGGGGAAACAGTGGAAACAGTGGCTGAGTTTATTTTTGGTGGGGCTCCAAAATCACTGCAGATGGTAACTGCAGCCATGAAATTAAAAGATGCTTGTTCCTTGGAAGAAAAGTTATGACCACCCTAGATAGCCTATTCAAAAGCAGAGACATTACTTTTTCAACAAGGTCCATCTAGTCAAAACTATGGTTTTTCCTTTATTCATGTATGGATGTGAGGGTTGGACTATAAAGAAAGCTGGGTGCCAAAGAACTGATACTTTTGAACGGTGGTGTTGGAGAAGACTCTTGAGAGTCCCTTGGACTGCAAGGAGATCCAACCAGTCCATCCTAAAGGAGATCAGTCCTGAATATTCATTGGAAGGACTGATGCTGAAGCTGAAACTCCAATACTTTGGCCACCTGATGTGAAGAACTGACTCATTGGAAAAGACCCTAATGCTGGGAAAGATTGAAGGTGGAAGGAGAAGGGAATGACAGAGGATGAGATGATTGGATGGCATCACCGACTCGATGGACATGAATCTGAGTAAATTCCAGGAGCTGGCAATGGACAGGGAGGCCTGGTGTGTTGTAGTCCATGGGGTCTCAAAGAGTCAGACATGACTGAGCAACTGAACCGAACTTACTGAAATTAGGACATAATTGGTACCAGGAAGTGATTCAGTTCAGTTCAGTCACTCAGTCGAGTCTGACTCTTTGTGACCCCTAGAAATCCATGCAAAGTTTTCATGCAAGTCTCTGGTTGGGCAAGATCCTAAAGCTTACTCAGTTTCACTTGCTATGAGGTTGAAAGAACAGAGACACTAGAGGATGAGGAATGCAGGTCAAGGGGCAGGGCTGGATGAATTTGGAGTTCAGGCCCTGCCAGAGTGGAGAAGTTTGGTAACACTGCTAAAATACCTGGTACTCAGCTATGATAACAGAAAGGTCATGACTTTGAAATAGTAAGCATGCTTTAGGGTAAGACCTAAACTAAACTTACTCTCTCAAAGTATAAAACCAAGTCCTAACATAACCATCTAAGAGGTAGAACTTGAAAGGTGAGTTGCAACTAGTTTGAGAGGTTTAAGAAATACATTTCACAAATTCTCACCAACAAAGCATGAAATCAAGCTTATGGAACTGTAGTAATTGAACTGACTGCTGAAAAAGCAACATTCTTCAGAAAAAAAAAATCCAAAGTTTCTATAATGTATTAACCAAAGTATCATATGTCTTTGGATATACAGAGGAACAGAAAAAAATTGATTCATAATTAAGGAAAAAACTTGAACCTGAACACATTGGTACAGACATTGGTATTAGAAAACAGAATATATAGCAATTATTATAAACATTCAAAGCACTGAAAGAAAATGTGATTTTAGAGACAAGAAAAGAAATCTTATCAAAAAAGAAAATTCTTTAAAAATCAAACAGGAAAATTTTCCCTCATTAAGATACTGAGTTTATTTTACATATATATTTTTGTCTCCACATTATTTTCATTTGTCTGAGCATGAATCTGTGTCATAAAAGTAGATGTAAGAGTTCTTTTAAAGAAAAGAATGTTAGAAAATAGAAATATATAAAAAGGATCATATACCATCACTAAGTTGGACTATGAAGAAAGCTGAGCACCGAAGAATTGATGCTTTTGAACTGTGATGTTAGAGAAGACTCTTGAGAGTCCCTTGGACTGCAAGGAGATCCAACCAGTCCATCCTAAAGGAGATCAGTTCTGGGTGTTCATTGGAAGGACTGATGTTGAAGTTGAAACTCCAATACTTTGGCCACATGATGAGAAGAGCTGACTCATTTGAAAAGACCCTGATGCTGGGAAAGATTGAGGGCAGGAGGAGATGGGGACGAGGATGAGATGGTTGGATGGCATCACGGACTCGATGGACATGGGTTTGGGTAGACTCTGGCAGTTGGTGATGGATAGGAAGGCCTGGCGTGCTGTGGTTCATGAAGTCGCAAAGAGTCGGACATGACTGAGTGACTGAACTGAAGATGGGTTTATCCTAAAAATTCAAATTTGTTTCAGTATTCAAAATCAGTAAGTCACCAGACTTAGAATAAAAGAGAAATTATGTGATTATATTAATAAACAGCAATTTGATGACATTCAGCACCCATTCCTTTAAAAATAAAACCTCTTGGTAAATGGGAAATAATGAAATTTTATCAACTTAATAAAGAGTTTCTATGAAAAATCTACAGACAAAAAGCATAGTTAAAGAAATACCTACTCTCTAAATTTGCAAACAAGATAAGGATGTCCACTCTTAAAACTTCTATTCAGTATTGTACTAGCCAGTGCAGTAATGTAAGAAAAAGGAATGATTGGAAAATAGAAAATAAGATAATTTTCAACATAAAATATACAAAAAACTGATGGGGTTAATAAATCTATAATAATTGTAGTTTATAAAGGCAACATATAATTATAATTTACATTTCTGTGGCTCAGGTGCTAAAGAATCTGCCTGCAATGCCAGAGACCTGGGTTTGAACCCTGGGTTGGGAAGATTCTCTGGAGAAGGGAATGGCTACCCACTCCAGTATTCTTGCCTGGAGAATTCCACGGGCAGAAGACCCTGACAGGCTACAATCCATGAGGTCACAAAGAGTCAGCACAACAGAGCTACTAACACTTTCACTTACTATAATAACAACAAATAATTGGAAAATGAACAATTTTTAATATCTATAATAAGGTACAAAAAATAGAAACTAACTCACCAAACATTTTTTTAAAAAAACCTCTATGCTAAAAACTGAAGAGAAACTAGAGCAAAAAATTATTGCTGAGAGAAATTTTAAAGTCAAACTAAATTAAGAACTATCCCATGTGTAGGGATTCAAAGATTCAATACTATTAAAATGTCTACTGATCTATAGATTTGAATGAAATTCCATTGAAAACTCCAGTACATATTTTTGTAGAAACTGCCAGACTAAAAATTTTATATGGAACATACCATGGACCTAGAATAATAAAATATTTGGGGAAAAATATACCCTCTCCCTCTTGAACCTCCCTCTCCACCATCCCATCCCACACCTCTAAGTCATCACAGAGTGCCAGGCTGGGCCCCCCGTGTCATATGGCAGCTTCCCACCAGCCATTTTACACATGGTCATGTATATATGTCAGTGTTACTTTCTCCATTTGTCAAATTGATGTGTATATATATACATTTTTAAAATAAAAACTCCTACATATGTGCTGTAGTAGCATTTGTGTTTGTATCTTTGCAGTATACGTTTTACATTCAAAGTAACATACATTTAGATCTCTCTCTCTCTCTCTCTCTCTCTCTCTATATATATATATATATATATATATATATATACACACATACATACCTCTTTTTAATAGATATACAATATCCCAGCAATGTCTTGACATTTTCCCCATGATTCTCCTCGAGGAAGAAATTCCAAAGTATTCTGTTTGGAGGTGGGCGTGCTGTAAACACTACTGTAGATTTGTGTGCACACAACTGCATTGGTTCTATTGATTCTGTAGGATGGGCTCTTCAAAAGGCAGAAACTGCTAGATGAAGAGTTATACACTGGTTGCTTTAACAAATATCACCAATGTATTATCTAATAACCTCTGTAGCCATTTGAATGCGTTCCCACAGCAATGTGTGGCTGTAAATATCCTGTACTCTCGCGCCCTCTGTGATGTTTGTTATTTTTGTTTAGTCGCTAAGTTCTGTCTGACTGTTTGTGACTCCATTTACTGTAGCCCGCCAGGCTCCTCTGTCCCTGGAATTTCCAGGTAAGAATACTGGAGTGGGGTTGCCAAGTCCTTCTCCAGGGGATCTTCCCAACCTAGGGATCGAACCCGTGTCTTCTGCATTGACAGGCAGATCCTTTACCACCGAGCCACCTGGGAAGCCTCCTGTGTGATATTTATCCCAAAAGAATAAAGAAATTTGTATTTGTCATGTTCTGCCCATCCAAAGCCAGTGCTTCTACTTCCGTTGTCCTAGGCATGTGTGATCACGTCACAGCTGGTCTGTGATAAGCCATCCCTGAAACACAAGTCTGGGCTCTGAGCAGAGTCATTGTGCCAGGGTCCACAGTATGAGGATTTCAGAGGCAAGCTTTTTCTCCACTTGGGCAGCTCACATATTTACTCGTTTCCACATGTCTGAGCTAATGACTCTGCTGATGTGGAGCAGAGGATTACACTAAGCCACTCTTTGTAACGCTCGCTTGACTGAGGATGAACTCAGGATGAAATGATGTTTGTAATATTCTTTCAGGAATTGCAAGCCACTGCGACTCAATTCTTCAAATATTTATATTGGGCCACTGGCATCTATCTGTCAGTCTCTCTGTCTCTCTATTCACATCTATCTAGAAAACCCTGCTCTTTTGTTCCACACTATTTTCAAAGGGCTTACAGAAACACCTCATAACCAGATAGGATATAACCTCACTCAGAGGCATGGAACAGGATTCCAAATGGGGATGCTTTTGCAATGGCCTATATGGGAAAGGAATCTTAGAAAGAGTAGATATATGTATATGCATATCTGTACAGTAGAAACTAATGCAACATTGTAAATCTACTCTACTCCAATAAATATTTAAAACAAATGAGAAAAGAGGATGCCAATATTATGTATCAGTTCCACTGGGTTTACATTCAGTCCTTTAAATGTAAACCATAGATAGGACTTAACTGCCTTGTTCCATTTGCTCTTCTCAGTTTCTACTCTGTTTTACTCCTTCAAAGAGACTAACTTAACTTTGAAGCTATTATTTATCATTGTAGGTAGCCATTACCTACCATTGTTAGGACTCATCCTGGCTGCATCCTCGGATGGCCATAGCTGACCTTTCATGAAGAGCATCTTCAAATCTCCACTTTGCTAATAAAAATCATTCTATATAGAAATCTTAAATAGCTACTGTTCTAAAAATCTTTCTCTTTCTCAGGAACAAGGGTGGGTGGAACAAGAGGGAAGGGGGAAATAACCTGGAACATCCCACCTGTCCACAGATAAGTCAGAGTCCCCAGTCTTGAGGAGCTCAACTTCTAGCAAGGTCAGAGGCATACATAACTAGCTCAGACTATACCTGCTAGAATGCAATGAGGTTGGAGAATTAAAAATAAAGAACACAGGGCAACTTCCTAGCACAAAAGCCTATCTTTCCTTGACTGGATGGACAGGAGAAGGCTTTGTACAGAGGCTGGGCCTGCAAAGATGGGTCAGAGACCAAGCAAAGGACATCAGCAAAAGCACAGATGCCATAATAAGTACAGTACTTTGAAGTCAGTATCACTTTGTAAATCTGAAATGCAATACTTAAAACAATTTCAAATTTAGAATTTTAAAGACTAATGATTAATACGCCATCGAAAGAAATCAGATGATATTATGTTAAGATAATCATGAGGAGTGTTTGGTTTGTCATTACCTCTCATTTCCCAGCTCAACCCTCAGTATTTCCAAAGGTCTTTGCACACAGAAGAGAATGATGGTGACTTATAATCAGGGAAATAAGCCACTAGGAACACACTTGGAGAGTGGCAATTCTGAGCATCGTTAATTCTGACCCTGTGGCCACAAAGCCTGAGGACACCAAGGTAGGCATAACCAGCCCTTCCAGCTTAAAACCCATAGGGGAATATCTTCATAATGATCTGGGCCCCTGTGAGCCCTTGATTTCTTGTCCACGTGGGAAGGTGCCTAGAGGCCTGGTCTGATAAACCAGGCTCTCTCAGTTCTGAGTGAAAAGAATAGGATTATGACAGGTGACGGGGCCAACTGCTGTTCATGCCAATAAAAGGATACATCTCACTTGCCTTACAATTAAATCAGTAGGTCCCTCTAGTTAACATTGCATTGAGGAAAAATGAAAATGATATTAAAAGTAAAATAAATACATCTACAAATGGAGAGCAAAGTCATAGGCAAAAAGAAGACATTTGCTCACATGACTTATTTTGGTAATAGGAGTATACATAAATGGACAAATTTGCTTGCAAAAAAATCAAGTATGAACTCAGCATTTTTCCCCAAGTAATTAAAAGGACAGGCAACAGGAGCCATTATTAAAAACTGCTAGTCATACAAGTTCACAGAAATTCTGGGGGAAAAATATCAGAAAACAGCACTTTTTTTTTAGGTTCAAGCTGTAATTGCCAATACATAAAGAGTATATAGGATATAATGGATTTGAAAATACAGAGAAACTATAGACAGAATTTTATCCATAGGTTTAGTCCTTGGAACCACTCCTTATGTTCACTCTGCCCATTCAGAATTTGACCTTATGCTTCTTTCAGTCTGCTAAAAATAACCATTTCCCACTTGTTTTACTCTATGGTGTGTGTGTGGTGGGGGGGGGGGGGGTGTGTAGGTAGGTGTCTTTAAAAGTCACGAGTATATGCATTTGAACATGTATGCGAAGATGAAGGTATTAGGTAGAAAATGGGAAGAAGGATCTGATATGGGAAATGGAACATCCAAGAACATCAAGTCTTGGATCCATTAAGACAGGTTATGTCTTAACCTTATTCCAATAAACCCTTGTGCTGAGATCGGCTTCTTCTTCCCTTGCATTAAGCCATCATCATGTCCAACATTTCCTAACCCAGTTTCTATCTGTGCCAGGACTCAGAATTATATGGGCTCTGGAGTGGGAAGGATGTAACAATTTGACTTAAACTTTACAATGGCGCAAAAGTGATACACATTCAGTAGAAAACCATACTTTGAATTTTGATCTTTTCCTGGGTTAGTGATATTCTGTAAGACACTCTTCTGTGATGCTAGGCAGAGGCCATGCCATTGCTCCCAATCTGCCATATACATGATCACAGTTCATAATAAATCTTTTGTTGTTTCACCACAACTCTAACCGAAAAATTTTCACCAGAGATCAAAGACATTTATAATTAAAAATAATGAGAAACATAGACATTCATCACTGAATATAAAGTTGTTTACTATCCTTTATGGGCAAAACAAAGCCATCAGAATAATTGAAGTTCAAGAGACTACAGATTATTTCTAATGAGTCATGTGGCTGTATGGTTTTGCAGCAACATTTACTATAGAACTTTGACTTGGAGGTGTGCTTCTGTTTTTCAGGCACAGTTTTTGTCCTGTGCAAAATAAAGGTTATAGGTTTGCTGTCTATGGTAGGCAGGGTAACAATCCCCCAAAGATGCCCACATCCTAATCCCCAGGACCTGTGAATATGCTATGTTACACAGCAAAGGGGAATGAAGGTTTCAAATAAAATTGATTACTATTATTTCAAATTAAATTAAGATCGCTAACCTTAAAAAATTAACATTGTCCTGGATTATCTGGGTAAGCCCAGTGTAATCACCCAGGTCTCCCACATTGCAGGCAGATTCTTTACCAGCCGAGCCACAAGAATACTGGAAGTGGGTAGCCTATCCCTTCTCCAGAGGATCTTCCCAACACAGGAACTGAACCAGGGTCTCCTGCATTGCAGGTGGATTCTTTAACTTCAACTGAGCTACCAGGGAAGACCAAAAGCTAATCTTATAGTCAGCAGGATTCAAACCTGTGCAGGGAGACCCCAGTGGATTTCTAGTCCATCGTCTTAATCAATAGGCCACGACTACACATCGTGTAATCACAAGGGTCCTCAAATGCAGATGAGGCAAGGCCCAGGGTCAGAAGGGTGCAACCTGAGACTAAACAGCCATTACTGGCTTTGACGACCGAAAGGAGCCAGAAGTCAAGGAACCTAGGAAACTTCTGGAAGAAGCTGGAAAATGTAAGGAGACAGATTCCCTCCTAGAGCCTCCTGAAGGGGTGCAGCCCTGCTGAGAACACTGACGTTAACCCACTGAGACTGAGTTTAGATTTGTGACATCCAGAACCACGACATAAAAAACTTCTATCATCTTAAGCCATCAAGTCTGTGGCACTTTGTTACAGCAGCAACAGGAAATTCATATGATGTTCAATGATCTTTACAAGGTCAGAGTGGCCACTGCCCCCAAACACAAACTAAGGCATTCTTTCTCATTCTCATTAGTATACATCCTCCCTTCTCTCTCCACGCCCTCAGAAATCACTGGAAGCTCCCTACGCACTATGCATAGCCCTGTTTAATGTGCCTTCTTTATTTCTTTTCTCATTTTAGGCCTCCTTTCCTTCTGTTCTATATTAATTCTGTTTATATTCCATTTTTTGAAAGTCAGTAACATCTGCCTTTGTTTCTCTCTTTTTTCCTCTCATTCTCTTAATAAGTCCCCACATGAGAAAAAGATAAAATAGTCCTTAGGAGGAGGAAGACAAAAGAGTTGTAAATATTTAATAAGTTCTACACAGACAAAAAGAGATAAAATATCCATATGTTATTCATATATTTCTCTCATCACAATAAGTTTTCTGAAGAGTCTAATTTAAAACATGAGATCATCATGCCGACTTCACGAGGATGATACAGGTTACTACTCATTTATAAATTACTCCTACAAAATAGAAAATTGTTCAAGTATTAAAAGCTAAATGAAAACAATTTCAGTTCAGGTGCAATACCTCAAAATCCACCTTTTCAGCCCTTATCAAAATTATTTTTATTCACCACATTAAGTTGCCTATTAAAGAACAAAAAGAAAGAAAAACAATATAAAAGGATTCAAAAGACTCACCCCAGTTTTGTAAATAATGTAGTTTGAGTATACTTGAATTAGCCATTCACTTGAATTTATCAAGCTGCAGTATTCATTTAAGCTGAAAACTAATCCTGTTTCAGACATGGCTCAATGTGCACCGAAGGAAAAAAGAGATGACTCTGAGTATGTGGAAGCCCATCTGAATAAGCATTCAATATAAACTAATAGCAGCTGGGATGTAAAATGCCTTTGGTACAGATGGTCAAGTGTTCTACAGAAAACATTTTTATCCATTTTTTTAATAAAAGGTTTTTTTTTTTTCTGCTTTCAATGCAAAAATAATCATAAAGAAAAATTTAAAGAATTCACTGCAAGGTATGCTCTTAGAAAAACCCATTACGTTTTTTAATTCCCTCTCATCATGTGAGTTTTCTGTAGAAGACAAATACACCCATACCAATACGCAGGATGTAAAAGTTTATTCGCAAGCAGTCATTTAAGACTGAAAATAGTATTTCCCATGATTTGATTTTTTTAAGTTGGCAAACTACAAATATCTGTAACCCATAATACACTAAAAGAGTAGATTTTGTCCAAGGAAATAAAAAAGAATGTTGTTGAAATTCTGGAAATAACAATTAATCAATAAACATTTTGCTTTCTGATATGTCTGTGATTTTTTTTAATATGGGGTATACTAGATACCTCCTATTTCAAAACATGTGAGGAACATTGCTTAGTATTCTGTACTTGGAAAGTTAGAGGTATGAGTGAAGGAAATTCCTTGCATGTTTAAAGAATGTCAGCACTTCAATTGCATAACTTTAGGTCTTCCCACAATAACCTCTTGTAAGAACAAAGTAAAACACAACAGCCACATTCCAACAGACCCTATAAACATATCATTAATTCATTTTTTTGAATGCCAACTAAACATCAATGTTGGTTGATGTTGGTTCTTACAATAGTCTTATGGATAGAATATTACCATCCCCATTTCACAGATGAGAAAGTGAGACACTTTAATCACACTGCTAACTTTCCTTATGCTTGTATGACTCAGAGTTACATGTCATCATGGCATCCGGTCCCATCTCTTCATGGGAAATAGATGGGGAAACAGTGGAAACAGTGTCAGACTTTATTTTGGGGGGCTCCAAAATCACTGCAGATGGTGACTGCAGCCATGAAATTAAAAGACACTTACTCCTTGGATGAAAAGTTATGACCAACCTAGATAGTATATTCAAAAGCAGAGACATTACTTTGCCAAATAAGGTCCGTCTAGTCAAGGCTATGGTTTTTCCTGTGGTCATGTATGGATGTGAGAGTCAGACTGTGAAGAAGGCTGAGCGCCAAAGAATTGATGCTTTTCAACTGTGGTGTTGGAGAAGACTCTTGAGAGTCCCTTGGACTGCAAGGAGATCCAACCAGTCCATTCTGAAGGAGATCAACTCTGGGATTTCTTTGGAGGGAATGATGCTAAAGCTGAAACTCCAGTACTTTGGACACCTCATGCGAAGAGTTGACTCATTGGAAAAGACTCTGATGCCGGGAGGGATTGGGGGCAGGAGGAAAAGGGGACAACCGAGGATGAGATGGCTGGATGGCATCACAGACTTGATGGCCATGAGTCTGAGTGAACTCCGGGAGATGGTGATGGAGAGGGAGGCCTGGCGTGCTGCGATTCATGGTGTCACAAAGAGTCGGACACGACCGAGCGACTGAACTGAACTGAACTTGTTTCATCCTCACCACAGTCTTCTGATGTCATTACTTTTCTCACTCTTACTGTACTGAGGAGCAAACTAGACAACAGAATTTAAGGAATTGACCAGAAATTACACTATGTTTCAGTAATGTAGCCAAGAGTCAATCCTGAATTTTGTCTGATGCCACATCCCAACCTCTTAATCTCTGTGTTGAAATGATTACTCAACAATGGGGAATGTCTAAGAAGTTGGGATTTGAATGTTTCTTACTCCAAAGCCTAAATGATTGATTTAGTGGAGAAGATAAGCTAAATAGCCAATAATTATGATGTAATATGAGAAGTTTCCTAGAAGTTCTCACAAATAGTCAGACATGGCTTAGCAACTGAACAACAAATGAGATGTTCCGTAATCAATGTGTGAGAGGTTAAGGCAGGGTAGGCTTTATGAATCAACATTCTTGAGCTGAGATTTCAAGATGAATGTACATTAAACAGAAATAGAGGGAATCGTACTTCAGCAGAAAGGACAGTTCCAACAGCACCGGTCCAGGAAAATTGTACATGTATTCAGGGAACGACAGGACTTCAATAAAGTGGAAACACAACACTCATACTGGGAAATGGTGGGAAATTAGACTGGAAACATAAGTGAAGATGAGTTTGTACTCCTCTCTCATAAACTTGGGTATATCTTGCTGTGTGGGCTTCCCTGGTAGCTCAGCTGGTAAAGAATCTGCCTGCAATGCAGGAGACCTGAGTTTGATCCCTGGGTTGGGAAGATCCCCTGGAGAAGGGATAGGCTACCCATTCCAGTATTCAAGGGCTTACCTGATGGCCCAAATGATAAAAAATCCAACTGCAATGCAGGAGACCTGAGTTTGATCCCTGGGTTGGGAAGATCCCCTGGAGGAGGGCATGGCAACCCACTCCAGTATTATTGCCTGAAGAATCCCCAAGGACAGAAGAGCCTGGTGGGCTACAATCCATAGGGTGGCAAAGAGTTGGACACGACTGAATGACTAAGCACAGCACATCTTGCTGTGGAAAAAAAAAAAAAGCAGCCAGTTTATCTGGCAGTAGCCAATGGTTACTCACCTGCATTTTGAAGAACATTTTTTAACACATATACTTAAAAAAATATTTATTTGGCTTTGTGGGGTCTCAGTTGTGGCACAGAGAATTTTAGTTGTCCAACCAAGGATTGAACCTACATTAAGGAAGTCCCTTGAAGAGCATTTTGAAGGATCGGGCAAATAACCCCTGCATAATATCACGATGATGTGATCACTAATCTAGAGCCAGACATCTTGGAATGTGAAGTCAAGTGGGCCTTAGAAAGCATCACTACAAACAAAGCTACTGGAGGTGATGGAATTCCAGTTGAGCTATTTCAAATCCTGAAAGATGATGCTGTGAAAGTGCTGCACTCAATATGCCAGCAAATTTGGAAAACTCAGCAGTGGCCACAGGACTGGAAAAGGTCAGTTTTCATTCCAATTCCAAAGAAAGGAAATGCAAAAGAATGCTCAAACTACCACACAATTGCACTCATCTCACATTCTAGTAAAGTAATGCTCAAAATTCTCCAAGCCTGGCTTCAGCAATACGTGAACCATGAACTCCCTGATGTTCAACCTGGTTTTAGAAAAGGCAGAGGAACCAGAGATCAAATTGCCAATATCCACTGGATTATGGAAAAAGCAAAAGAGTTCCAGAAAAACATCTACTTCTGCTTTATTGACTATGCCAAAGCCTTTGACTGTGTGGATCACAATAAACTGTGGGAAATTCTGAAAGAGATGGGAATACCAGACCACCTGACCTGCCTCTTGAGAAATCTGTATGCAGGTCAGGAAGCAACACTTAGAACTGGACGTGGAACAACAGACTGGTTCCAAATAGGGAAAGGAGTATGTCAAGGCTGTATATTGTCACCCTGCTTATTTAACTTATATGCAGAGTATATCATGAGAAATGCTGGATTGGAAGAAACACAAGCTGGAATCAAGATTGCTGGGAGAAATATCAATAACCTCAGATATGCAGATGACACCACCCTTATGGCAGAAAGTGAAGAGGAGCTAAAAAGCCTCTTGATGAAAGGGAAAGAAGAGAGTGAAAAAGTTGGCTTAAAGCTCAACGTTCAGAAAACGAAGATCATGGCATCCGGTCCCATCACTCCATGGGAAATCGATGGAGAAACAGTGGAAACAGTGTCAGACTTTATTTTGGGGGGCTCCAAAATCACTGCAGATGGTGATTGCAGCCATGAAATTAAAAGACGCTTACTCCTTGGAAGAAAAGTTATGACCAACCTAGATAGTATATTCAAAAGCAGAGACATTACTTTGCCGACTAAGGTCCATCTAGTCAGGCTATGGTTTTTCCTGTGGTCATGTATGGATGTGAGAGTTGGACTGTGAAGAAGGCTGAGCACCAAAGAATTGATGCTTTTCAACTGTGGTGTTGGAGAAAACTCTTGAGAGTCCCTTGGACTGCAAGGAGATCCAACCAGTCCATTCTGAAGGAGATCAACTCTGGGATTTCTTTGGAAGGAATGATACTAAAGCTGAAGCTCCAGTACTTTGGCCACCTCATGCGAAGAGTTGACTCATTGGAAAAGACTGTGATGCTGGGAGGGATTAGGGGCAGGAGGAGAAGGGGACGACCAAGGATGAGATGGCTGGATGGCATCACGGACTCGATGGACGTGAGTCTGAGTGAACTCCGGGAGATGGTGATGGAGAGGGAGGCCTGGCGTGCTGTGATTTATGGGGTCACAAAGAGTCGGACACGACTGAGCAACTGAACTGAACTGAACTGAAGTATTAGATCTTGAACCTGAAGTGTACCTAATGAGGCAAGATGAACTTTCTCAGGAATTTGTTAGAATGTCAAAGCAAGATTTGATTGGTTTACATGAAAATTGTCAACTTAGCGAGAACACAATTTAGAGAGGGAAGACATGGCTCTTCTCACTGACGTATGTGCAAGATGAGATGCTGGCAGCGGAATTGTGTATTTATGATAATTTTGCTATTGCAGGGCAAAGGAGGCCTTCTACTAGGGAATTGCAGTAATTAGATGAGGAAAGTGATTGTTCCACATAACTCAGCTACAATGTTACAGTGGAGCAGAGAGAAATGAAGAATAAAGAGTATTTCCCAAATCAGAAAAGATTGTTTTACTGTCTATTTTGCAAGCATAGTTAGGGTGTTAAATTGGAAGCAAATCTAGCTGGAAAGCATTAACATTCCAGATTTGGCCATCAAATTAATTCTATCGTAATGAAATGTGAAATTTGACTGAAATGAAGAGGAATTGGGTTTAGGCTGCCTATGCTGGTGGCTTTCAATTATCACACAATTCATAATCCACTTCCTTTTGTTGAAGATCAAAATAAATGCTGAGCAAACAGAGGCAAGTCATGAAGGCGGAGCATAAAAAGGGTTGCCAATCCAGAGATTTAAAGGCTTACCTGGGAGAGCATCGGACAAATGAAATGATCAGAATTGATCATGACCAATATCATTACAGTTCTACTGTAACTATAGCCATAAATTTAAGTCTTAGGAGGAAGTAACCTTCATGGTATTGCAATAAAGTATTAGTAGTTTACTTCTTTATTAGCTAAACATGTTATCGATTATTCCTATAATGATGTCATACTTGCTCTCCTGCTTTTGGTTATGCTTTCTTAAGATGAAAATAAACATGTAAAGTTATAACTAGCAACCTGTGTAGCCTATGTGGCCATGGGTACTGTTGGAGAATCTAGGACTTTCATACTAACTTCATGTTTTAGCCCTTGAACATAGCAGAGGAAACCTATTACTGTTTCTAGATTTTCTCTGGACTCCTCTATCAGTTTCTCTCCTTGAGAATAACTGACTATATACTTAAACATTCTTTTTTACTTCCTTGCATGGGAGTAAGTGATAGAGGGAGGCTGTCCACCCTCATCCAAAGTTCACTGCTCACATGCACAGCAAGGGAAAAAGCATCATCAGTTACAGCCTTTGTTACAACTTTTTGTACTGACAGCATGTTAAAATGTTACGGTTGGGTAGCTGGAGTTAAATAAAATGTAATTAATGCCACTTGTTTCTGTAATATTAACTAAGCATTTTTCAATTATATGTGTGCCTTGCATCATGTTTCCATAACGATGCTGATTAAGACAACCCACACAATAGGACACTGGCCAACTATTTGGTGACACCATGCTTACTGTAACTGGGGAACAGTCAGTGCTAAGTATTCTGGATGCCTTAGTGGAACACATGATCTCTACAACTTGGGGGAACCAACAAAGGCTTAGGAGCTGATCACATTGGTGAGGTGCTTAGGAGCCCAGGGTTCTAGAGCACATGAGCATTACTGCCTCCAAAGGAAAGTGTGCATGACTGCACCCTGGCACCACCTGTCACTAAGAGACAAGTATCCCTACTTGTCCTGTGCTTTTTCCCTTTCCTCTATTCTATTGAGTCATTGTTTAGTCGCTCAGTCATGTCTAACTCTTTTGAGACTCCATGGACTATAGCTGGCAAGGCTCTTCTGTCCATGAGATTTTCCACGGAAGAATACTGCAGTCGGTTACCATTTCTTACTCCAGGGGATCTTCCTGACACAGGGATTGAACCCATGCCTCTTGCATGCCCTGTGTTGGCAGGCAGATTCTTTACCAGTGCACTACCTGGGAAGCCCTTGAGCACTCTTAATAAATCCCTTTAAGAATTCTAATCTTTCAGTGCACCAGCCCCAGGGGGATGGTACTGGGAGGGAGGAGGGAGGGGGGTTCAGGATGGGGAACACGTGTATACTTGTGGTGGATTCATGTTGATGTATGGCAAAACCAATACAATACTGTAAAGTAATTAACTTCCAATTAAAATAAATAATTTTTTTAATTTAAAAAAGAATTCTAATCTTTGTCTCAATACCTTTCTGTTCTTGGACAATTAAAACAATTAAACTAATTGCTCTATTGCTCTGTTTGTACATGTATTAAATGAGATGAGATGATGAGATGTAAAGCATCCCACAGACTGGTAAGTCTCACCAGGGGCTCACATTTCTCACGGGCTTGGTTTACTCTACCAGGTAAGTCACCTACCTAGACCAGCACAAGTGCCAGTCAAGGGAGGAGGAAAGCTTAGAATGGACTCTGGACAGGGGGCATAATGAGTATCATTCAATCTACATGAAATTATAATTTGTTATAATTTTAAAATAATGGATGCTAGAAAGGGCATACTAGTGGCACTTGCGAAGATATTTCAGGGAAGGTAATGTTAGAGTTGAGTTATAAATAAATAAACGTTAGCCAGGAAAGGAAGAAGAGGGAAGACAGTATAGGCAATAGGAATAGAACAATCAAAGAGGACACAAAAACAGGGATCCATGCACTCACCTCTCTTACAGTAGCTTAGAGCAGAATTCACCATTTGTACCATGAAAACAATATTTAAAATTAGATTTTTACAAGGAAACCTCTTAAGCAGGGGAAATATGATGTATTCTCCTTAGTTTCATACTGTACGCAATATCAGAACAGATACTGTGTCCCTCTTAACCAATGCTTTTCCCCTATTGCTTTGTAAATATTAATCCCTCTGCCATGCCATCCTAAGTCACTTGGGAGAGGTTGGGAGAGGGATAAATTGGGAGATTGAGATTGACATATACACAGTGCTATATATAAAATAGATAATTAATAAAGATCTAGTAATAGCACAGGGAACTCTAATCAATACTCTGTAATGGCTTATATGGGAAAAGAATCTAAAAAAGAGTGGAAACTAAAAAAGTATATGTACAGAATTCCCAGACGGCTCAGTGGTAAAGAATCTGCCTGCCAATGCAGGAGATATGGGTTTAATCCCTGGGTTGGGAAGATCCCCTGAAAAAGGAAATAGCAATCTACTCTAGTATTCTTGCCTGGGGAATCCCATGGACAGAGGAGCCTGGTGGACTACAGTTCACGGGGTCACAAAGAGTTGGACACAACTGAGTATGCATGTATAGGCATAAGTGAGTTCATTTTACTATACAACAGAAACTAACACAACATTGTAAATCAACTATGCTTCAATAAAAAATTTAAAAATTATAAAATATGTAATTATATTTAATCCTATAGTACACATGATGATATAAGAAAATATTAAAATATACATAAAATATTAAAATATACATAAAATATACATATTAAAATATACCTAAAACCCTATGTTATCCAAGTAAAAAATAAAATGTTTCCCCATTTTGCATTCAGTTAAAAGAATTTCCAAGCTATTCCTTGTAACTAAAGATGAGAAAAGGCTAACAGAATCTCTCAGTGTATGTCCTAGGTCTGAAGACAAAGAGAAAGCTGAGCCTAAGCTCCTGTTCCATTCTTCCCTCAGGCCTACATGCTCCAGAATGGACAATTGCTGAGTCAACTTTAGATCTCCACTCCAGACTCCCTGCCCTTGAGAGGAGGTGTTTCAAAACTGTGAACATATCACAGCTGTGGTTTTACTTAGGAGACTATCGTTTATACCAAATCAGAAGCAGTGAAAATGAAAAGCATGTGTTTCCCCTATGGTACTTTTTAAGATTTTCCTTCCAGGGTTGGATGATCAATAAGAACAGTCATTATTTACACTGACTTGACTGACAAGAAACTGGTTGTGTATCTCAAAGACTTCGAGAACAGACAGTAAGAAACATCAGAACTCCAAGCTATTCTGTGTACCAATCCTAGGAAAAAGGCTTTTGCCCTTATGAAATTTAGAGTTCATATAAGAATAATGGAAATTTTTGAGCAAATGGGAATACTCACTCTATCAGAATGGCTCCTATAGTCAGAATTGAGCAGGGTCTCTTCCATTTGATTGTCACTTAGGAAAGATTAGAGGTGGTTTTTAAATATGTGTGTATTATTAAGCACTGTAGAACCAAAAGTGTTACCCAAGGAAAAAGTATGAGCTATCAGAGCCTATTATGTGGCAGGCAGGTGACTTAACATAGATTACTGTCTTTAATCCACACAACTCTATAAGTAGTGTTATCAACCCTATAACATAACAGACTCTACTTGGAGAAACAGGTTACTAAATTTATTTCTATAGTCATGCATTGGGCACTGACCAAGGGTCGGCACCATGATTAGTTACCTCATGTAAAAATTTTCATTAATTTTTACAATCATCCTTTCTGGTAACCCTGGTAACTTTATGAATGAAAAAACAAGCTCTAAAGGTTTAACTTTTCCAAGCCAATACAACCTTGTAAGTAACAAACCCTATCCTGAGCCTACACTAATCTTGCTACATCCTATAAACCTATACATAAGTATAACAGCAGCTCACGAATATGAGATGCCCTCCTATAAGCCAGTATATCATAAAGAATAGATAGTATGCAGGTAAATGGAAAGAAGCAGGAAGGCACTCCTGATGGATGGCCTGAAAACGAGACAGAAAAAGGAAAATAAAAGGTTCAATTGGAAGACTTCTTGCATTGTGTGGCTTGAGGAAAGCATTCATATAAAGAGATGAAGATGAGAAGGCTGATGACTAGTAACTGGCTGCTGTATCCCACAAAAAGTTCAGTAGTAATTTTTTCAGAGTGGCAAATATCTCAAGACTCATTATACTCCCCCCAAATTCACCTTTCTCAATGTTCTCTATTTCATTGAGTGTCTCCATCATTTATCCAGTTGTTCATGGCAGAAGCCAAGAGCTTACCCTTGACATTTTTTTTCACTCTACAACTCAAACATACAATCAAGTATTAAACTGTGTAGGTTTTGCCTCCAAAAATTTTGCAACTCTATTGCCGTATCTTTATGCCCACTGACCACTTTCTCTCCTCCTGAGCTGGGAGATTTCTGATGAAATGTGTTTCCTTTTTACTTGTAGCACAAAATTCATCATAGAGCAGGCAGATGCTCAACCACTTTTGTATACTTTTATGGAATCAAGGTACAGTTCGAAACATACTTTTAAAACATTCTCACTTAATACGTTGTTGTGAAGATTATCATCCCTATACTCTAGACAAGGAAACTAAGACAGAGGTGAAATTATTTGTTCAACTGGTACAGATCCTATCTGTACCAGTTTCAATCTGAATTAAAACAGACAGACTCCACAACCCATGCCTTTAGCCTCAAATGA
Source organism: Oryx dammah (assembly GCF_014754425.2). NCBI lineage: Eukaryota > Metazoa > Chordata > Mammalia > Artiodactyla > Bovidae > Oryx > Oryx dammah. Next base: position 37,446,212 of record NW_024070197.1, read on the forward strand.
TATTACCCTCTTTGCCCTGCACCTGCAGGGCTCACCTACCACTGAATCTCCTTCCCAGAGGCCACAGAAGTGCTTCCTAAGGCTTTGGACAACATCCCAAACCTAAGACTCTCTCTTTTCCTTTAAGGTTTTGATCCTAAGTAGCAAACAGATATGAACAGAAAGAAATTTGGCTTTGAGAGGCATCATTCAACCTGTGTAACATAAGAAAGCAGCAGCCCAGTGGCTTACAATCATCAGCACCCTGACCCGCATGACCATGTGTCATTCAGCACTCCTGCCACAGGAGCCCCAGATGCTATCCTTCTGAAGCTGCCATATGTTTATGTAACTTCAGCCCAGAGTCAGAGGGTTAACTGGCAGGAACAACAGTCTGGCTTCACCACTTAGGTCAAGGCTAGGAGGAACCAAGTTGACACAGCCAGGATTTAAGGAGGCATTCAGTTTCAGGTTGATGTAGGTGCCAACCTTGTACCGGCATAAACATGAGAATGGGTGCCTCCTTAGAAGTCCACCCTCAGTGCTTCCTTGTCTTACCCTAGTTCTGAGTTCTGACCCTGTCACATTTCAGAAGGAGGATCAAATATGCAGTGATGCTGTGGATCCTTTTCTTTCAGGGTTTCCATGTTGAATCTGTCTGTGACACAAATCACATAAAATGAGCGCTGTCTCTGGTTGGAGTCTTCAAGCTAATCCACCCTTTTCCTAATTTCAGTTGAGAGTCTGTGGACAAGTGAAAGGTAATGGAAACCATCTCAGTATCATTAGTCAACACTTTAAGACACCCTTTGACATGTCAGCTTTCCCAAGTACTCTCCATCTGCTTGCTCTTTCCTCTGCCTGCTTCTCTTTTCTACAGCTGTGATGGTGATTAACTCACACTCACTGTCTACTCCAATTCTGGCTGGGTCAAAAGTGGAATCTTCCCTTTCTTCCTTATTGTTACTGGGAGTCAGAGGAGTAGACTTATAGCAGTGAACTTTTTTCTGTTGTTGAAATAAATCACTCAAGTTCATTCTTAATGTTTTTAAAGTATCTGATTCAGCGGCACCCCATCATCCATGTATCCTAATTATTTCATTACATATCTGAATACATAATTATTTATAGATTCAGTTTCTAATGCAAGAGTTCTGTAACCTTACACATTTTTTGATTAGGTATTCCAGACTGCAATCACAAAGCTAGAGACAGAAACTAATGTCTCAACATGCTTGCTGCAGATAGTAACCTTTCCTTAACCTTAACCTTTCAATATAACATGACTTGTGAAAGAAGGGCTTCCTAGGCACAATGACGTTGCATAAATCATGCTGGGAAATTTAAGGTTCGTGGAGCCACCCTTCCATTTCTTGCCCCCAGTCTAATATCAAGTGTCTTCAGTTAGATGCTTTTATTATTAAAGTCTTTTTCCATTGGAAATTGCAATTCTGAAAGGCTTATGGTATTTTTTTATGGCCTAGCAGTTCCAACTCAATGATATAACACCCTGGCTGAATATTTAGCATAGAATATGGAAAAACGCCAGAAGGGATAGTTACACTCACCAAATGGGACACTGGATTGCTTCATGAGCCAGTGATAAAATGAAGACTGTATTATTAAACGTACATAACAAAAGTTCCAGTGCCTAACTCTACTTAATATGTTGGCTCCTTTTGGTCATTTTTTATTCTTCAAAGGAAAACAGCCATAAAGTTGGTACAATGCAGAAAAGAAAACTTTAAATAATAGAGGTACAGTAATAGCATTCATATTTGTACTTGCCTCAATCATTCATGCAACCTCAGAGACACAAATGCACATTGACTATTTATATAATAAATATTCCAAAATCATTTATATTATCATAAATTTTCTTTAAGTATTTCAGAATATAATCTCCAAAGGCTGCAATCTCAATGAAATAATTGTCCATTTGGAATAACATTGACCCCCTCAATGAGTCTATTGTTTTCCAGTTAGGGACCCAACCAAAGTTTGATTCCTTTCACATTCATATTTTGACTGTCTCTTTCTGAGTTTACTTTATTGCAAGTTTACAGTAAGCATTTGATAAAACATTTTTTACTTTTTATACCCACAATAATTTTGCCCCTTTTCCATGTGCCAAACCTGAAAGTGGACACATCACATCTGCCCTTTTTACTTTCTTTTCCTCTTATTTTTAACATTAACTTTGCATCTTCATTTCCTACTTGTTCCACAGGGATTTATAAAACACATTTACAGTGGCTACAAACCCATAGCATTGCCTTACAATTACTGTATCTTGCTGCTTTGGGATTCACAACTTTTACCTCTGTCTTAAAATTTTTTAAAATATCTTATGAGATGTAATATGTTTCCATAGAGACTCAATTGTATAAATCATTTTGTGTATATCTCAGGTCATTATGGAACTTTGGAAAGAGGCTATAATTTTACTAGACCCCAGTGTTTCTTATATATACTGTTTATGAGAAGGTAGAAACTGACAGTAATAATATAAGCTTCCAGAGATGTCTAGAGACTGCATAGAGGAGGTTGCCAAGAACTTTGAGAGCTAGAAACTTTGTCTTATGGAAAAAAAAATAAAAAGCTTACATACAAGCGAGAGGTTAAAGGCCTGTCTCATTCTAAATAACCTAAGGGCAATAATTATATCAATTTTCTTAAGTATCTTATATACTCAGTGCCTCGTATATTCATCCATTTATTCAACAAATATTTTCTGAGCAGCTACAAGTCCCAGAGAGGACACAGAGCAAACATCTCCTTTCCAAAACCTTGAAAGAGATTTTTCTATGATCTTGTCATTCAACCTTTGTCAGCATGATCCAATACACTTTTTTGTTTGTTTGTTGCCCTCAGCTTGACATTCTTTCCTGATTCTAAAGCTGTTACCCAGTAATATGAATGCTAAACTTCAGGGAAGTTGCTCACCAGGCGCTAGTCTTCCTAGAATGTTCTTCCCTTAGTAAGAAACACTACCATGGGAACTGAACATGTGAACAGAAAGACTCTTCACTCTCTTCCTGGAAACACCTAGTAGACAGTGTTCTCCAATGTGTAAGGAATTAGGTCAAGAAAGTGTTTTTTGTATGTACCATATGTCTACCACCACACTGGGTCTTAAGAGGAATCTAAGAGAGGAGCATTCATTCCGAATGATTTCCCTCCCAAAGAAGAATGTATTAATAATTGGGGAGTGGTGATAATTATAGTAAGGGAATAAAGAATTAAGCTGATGCTGATGGTGCCTTTTCTTAAAGGTTATAGAAGTTATTCTTTAAAGGTTATATTCAAGCTATATTTGAAGAGTGGGTAAAATCAATGGAATTGGAATATATAAAGCTGTAGGAAAAAGAGAGAGTTTGGTTTTAATGGCACTAAGGATGCTATAATTTAGCTATGGTTTCAGAGTTTAATTGAATTCTAGAAAGATCTAATGTTAGATGGAAACTCTATTTCTCCTTCTTAGAAAAGAGCAGCATTTATTCCAGATGACTCATGTTCTCCTCCAATATTGTGAAGTAAGCTCTGCTCTGGTCATGATCTTCATGGAAGGAGACCAATAGAAGAGTACAAACAAGCTCCAGGATCCAGCTTTCCAACCACAATTGTGTTTCTAGTCTGAGGCTAGACAACATTCTTATTTTCTTTAGCTGATTCCAACATTTCAAGTACAGGTTGAGTTCTTAGTCTGGGCTTAGCAATATGCTAGGAAATGTCAGAATAAAATGACACTGATAGTTCCTACTTTTCTAGAGTTTATATCTGAATAAAGGAGATAAAATGTTTACAAAAATAAAGGCAAACATGAATCACACATCAAGGTGATATAGATAGATGGATGTGCCAGATTTCTAGGGAGTCTAGTCCAATAATAGACAATCAAAAGGAAAAGTACGATATGCCAAATCTGTTGACTGAAGTCGTAATTCAGGATGATTATGTATATGTAAAAAGACTTTTCCCTTCAAAGATCAGGCTGGGTGATAATGTTGTGAGTGTGAGGAACCACAAAGTATCACATGGATTTTCTCCCTCTCCTTCTTGTATTAATAGCTGAAATCCCTTCACTGAGCACACATTTCAACAGCTATGCAAACAAAATTAAAGTCATGTGTCTAGTTGAATCTTCCACGTTCAAGTCCATTTGTGAAATATCTTACAATTGCCTTTCAATTTGTATCCCAAGTTTTGTTGGCAGGTGATAATGGTGAGGACTGCTCTTGCAGAAGGCAGGCAGTTGTCACTATTTAAAAGCCCTTCATTTCTGACACAGTCTAGCACAAGGCTAAAATGAGCATGCTCTTTAAATGCTTGACCATTTTCCTCTCAAGTTGCTCTTTTATTAATAGAAATGAATCACTCTCCAGTGATCGCTTAAATGAGCAAAGCAAAAAAATCTGCAATTTCTCAGAGATCTGAACTCATCTTAGGGACTGCTGACTGACTACTCACAGAGACTTAAGGAAGCCAACATATCAGTATTAAGAGATGCTTGGCAATTAAATTTAAGAACAGAAATGGCTCTCAGAGCTTCTAAAGTCTTCAGGGAAGATTTTGGAACATCCCATTAAACACTTTAGAATTTTACACCATCAATGATCCAGAACCTTCCCGAGACATCTACATCCTACCACAGCCTGTGGAAGAGTTATTTAGCTTAACATTTATTGACTCTGAACAAGGGTGATGGTTAGGTTTCATTCCAGGTATGAAGCAGTAGTATCACCTAGTAGCTATCTGTTCTGTATTCTATTAACCATGTCTGCCTCAGAACTGGAATTAGATAGTAAAGGGCAGAATACTCTGGTCATCCCGTGTGATAGATTCCATCATTTGCTCTGTCCAATACAAAGGCAATATAGCATACAGAGACAGAAATTTAGGTTCTGGAACCAAAATGCCTAGATTCTTACTATTTTCTACATAATTTTTCTAGGCCAGCCTTTCCTCATTTGTAAATGAGGATACTTAAATTTACTTATCAGGATTGTTGCAGATTACATTAGGTAAGGCAAAATAAAGCGCTTAGAATGGCACCGTGATACTCTAAGTGTCAAGCAGTGTAATTATAACTGTTCCTTTTCTTCACTATTAACCTCTTTCAAAAGTTACAGTTCAGCTTTTCAATGCAAATAAAGCACTGTGGCGCTCCTTCTCATCACTCTTGCCATCATTATCATCACCTAAATTTACATTTTCAAAGCATTTTACATTTATTATCTCATCAAATATTTACTGCTTGAACACCTCCAATAATAAGAACAACAAGACTGTCTCATTCATAGATAAGCCCTTAGGTTACAAAATAGCTCTTCCTTGTATTGAAGAGATTCCTGCCACCCAGTTAGTTTCATTCAGTCCTTGGTCTCTGTTACTCATATTAAAGTCTGATATCTTCCTATAAAATAATTATTTTGAAATCTCTAAGAAGTTGTACAGAATTATAGACATTCTCCCATCTCCCCTGTTTAAAAATAGAATAGATTCTCCTGGATACATGTATATGTATGGCTGAGTCCCTTCACCATTCACCTGAAACTATCACAACACTGTTAATCGGCTATACCTAATTTAAAAAAAAAAAAGGTTAAAAAATGCAGACTCTGAGCACTATCCCTTAGCTGCAGGAATCAAGTTTTTGCCCATATTCCCAGAATTCTGACATGGGTGGTCCAAAGGTCTCACCATGGAAGCAATGCACAGTTTGTTGTGTATCTATGATTTACCTATGCATGTTTAGTCTCCTTCCCGTATCCACCCTTCTTTATGTTCTAGGAGGCTGAATAGGAAGTGTATCAGTGCCTTTCTGGCTTCCTTTGGGGTTCATATAACTGGAAGCACCAGATGGAGGTCATGGACTCCCTCCCATGGGTCACACCAAAGAACAAGCACCTGTCAGGTCCAAGCTCATTCTTTCTGATTTCCAGTGATCACTTCTTTCTGCTGTACCTTTAGATATCTGGATGAAAAAGACACCTTGTTCTTACTATTCCCAGGGAGCTGCTTTATATCAAGTGATTTCCCTACATCCTGTCCCTTCTTTGTAAATGAAAAATTTAGTAAACTCTCCTTGAAACTATCTAGTTAGATAGTGCTATTTCTTTTCTGCAGCTTTCCTGGCTGATGCACTAATTTAGACAAAGCTATTCAAATACCCTCTTCTCTACTTGAGGTAGGGTAACCTTGGGGAACTTGAGATCCCAAAGTCCCAGTTCTTTAACTTTGAAATGAGGTAATAAGAATACCTACTTCGTGCAGGAGTCACTAGAATTGAGTACATATGCATGCAAACTGCTTCACTAAGACTCTAGCGCCCAGTAAACATTTGATATGACTTAGCTATAACTGTCATCATTCTTTTCCAGTTTAAATTAAAAGCAACTACCACTTAGACTTTAAACCCAGAGAGACAAGAAGTGAATTTACAAAACGTAAAAAAGATAATTATAATATATCAAAGGAGGGGAAATATAATTATAAGGTAAATAAATATTCTAAAGGAGATTTCAGTCAAAGAAATTAGACAAATATATTTCTCATTTTTAGCTTAAGAAATTTCTGATGCTACAGAAATCCTTTCAAAGTAAATATCTGATGAGAATTTAAGAATACATTTCATTAAGGGGAGTTAGGATTCTAAATTAGAAATATAACAAGCTTTAGCTGATGTTTTAAAAAGTCCATTAAGATAAGAAGATCCCCAATACTAGTCATATTCATTGATTTAGTTTGATGAAAGCCAAAGATAAAAATGGAGAAAAAAATAAGGATTAGACCAAATCCCATATAATCTTTCCAGTAGGATTACTTACGTCTGAAGGTTTTTTCTCATCTTAAGATAGCACCTTGAAAATTCTAGGCTTATTGGGAACAAGAAGATAACATGAATCCTTTCAAATTTATTTAATTTTTAAAAATAACCCACATTGGCTACATGGGAAAAAGGCTTAGTCTGAGAATAAACCCTGGGGCAACACAAGGATCCACATTCATTATAGTCTCTGCCAACACCATATCATTACTTCAGGTTCAAAGCAAAATCAATAGCAAATCATTTGACTTTGTAATAGCAGAAACTCAAGGCGACACCAACTTAATCAAAGAAAGCTGTCTGGAAGGAGGTAGCTGCATGCACTAGGTTTAAATACTGTGAAGGATTTCAGCATCAAGTGAAATAATTGTCTAAAATCCAGCTTTTCTATTTGTGTATTATTTAGGCAGCTAAATGCCTTGCTATAAATCTTAGTATTCCATATTTGACAAATTACCTGTTCATAAGACCATTAGGGTTTGTTTCTTCTCTTATAAGTTTGTCAAAAGCTAAGGGAGCAATAACAACCACCCACCAAACATGGGGATATGTATTTCTCTAAACTGAACAAGGTACTTTTGTGTGCAGGAATCTCATACGTGTGAGCAGAGATGGGCCTTAGCTTCTGGCATCTTCCGCAAATTATTAGCAACACGCCTATTTCCATTTTGAAAACTAGTTCAAATTATTATGTACTTAGCTAACTCATATGATTGAGTAGTCTTTCTACTGATGTTGGAAAGAAAAGGAAGGGTAGGTTAGATATCCGTTGGAATTGGTATCTGCCGTTTACATACCTTGTTTGATTTACAAATGGGGAAACCTGATAATACTATCAAAAAAAAAAAAAAAAAGCCCCAGCAACAACAGATACTTTTTTCTTATTTACTGAGTTATTCCCATAGAATCTCCTCAGATCACAGAGGTAGGGTGGACCTCCCATCCTAGGCATTAAGCCTAGAGAAGAGGAGGTGGGTATTTTCATGTATGAAATATGATTGGAAAGGTTTTATATATATATATATATATATATATATATATAAACAACATATTCAAGTATTTTAACTTCAAAGAACTTGAGGCAACATGAAATTTAATCCTCTTTAGATGAGGATGCTGAGGTCTGGAGTGGTGCATGGTCTACTAAAAGGTATATTTCTTAAACTATTAAAGCACTTGATTAGTCTAATCTATCTATTTCTCTCATTATTTTATTTATTATTATTTATTTCCAACTGCTCTTTTACCCTCTGATTAAATTTTCTTCTCATAAGCTAAAAGCATTTGCTCTCTGTAAAGATTCAAAATATACTGATTATCTTGGTGTGACAAAGTAGATTAATAAATTTGCCTTCTCATTTTAGAAAAAAAAATCAACCAACCAACCAAAGCATTGGGTTAAAATTCATGCCTGAAAAAAGTAAAATCATAAAATTAAGCTATAGAAATTTAAGGTATTAGAAGGTAGATAGCTTTTTTTTACCTACTGATCTAAGGGGTGAGGTGGTGATTATATTTGCCTGCCAGTTTCCTAGACAATACACAGGTTTTGAACATTCACTCTGTAGATTCATTCATTTATCCTTACAATCAACCACCATTCTGGGAATTGCAGTCCTCAAGACTAAGATGAAAATGATGATAAAAACAAGAGCTCTGCTCAAGGAGATCCAAGTCTGTGGGGCTTTTTGATAAGATCTTCTGATATCATTTCTGCTTCAAAAATGAAGAAGCAGGAAGAGGAACGGCCTAGATGCAGCTTCATAACAAGAGGTAATCTGTTTTGTTTTTTTTTTTTCTTTGTTGTTGTTGTTGTTGTTGTTGCTTGTTTTTTTTTTTATGTTTAAGAGATATTTCAACTCTCCTTTGACTGTCACTAATTTAATGTCATGTGAAGACAGTTGTTTTATCCAGTATTTATAAAGATTTTCATGCTCCTGGTCTTTCCTACTCTGGAAGAAACTTCCGACCCATTCCTAAAGTTCTATTAAAAGTAAGTATAACACTAATGACTATGCCAAAGCCTTTGCTGTGTGGATCACAATAAACTGTGAAAATTCTGAAAGAGAGGGGAATGCCAGAGCACCTGACCTGCCTCTTGAGAAACCTGTATGCAGGTCAGGAAGCAACAGTTAGAACTGGACATGAAACAACAGACTGGTTCCAAATAGGAAAAGGAGTACGTCAAGCCTGTATATTGTCATCCTGCTTATTTAACTTATATGCAGAATACATCATGAGAAACGCTGGGCTGGATGAAGCACAAGCTGGAATCAAGATTGCCAGGAGAAATACTAATAACCTCAGATATACAGATGATACCACCCTTATGGCAGAAAGTGAAGAGGAACTAAAAAGCCTCTTGATGAAAGTGAAAGAGGAGAGTGAAAAAGTTAGCTTAAAGCTCAACATTCAGAAAAGGAAGATCATGGCATCCAGTCACATCACTTCATGGCAGATAGATGGGGAAACAGTGGAAACAGTGTCAGATTTTATTTTTCTGGGCTCCAAAATCACTGTAGATGGTGATTGCAGTAATGAAATTAAAAGACGCTTACTCCTTGGAAGGAAAGTTATGACCAACCTAGACAGCATATTTAAAGCAGAGACATTACTTTGCCAACAAAGGTCCGTCTAGTCAAGGCTATGGGTTTTCCAGTGGTCATGTATGGATGTGAGAGTTGGACTATAAAGAAAGCTGAGCAGCGAAGAATTGATGCTTTTGAACTGTGGTGTTGGTGAAGACTCTTTTTTTTATCTTTTTTTTAATTAATTATTTTTATTATTTTTTTTACTTTACAATATTCTATTGGTTTTGCCACACATCAACATGAATCCGCCACAGGTGTACACGTGTTTCCAATCCCGAACCCCCATTCCATCTTCCCCCCCACACACACACACACCATCCCTTGGGTCATCCCAGTGCACCAGCCCCAAGCATCCTGCACCTTGCATCGAACCTGGACTGGCGATTCGTTTCTAATATGATATTATACATGTTTCAATGCCATCCTCCCAAATCATCCCACCCTCTCCCTCTCCTCTGAGTCCAAAAGACGTTCTATACATCTGTGTCTCTTTTGCTGTCTCGCATACAGGGTTATCATTACCATTTTTCTAAATTCCATATATATGTGTTAGTATACTGTATTGGTGTTTTTCTTTCTGGCTTACTTAAATCTGTATAATAGGCTCCAGTTTCATCCACCTCATTAGAACTGATTCAAATGTATTCTTTTTAATGGCTGTGTAATACTCCATTGTGTATATGTACCACTGATTTCTTATCCATTCATCTGTTGGTGGACATCTAGGTTGCTTCCATGTCCTGGCTATTATAAACAGTGCTGCGATGAACACTGGGGTACACGTGTCTCTTTCAATTCTGGTTTCCTCGGTGTGTATGCCCAGCAGTGGGATTGCTGGGTCATAAGGCAGTTCTATTTCCAGTTTTTTAAGGAATCTCCACACTGTTCTCCACAGTGGCTGTACTAGTTTACATTCCCACCAACAGTGTAAGAGGGTTCCCTTTTCTCCACACCCTCTCCAGCATTTATTGCTTGTAGACTTTTGTATAGCAGCCATTCTGACTGGTGTGAAATGGTACATCACTGTGGTTTTGATTTGCATTTCTCTGATAATGAGTGATGTTGAGCATCTTTTCATGTGTTTGTTAGCCATCTGCATGTCTTCTCTGGAGAAATGTCTATTTAGTTCTTTGGCCCATTTTTTGATTGGGTCATTTATTTTTCTGGAATTGAGCTGCAGGAGTTGCTTGTGTATTTTTGAGATTAGTTGTTTCTCAGTTGCTTCATTTGCTATTATTTTCTCCCATCCCGAACGCTGTCTTTTCACCTTGCTTATAGTTTCCTTTGTTGTGCAGAAGCTTTTAATTTTAATTAGGCCCCATTTGTTTATTTTTGCTTTTATTTCCAGTATTCTGGGAGGTGGGACATAGAGGATCCTGCTGTGATTTATGTCGGAGAGTGTATTGCCTATGTTCTCCACTAGGAGTTTTATAGTTTCTGGTCTTTCGCTTAGATCTTTAATCTATTTTGAGTTTATTTTTTTGTGTGTGGTGTTAGAAAGTGATCTAGTTTCATTCTTTTACAAGTGGTTGACCAGTTTTCCCAGCAGCACTTGTTAAAGAGATTGTCTTTAATCCATTGTATATTCTTGCCTCCTTTGTTGAAGATAAGGTGTCCATAGGTGTGTGGATTTATCTCTGGGCCTTCTATTTTGTTCCACTGATCTATATTTCTGGTCTTTGTGCCAGTACCATACTGTCTTGATTACTGTGGCTTTGTAGTAGAGGCTGAAGTCAGGCAGGTTGATTCCTCCAGTTCCATTTTTCTTTCTCAGGATTGCTTTGGCTATTCACAATTTTTTTGTATTTCCATACAAATTGTGAAATTATTTGTTCTATCTCTGTGAAAAATACCACTGGTAGCTTGATAGGGATTTCATTAAATCTATAGATTGCTTTGGGGTAGTATACTCATTTTCACTATATTGATTCTTCCAATCCATGAACTTGGTATATTTCTCGATCTATTAGTGTCCTCTTTGATTTCTTTCACCAGCGTTTTATAGTTTTCTATATATAGGTGAAGACTCTTGAGAGTCCTTTGGACTGCAAGGAGATCCAACCAGTCCATCTTAAGGGAAATCAGTCCTGGGTGTTCATTGGAAGGACTGATGTTGAAGCTGAAACTCCAATACTTTGGCCACCTAATGCGAAGAGCTGATTCATTGGAAAAGACCCTGATGCTGGGAAAGATTGAGGGCAGGAGGAGAAGGGGATAACAGATGATGATATGGTTGGATGGCATCATTGACTAGATGGACATGGGTTTGGGTGGACTCCGGGAGTTGGTGATGGAGGCCTGGCATGCTGTGGTTCATGGGGTCTCAAAGAGTCGGACATAACTAAGTGACTGAACTAAACTGATAGCACTAATATTTATTAAATTGCTACTGTGGGGGTCCCTCATGCATGTTGATGTACCTAGCCCTCACCACATCCCTAAGCATCTGTTAAGGGCATTCAGTTCAGTTCAGTCACTCATTCATGTCTGACGTTTTATGACCCCATGAACCGCAGCAAGCCAGACCTGCTTGTCCATCACCAACTCTGGGAGTTTACCCAAACTCATGTCCATTGAGTCTGTGATGCCATCCAACCATCTCATCCTCTGTCGTCCCCTTCTCCTCCTGCCCTCAATCTTTCCCAGTATCAGGGTCATTTCCAATGAGTCAGCTCGTCATATCAGGTGGCCAAATTACTGGCGTTTCAGCTACAACATCAGTCCTTCCAATGAACACACATTACTGATCCCCTTTAGGATGGACTGGTTGGATCTCCTCGCAGTCCAAGGGACTCTCAAGAGTCTTATTCAACACTACAGTTCAAAGCATCAACTCTTCAGTGCTAAGATTTCTTTATAGTTCAACTCTCACATCCATACATGACTACTGGAAAAAGCACAGCCTTGACTAGACGGACCTTTATTGGCAAAGTAATGTCTCTGCTTTTTAATATGCTGTCTAGGTTGGTCATAACACTTCTTCCAAAGAGTAAGAATCTTTTTATTTCATGGCTACAATCAACATCTGCAGTGATTTGGAGCCCAGTAATATAAAGTCTGCTACTGTTTCCACTGTTTCCCCATCTATTTGCCATGAAGTGACAGGACCATATGCCATGAACTTAGTTTTCTGAATGCTGAAAAAAAGCTTTAAGTCAGCTTTTTCACTCTCGTCTTTCACTTTCATCAAGAGGCTCTTTAGTTCTTCTTCATTTTCTGCCATAAGGGTGGTGTCATCTGCATATCTGAGGTTATTGATATTTCTCCTGGCAATCTTGATTCCAGTTTGTGCTTCCTCCAGCCCACCGTTTCTCATGATGTATTCTGCATATAAATTAAATAATCAGGGTGATAATATACAGCCCTTGATGTACTCCTTTTCCTATTTGGAACCAGTCCATTATCCCATGTCCTGTTCTAAATGTTGCTTCCTGATGTGCATACAGGTTTCTCAAGAGACAGGTCAGGAATTCTGGTATTCCCTTCTCTTGAAGAATTTTCCACAGTTTATTAGGATCCACACAGTCAAAGGCTTTAGCATAGTCAATAAAGCAGAAATAGATGTTTTTCTGGAACTCTCTTGCTTTTTCCATGATCCAGTGGATGTTGGCAATTTGATCTCTGGTTTCTCTGCCTTTTCTAAAAGCAGCTTGAACATCTGGAATTTCACAGTTCATGTATTGCTGAAGCCTGGCTTGGAGAATTTTGAGCATTACTTTACTAGTGTGTGAGATGAGTGCAATTGTGCAGTAGTTTGAGCATTCTTTGGCATTGCCTTTCTTTGTGATTGGAATGAAAACTGACCTTTTCCAGTCCTGTGGCCACTGCTGAGTTTTCTAAATCTGTTGACATATTGAGTGCAGCACGTTCACAACACCATCTTTTAGGATTTGAAATAGCTCAACTGGAATTCCACCACCTCCACTAGCTCTGTTTGTAGTGATGCTTCCTAAGGCCCACTTGACTTCACATTCCAGGATGTCTGGCTCTAGGTGAGTGATCACACCATCGTGATTATCTGGGTCGTGAAGATCTTTTTTGTACAGTTCTGTGTATTCTTGCCACCTCTTCTTAATATCTTTTGCTTCTGTTAGGTCCATACCATTTCTGTCCTTTATTGAGCCCTATCTTTGCATGAAATGTTCCCTTGGTATCTCTCATTTTCCTGTAGAGATCTCTAGTCTTTTCCATTCTATTGTTTTCCTCTATTTCTTTGCTTTGATCAGTGAGGAAGTTTTTTCTTTTCTCTCCTTGCTATTCTTTGGAACTCTGCATTCAAATGGGTATATTTTTTCTTTGCTCCTTTGCTTTTTGCTTCTTTTCTTTTCAAAGCTCTGTGTAAGTCCTCCTCAGACAAACATTTTGCTTTTCTGGATTCTTTATTCTTGGGGATGATCTTGATCCCTGTCTCTTGTACAATGTCATGAACCTCTGTCCATAGTTCATCAGGTACTCTATCTATCAGATCTAGTCCTTTAAATCTATTTCTCACTTCCACTGTATAATCAGAAGGGATTTAATTTAGGTCATATCTGAATGGTCTAGTGGTTTTCCCCACTTTCTTCAATTTAGTCTGAATTTGGCAATAAGGGGTTCATGATCTGAGCCATAGTCAGCTCCCGGTCTTGCTTTTGCTGACTGTATAGAGCTTCTCCATCTTTGGCTGCAAAGAATATAATCAGATTTCAGTGTTGACCCTCTGGCGAGGTCCCTGTGTAGAGTCTTCTCTTGTGTTGTTGGAAGGTGTTTCTTATGACCAGTGCATTCTCTTAGCAAAACTCTATCAGCCTTTGCCCTGCTTCATTCTGTACTCCAAAGCCAAATTTGCCTTTTTTCCAGGTGTTTTTTGACTTCCTACTTTTGTATTGCAGTCCCCTATAATGAAAAGGACATCTTTGGGGGTGTTAGTTCTAAAAGGTCTTGTAGGTCTTCATAGAACTGTTCAACTTCAGCTTCTTCAGCATTACTGGTCAGGGCATAGACTTGGATTACCTCTGTCATTTTTTTAAAATTTAAATTTATTTATATTAATTGTAGGCTAATTACTTTAGGATCCTGAGACACAGAGTGCTTATATGATTCCCTCAGTCACCCTACTAAATTGGAGAACAACCAGGATTTGAACACCGGTCTTCTCTCCCCAAAGTCTCCTTACTTTGCCATAAAATCACACTGCCTTTCTATGCTCCCTTTGTTTTTAAAGTGGTTAAGAGCTTGGGCACTATGTCAAGTACACAGGTTCATGTTACCTCTTAAAAGTGTAACTTTCAGCACATAAATTTCACTCAGCTTACCTATTTGAAAATGGTGATTCAGTAAATACCTCCTTCAAGAGATTGTTAAGAAAATTAAACTGTCTATGCTGCTGCTGCTGCTAAGTCGCCTCAGTCGTGTCAGACTCTGTGCAACCCCATGGACTGCAGCCCACCAGACTCCTCCATCCATGGGACTTTCCAGGCAAGAGTACTGGAGAAGGGTGCCATTGCCTTCTCTGAAACTGTGTATAAAGCCAGTGAAATAAAACCTTGAGGAAATGATAAAGCTCTTCTTATTGTTATTAACTGTTTTGTGTGTTAATAGCCTAACAGCCAACAGACTTGCAACCACCCAATAAAGTGAAGTATGTAGCAATGAGGAGAACACAGAGGGGAAAAATGGCAAATTCTGATAGAAACCACTAAAGGACATGGAAGACTAAGTGAAATAGGAGAGGAAAGAACCACCTTCTACAGAGGAAAAAAATAGAGAGAGCCTACTTCTGTCTTGTAAGAATTGGGAAAAAAATTTTTTAATCAAGTTAATATAGTTGATAAATTAGGGTCTATGAGACTGAATGTTTTCCCCTAAAATGCATATGTTGAAGCCTTACCCCCAGTGTGATGATATATGGAGATGAAGCCTTTGCAGGGTAACTAGGGTTAGGCTTCCTGATGGGATTAGTATCTTTTAAAAAAAAATTTTGGCCATACCACCTGGTATGTGGGATTTTATTTCCCTGACCAGAGATCGAATCTGTACCCCCTGCTTTGGAGGTGGAGTCTTATCCACTAAATCACAAGAGAAGTAGGGGATTAGTCTCTTTATAAGGAGAAAAATTAGTATGCTTTCTCTCTTAGCTGAAAGTGACAATTTGCAAGCCAGGATGAAGGCTCTCACCAGAAACTGGCCATGCTCGCACCCTCAGACTTCTAGTCTCTGGAACTGTGACAAAATCCATTTCTGTAGTTTAAACCACCCAGTATCTGGTATTTTGTTATAGCAGACAGGATCAAATATCTGGAAAACCAAGCATAAGTGAAGAGAAGGTAAGAGCACCTGAAAAGTAACTTTTCTAACACATGGCAAATATATACTTTGAACGCTGTTACCATTCTAGATGTGTTAGTGTATTTTCACTTTTTTTTCTAGTTAAGAGAACTGAGATGGAAGTTAGGGAAAGTTGTGTGTGTGTGTGTGTGTGTGTGTGTGTGTTTTACACACATATGATATAGATGGCCAGCAGTGAGGAAACTAATTCATTAACATGGTGCAACAGAACAATTTATTTAAACTGGTGCCTTCTCTTCCCCCCACCCCTCTGTTTCCATCTTTTTTAGGGAAGCACCCCTTTTTCAAGTCCAAAATGTTGGAAGGGTAAAGAAGAAGCACTCTGAGGTCAATAGCCCTTGAGCCTGAGCTTTATGCTGTGATGTTCTGGCAGTAGTCAAGGCCCAAGCAGCAATGATAGTACATTCAGACTGGTCCATTGAGAAGCACTTAATGAAGATGGCTTGGTAACACACAGGCAGAATTTAGGGAAGACAACCGTGATTCGTGCAATGCACCAAGGCCAGCAAAAGTGTGGAACTAGTGCTCTACTTAGGCTTTCAGATAGCAGAACGAAATATAGAGTAGGTAGCTGCAAGGTAGATCTTTCCAAGAGGCACTGTGGCCTTCAGTAGAGTGATGGAGCCAAACCACAGGAATTCAGCAAGGGCAGAACTGGGGGGAATAAACACCTTCACCTCATTGTCTTCCACTCCATTCTCTAATCTCTGGCTAAAAACATCCACTGACAGCAGAAAGCAAAAAGCTTATTTTTTGTGTGTGTTGGCCATGTACATCAGGCTTCTAGGACACAAGCAGAATAGACAGAGGGTAGAAAGTGGATTTGGAGGGCAAACAGAAGATAATCCACCACAGGAAGAAAGAAAGGGAGAGATAACAGCCCATTGACGGGAAAAACAAAACAAACAAAAAAAATTGCTGTAGGTTCCTCCAGTGCTCTAACAGTGGGGTAAGCGGTGCCTGCTTCCAGACTAGTAACTCCAGGGAACAGCAAAATTTCAAAGTTGAAATCTACTGGCAATGCTTAGGAGTGGCATCTTAAACATAAGGCTTCAGAGTCAGCCAAGAGTGTGGTCTGGGAGCCCAAAGCATCAGGACTTTAAGACATCTAAGGGCTTCAACAATGAGAATACCATTTCTTTTTTTATGGTGCAGAAAAGATCAGGCATTTGCTGAAGATCACACATCCATCAGTTGGAGAAACTGAGCTGTATTAATTCTGATTTTTTTTTTCCCCTTGTGCCAACGAGCTTAATAGATATAACCCCTCTGGCCTTTGTTTTTGTTGTCATAAAAATATTTTTACAATAATTTATATAACCATATCCTGTCTGATCACCTTAAAAGACTCGGTGAAACATCTATGAAAGTGAGAAGTGTGGATCTGGCGTCTTTCATACTCTCAGCCTCATCTCCTAAAAAGATACATGTGATGAGTGTAGATAAATTACATGACATTTTCTTCCTAATAAAAGTATTTCTTTGGATAGTCTGAATTCTTAACTGATGCAGAAGGATTCAAAATACTTTTCAGCATTTGGATAAAGAGATAGACTCTTACATTTATGATCTATAGATGAAACCTTAGCAGGATTAACAGATTTTGAATGGGGATGGAAATAAAATTAGAAATTTTTGAAGAAGTGAAGATATTTTCTTCAAGAAAAAGCATTGAATATTTAAAAAACAAGGGCAAGAAAGATTGAATACCTTTTAAGAGGAGTGGGGATCCTTTGGGTATTATCTGATTCCACAGGATAATCACCGTCGATTGTCTTTCAGTTGGCTTATTTATACTCCTTTTTAGCGGTAGAAGTTGTATAAAACTGAATAACAAGCAAATAATTATTGTCCATAGCAGTAAAAATGAACATTGTCTAGTAAAGATAAAATTGATTTTCCAATCTGTAGAAAAGATGACTTCAAACATTACATTTTATTGCCCAACAGATGTTTAGCCAGTTTAGCACATATTATTACATTTATCTCTGCATTCCTGATTGCCTGAGTATATCTGTCTTCCAAATTCACCTGCTAACCCAGCATTAGTATCTTTCTGGTTCCCATTAATTTACATACATCTTTGATAGCTTTTCTTTATGTATTTGTATAGGAGTTATAATTTAACCTTATACTTTAGAATTTTATGCAATCATTCTAAAGTTGCTTAGTGATTTCTGAGTAGCATTTATTCAACAAGTATTTATTAAATGCCTGCTTTGTCCCAGGTAGTAAGACACTGTGGATTCAAACAGTGAGGAAGACAGAAAATACTCCAGCCCTAATGCATGCCACAGTCTAGTGCAGATGACAAGAACTGGAGTAATTTTATTTAAATATAAAAATAAAATTCTGGTGTATGTCATGGAGGAAATAAATATTGACATTTAAGGGAAAATAATAGAAGAGCCAGACCAGATAAGGCAGTTCAAAGTGATCTTCCTATGGTTTTAAGCTGATATTTGAGGCAAATTTACTAAGTCACTGTGAGGTAAGGATGAGTATGAGCAAGAATATTTCCACATAGAGGATTTAGCCCATGTAAAGACCAAGAGATGGAAAAGACAAGTCACTTTGGAGCAGAAAGTAAAGAACAGTGTGGTGCCAGAAGGAAAGACCCTGAAGGTTCTTGCCATCCAAGATAGGTACTTTGATCCTAAAAATACAAAGTATATAAATTATATATGCTTAAGATGTTAAAGTCGCACAGAGTAGGACACGACGGAAGCGACTTGGCAGCAGCAGCAGCAAGATGCTAAAGTAGATTCCCATTGCTCTTATTAATAAAAAAAAAATCTTTCTAGGAATACAGAGAGAATGGAATAGAAGGAGATTTTTAAAATGTGGAAAGTTTGCTTTTGTTTGGTTTTAATGGGAATATTGAGCTTGATTTAACATAGGATGAGTAAAAAATGTTTTTAGATCTTCTAGCAAGCATTGATGTAGGTAAGTATATACCAGCAAATTTGGAAAACTCAGCAGTGGCCACAGGACTGAAAAAGGTCAGTTTTCATTCCAATCCCAAAGAAAGGCAATGCCAAAGAATGTTCAAACTACAGAACAATTGCACTCACCTCACACGCTAGCAAAGTAATGCTCAAAATTCTCAAAGCCAGGCTTCAGCAATATGTGAGCCATGAACTTCCTGATGTTCAAGCTGGTTTTAGAAAAGGAAGAGGAACCAGAGATCAAATTGCCAACATCCGCTGGATCATGGAAAAAGCAAGAGAGTTCCAGAAAAACATCTGTCTCTGCTTTATTGACTGACAAAGCCTTTGACGGTGTGGGTCACAATAAACTGTGGAAAATTCTGAAAGAGATGGGAATACAGACCACCTGACCTGCCTCTTGAGAAATCTGTATGCAGGTGAGGAAGCAACAGTTAGAACTGGACATGGAACAATGGACTGGTTCCAAATAGGAAAAGGATTACATCCAGGCTGTATGTTGAACCCTGCTTATTTAACTTATACACAGAGTACATCATGAGAAACGCTGGGCTGGGGGAAGCAAAAGCTGGAATCAAGATTGCCAGGAGAAATATCAATAACCTCAGATATGCAGATGACACCACCCTTATGACAGAAAGTGAAAAAGAACTAAAGAGCCTCTTGATGAAAGTGAAAGAGGAGAGTGAAAAAGTTGGCTTAAAGCTCAACATTCAGAAAACTAAGATGATGGCATTTGGTCCCATCACTTCATGGCAGATAGATGGGGAAACAGTGGCAGACTTTATTTTGGGGGGCCCCAAAATCACTGTAGATGTTGATTGCAGCCATGAAATTAAAAGACGCTTACTCTGTGGCAGGACAGTTATGACCAGCGTAGACAGCATATTAAAAAGTGCTTTGCCAACAAAGGTCCATCTTGTCAAGGCTATGGTTTTTCCAGTGCTCATGTATGCATGTGAGAGTTGGACCATATAGAAAGCTGAGCACCAAAGAATTGATGCTTTTGAACTGTGGTGTTGGAGAAGACTCTTGAGAGTCCTTTGGACTGCAAGGAGATCCAACAAGTTCATCCTAAAGGAAATCAGTCCAGAATACTTATTGGAAGGACTGATGCTGAAGGTGAAACTCCAATACTTCGGCCATCTGATGTGAAGAACTGACTCACTTGAAAAGACCCTGAGGCTGGGAAAGATTGAGGATAGGAGGAGAAGGGGATGACAGAGGATGAGATGGTTGGATGGCATCACTGATTCAATGGACATGAGTTTGAGTAAGCTCCAGGAGTTGGTGATGGACAGGGAAGCCTGTCGTGCTGCAGTCCATGGGGTCACAACAGAGTGGCTGAATTGAACTGATTCTGACTCTTGTGAGGTGATATCTCATTGTAGTTTTGATTTGCATTTCTCTAATAAATGAGCAATGTTGAGCATCTTTTCATGTGTTTGTTAGCCATCTGTATGTCTTCTTTGGAGAAATGTCTGTTCAGGTCTTTTTCCTACTTTTTGATTGGGTTGTTTTTCTGGCACTGAGTTGTATGAGCTGCTTGTATATTTTGAAAATTAATCCTTTGTCAGTTGTTTCATTTGCTATTATTTTCTCCCATTCTGAGGATTGTCTTTTCACCTTGCTTATAGTTTCCTTTGCTGTGCAAAAGCTTTTAAGTTTAATCAGGTCCCACTTGTTTACTTTTGTTTTTATTTTTGTTACGCTGGAGGTGGGTCATAAAGGATCTTGTTTTATGTTATCGAGTGTTCTGCCTATGTTTTCCTCTAAGAGTTTTATAGTTTCTAGTCTTATATTTAGAACTTTAATGCATTTTGAGTTTATCTTTCTGTGTGGTGTTAGGAATTGTGCTAATTTCAATCTTTTACATGTAGCTGTCCAGTTTTCCCACCACCATTTATTGAAGAGGCTGTCTTTGCCCTATTGTATATTCTTGCCTCCTTTGTCAAAAATAAGGTACCCATAGGTGCATGAGTTTATTTCTGGGTTTTCTATCTTGTTCCATTGGTCTATATTTCTGTTTTTGTGCCAGTACCATAATGTCCCATAGGTTTTGAGTTATGTTTTCATTGTCCTTTGTTTCTACTTTGATTTCTGTTTTTATTTCTTCAGTAACCTTTTGGTTATTTAGAAATGTATTGTTTAATCTCCATGTGTTTGTGTTTCTTACAGTTTTTTTTCTTGTAATTGATATCTAGTCTCATAGCGTTGTGGTCAGAGAAGATTATTGACATGATTTCAATTTTCTTATATTTACTGAGGTTTGATTTGTGACCAGAGATGTCACCTATCCTGGAGAACGTTCCATGTGCACTGAAAGGAAGGTGTATTCTTCTGCATTTGGATAAATGTCATTAAGTTATCGATGAGATCTATTTCATCTAATGTATCATTTAAGACGTGTTTCCTTATTAATTTTCTGTTTTAATGATCTGTCCATTGGTGTGAGTGGTCTGTTAAAGTCTCCTACTATTATTGTGTTATTGTCAGTTTCTCCTTTTATGTCTGTTGGTGTTTGTCTTATGTATTGAGGTGCTCCTATGTTGGGTGCATAGATATTTACAATTGTTATGTGTTCCTCTTGGATTGACCCCTTGATCATTATGTAGTGTCCTTCCTTATCTCATGCAATCTTCTTTATTTTAAGGTCTATTTTGTCTGATATGAGGATTGCTACTCCACCTTTCTTTTGCTTACCATTTACATGGGATATATTTTTCCATCCTCTAGGCTTTAGTGTATATGTGTCTGTAGGTCTGAAGTGGGTTTCTTATAGACAGCATATATATGGGTCTTGTTTTTGTATACATTCAGCCAGTCTGTGTCTTTTGGTTGGAACATTTAATCCATTTACATTTAAAATAATTATTGATATATATGTTCCTATTGCCATTTTCTTCAGAGAAGGCAATGGCAACCCACTCCAGTACTCTTGCCTAGAAAATCTCATGGATTGAGGAGCCTGGTAGGCTGCAGTCCATGAGGTCTCAAAGAGTTGGACACGACTGAGCGACTTCACTTTCACTTTTCACTTTCCTGCATTGGAGAAGGAAATGGCAACCCACTCCAGTGTTCTTGCCTGGAGAATCCCAGGGACAGGGGAGCCTGGTGGGCTGCCTCTGTGGTCACACAGAGTCGGACACAACTGAAGTGACTTAGCAGCAGCAGTAGCAGCATTGCCATTTTCTTGATTGTTTTGAGTCGATTTCATAGATTTTTTTTTTTTTGCTTTTTATTTTATTTTATTTTACTTTACAATACTGTATTGGTTTTTTTTTTAGACTCTTGTACTTCTTGACTATATAAGTCCCTTTAACATTTGTTGTAAAGCTGGTTTCGTTTCAGTTCAGTTCAGTTCAGTCGCTCAGTCATGTCCGACTCTTTGCGACCGCATGAATTGCAGCATGCCAGGCCTCCCTGTCCATCACCAACTCCCAGAGTTCACCCAAACTCATGTCCATCGAGCCGGTGATGCCATCCAGCCATCTCATCCTCTGTCATCCCCTTCTCCTCCTGCTCCTGCCCCCAATCCCTCCCAGCATCAGAGTCTTTTCCAATGAGTCAACTCTTCGCATGAGGTGGCCAAAGTACTGGAGTTCCAGCTTTAGCATCAGTCCTTCCAAAAAACACCCAGGACTGATCTCCTTTAGAATGGACTGGTTGGATCTCCTTGCAGTCCAAGGGACTCTCAAGAGTCTTCTCCAACACCACAGTTCAAAAGCATCAATTCTTCGGCACTCAGCTTTCTTCACAGCTGGTTTGGTAGTTCTGAATTCTCTTTGGCTTGTCTGAAAAGCTTTTGATTTCTCCATCAATTTTGAATGAGATCCTTGCCGGGTACAATAATCTTGGTTGCAGATTTTTCCCTTTCAGTACTTTAAATATACCCTTCTGGCCTGCAGAGTTTCTGCTGAATGATCGGCTATTAAGCATATGGGGTTTCCCTTGTATGTTACTTGTTACTTCTCCCTTGTTGCTTTTAATATTCTTTCTTTCTGTTTAGTCTTTGTTAGTTTGATTAGTATGTGCCTTGGTGTTTTTCTCCTTTGGTTTATCCTGTATGGGATACAGGATATCCTCTGTGCCTCTTGGACTTGATTGACTATTTCCTTTTGCATGCTGGGGAAATTTTCAACTATAATCTCTTCAAAATTTTTCTCATACCCTTTCTTTTTCTCTTCTTCTTCTGGAACCCCTATAATTCAAACATTGGTGTGTTTGATATTGCCCCAGAGGTCTCTGAGACTATCCTCAGTTCTTTTCTTTCTTTTTACTTTATTCTGCTCTTCAGAACTTATTTCCACCATTTTCTCTTCCAGCTCACTGATTCATTCTTCTGCTTTAGATATTCTGCTATTGATTTCTTTCAGAGTATTTTTAATTTCAGTAATTGTGTTGTTTGTCTCTGTATGTTTATTCTTTAATTCTTCTAGGTCTTTGTTAATTGATTCTTGTATTTTCTCCATTTTGTTTTCAAGGTTTTTGATCATCTTCACTAACATTATTCTGAATTCTTTTTCAGGTAGTTTGCCTATTTCCTCTTCATTTATTTGGACTTCTGTGTTTCTAGTTCCTTCCTTCTTTGTGTAGTATTTCTTTGCCTTTTCATTATTTTTTTTTAACTTATTGTGTTTGAGGTCTCCTTTTCTCAGGCTTCACGGTTGACTTCATTTTTCCTTTTGGTTTCTGCCGTCCTAAGCTTAGTCCAGTGGCTTTTGTAAGCTTCCTATAGGGTGGGATTTGTGCTGAATTTTTGTTTGTTTTTCCTCTGATGGGCAAGGCTGCTGCTGCTGCTATTTCAGAATTCAGTCATGTCCGACTCTGTGCTACTGGTGGTTGGTTGATGCCAGATCTTGTATTCAAGTGGTTTCCTTGGTGTAAGTTCTCACTATTTGATTCTCTATAGGGTTAGTTCTATGGTAGTCTAGGGTCTTGGAGTCAGCGCTCCCATTCCAAAGGCTCAGGGCTGATCTCTGGTCAGGAACAAAGATTCCACAAGTGGTTTGTTAGGGCATTAAGATTAAAACAAATATCCAAAAATGAGAATCCAAAGATGAACCCCAGACAAATGGCAGTTATAAAATCAGGCAGATAATAATTAAAATAATGGAATACACACATGTACATATACACCCATGAGCAAAGTCAAAACAGTCCAACAAAAAGTTACAGTAGATTGACATGGTTAATAAAGGAAATCAAAAATTATATTTACCAGTTAAGAACAAAACTAACTAAATCACACAATGGAAAAAAACCAAAGCAAGTTGACAAATGGGGAATAAAGCAATGAAAACAAAACTAACAAGTATGTTGAGAGGAAAGGAAAGAAAGAAAAGAAAGAAATAATAGATATGCAAAGTTAAATAGAGGTAGATGAAAAGATTTAGATACATTAAAGATTAACTACAAAGAGAAAAGAACATTAAGAAAGGCACACAGTAGAATAAATGTAGAAAAATATAATAGGTTTTAAAAATTAAAATTATTTTAAAAGGGAGGAAAAAGGAAGAAGAAATAAAAAGTAAAAAAAATTGGAAAACTCCACAGCACTACAAAAGCCCAGCCTAGGGGCAGAGGTTTATAATAATAATAAAAAATGTTACTGAGGAAATAAAAAGCTTAATTAGATTTCATAGTGCCAATAAAATTAACAACTACAACAGGGGAGGGGGTGGGAAATCCAAAAGAATCTACAGAACAAGTCAGAACATTAGGAAAGGAAAGATTATCCAGGATTATCTTGCTGAGCCTCATCTAATCACAAGGTCCTGAGTGCATAAGAGACAGAAGAGTCAGAGTCAAAGTGATACGTTACAGGAAACACACAACTGGCTAATTGTTGGCTTTGAAGATTGAAGGTGGCTGCAAGCCAAGGACAACAAGCAGTCTCTAGAAACTGGATAATGTTAAGAAATGGTCTCCCTAGAGAATCCAGAAGGAGCCAGTCCTGCTGATGCCTTGACTGCTACTCAGTGGGGCTAACTTGGAACTTCTGACTTTCATAATTGTATGAGAATGAATTTATTTTGTGTTAAGCCACCAAGTTTGTGGTAATTTATTACACAATAAGAGACAATAGCAATAGGAAGTAGGAGACTCATACACGGACTCTGCTAAAACTATTTGGAATAAAAGATCTCTTCCCTAGGACAAAGAAGAAGGGAACAGGCTCAGCTCCCTATAGGCTTGCATTTGGCCCATCCTCTTCAATCCACCATCACCACCCCAACCTTGCTGAAAAGTGACTAAGACAAACCCAATGGTTAGTCTTTCTGGCTTCATGTAAAAACTTTCAGACACAAGTAAGGAGAGATTTTATTTACAAAGAATTTTCCAATAAGGAAAGAGGGATTATAGCAATAGGGAGAAGGCTCTGGCCATAATATCTGCAAAAATTTCAAAGGTCAGACAGAAAGGGGGTTTTTCTAAGAAGGAGTAAACAATTTTATTAATCATATCTTTCTGCTTACTATTTTTGATGCTTTGATATCTTGAGGACTTGCTGATCTTGTAGAGACTGGCTTATTAGGGCTAGCCAATTCCTAGAGATAGTAAACAATTTGCCTTCTAGAGAGTGAATGTCTTTAATATACAAACCAAGCAATGCATTAATAGAGCAGAGAAGATACTCAGAGGCTCTGGGTTGATGAGTAAAGAAGTGTGGCATCCATAATTGAACCATTGTGCTCACTGCTTTTCTCATCAACCATGGAATTTGAAGGCATGTCTCTCTGCTTGATCTGAGCTCAAACTCTCTTTACACTTGGAGTTCTCTGCTTTATTTTGGGTCTTCTTTAAAGTTTTGTTCTTTCTGGCTAAAGCTCTGTTCTATACCCAAGTACTCATTTGGCCCATAGTCTGGCTTTTGAGATTGGAGGGTTTTGACCAAAGCTGGCTGAGAACCTCTCAGACCATTTCTTTAGCAACAGGAACTGCTTCACTCAAACTGCTAGTTTTTCAACCCTCAGTCCATTCCTTTGGAACTGGGGCAGTTCTTTGTAAACTGGTGAGAACCCAGTTCCTTCGGATCCTAGAATTATTTACAAGCAGAGGACCAGACCAGTAACTCACAATCAGGCTCCAACAATCACTAGGTGACCTCATCAATCAATTCCTAAGGCTTTTCCAAAGACTGTTGATTGCAACAAAATTCAGGCTTGTACACAAAAATCCGATAAGCTTGTTCATAACTAGGACAATTGACTTCAGAAAGTTTTTCGAGTAAAATCTGGTCCTTCCTCAGATTTTCATTCCATCCAGGTAGCTTTTAACTCTATGTTTATTAATGGGCTGAACTGAGACCTTTCTCTTTTAGTAAAAACGACCAGGATGGAATGGGAAACCATGTCCACTGAAGTTAGTTAATCTGGCAAACCAAACTTCTTACCCTCTTGATGCATCATCTCAAAGGAAGATGACTGAAATTATTTACCTTGTACTTCAACTCCAGTGAACAAAGGCTTCAAAATGAAACCAAAATGCTCCTAGTCTCTGCTATTATTGCAAAGAGTCAGGACATTGGAAATGAAATTGTTACAAATTCAAGTGACTCAGATGCCTCAGCCCTCTAACCAGCTTTTCTAATATCCTCCCAATTCTCAACTGATAGAGCTCCAAGGAATGACAGGCTTCCCTGGCGGCTCAGGTGGTAAATTATGTGCCTGCAGTGCAGGAGATCCGAGTTCAGTACTTGGGTTGGGAAGATCCCCTGGAGAAAAGAATGGCAACCCACTCCAGTATTCTTACCTAGGAAATCCTACAGACAGGGTCCATGGGGTCAAGTCCCATGGGGTCACAAAGAGTCAGATATGACTGAATGACTGAGCATGTACCCAAGGAATGACAAGGGCTCTTACCAACTCTCTCCCTTAATCAGCTTTGAGAAACATTTCTCCATAGAGGGGATGAAACTCTCCCAGTCTTAATGGGCCTGGAGCCATACTTTCAGGGCCTGACCCCACTTTTACAAAGAAGCCCTTCCATCAGAGTGCTAAAATAGCTGAAGTAGTGTGGATCTCTAATGGACCTCAAGAGAGTCCTATCTCTGAACCTATCCCCTTTCTAGGCCCTTTGGGAGGTGAACACCATTCTCTCTTTAGTTTTGATCCTCCTACCAATTATGCTGAAACTTAAAGAATTATAAAAGGTGAAAATAACTCTGGAATTGGATAGTAGTCAAAGTAACCAGCCAGGTGAACGAAATGTCCCTTTGACATCTTTCATTTGTTTCATCTCTGACAGAACGGAAAAGTTTTTTTCTTAAAAAAAAAAAAAAAAACTCTCATGCCTCCCTTTTGAATCAGCTATCACATTCCTTATAGGCAAAATCTCCAACTGATATTGGCAAAATTCACAGCATGTTTCCCCATCAGATTCAAATAAACCTGTCAAAGCCTCTTCCCCCAATTAATCAATACCCTATAAGAAGCCCTTTAACAGGCAAAGCCCGTAATTGATTACAAGACTCAAGGCCTTGTCATCCTTGCACCAGTCCCTGTAACATTCCTATTTACCAGTGGGAAAGCCTAAGGGCAAAGAATGGAGGCCTGTTAACCTCTGGACAATAAACGACATCGTTATCCCTTGACGCCCTGTTGTTCCTCACCCTCACCAGTGACTACCGTCCATTCCCACCAAAAGTAGATTCTTCACTGTAACAGATTTACACAGTGCATTCTTTAGTATTTCAGTTGATGAAGCTACCCAATATCTTTTTAGCTTTCACTAGGGAAGAAAAGTAATTCACCTGGCTAGTCATGCCTCAGGATTTTACTGAGAGTCCTTCTTCTTTCCTGCAAATCCTGAAGGCTGATCCAGATAATATAAAGTTCCCCAGAGGTTCTACTTTGCTGCAATAGGGGGATAATTTGCTTCTTTGCTCTCCTTCTCAAGCCTCCTCAGAGGAAGACAGTATCCACTTTCTAAAGCTTTTAGCCTTAAAGGGACGTAAATGTTGCCAAAGAAAAAGTGCTGCTGCTGCTGCTAAGTTGCTTCAGTCGTGTCCAACTCTGTGCGACCCCATAGACAGCAGCCCACCAGGCTCCCCTGTCCCTGGGATTCTCCAGGCAAGAACACTGAAGTGGGTTGCCATTTCCTTCTCCAATGCAGGAAAGTGAAAAGTGAAAGTAAAAAGTCGTTCAGTCGTGTCTGACCCTCAGCAGTTTGCCCAAATCCAAATTCAATGTTTAAAACATCTCATACCAGAACAAGGGCTAATTCTAGATCCAGATAAGTTTCATGGTGTCCTAAGTTTCCCCAAACCCAAAACTAAGCACCAACTGTGGGGTTTTCTTGGGCTAATTGGTTATTGCCAAAACTGGATCCCAAGTTTCTCATGGCCAAACCTCTGCAGGTTTTACCCATCAATAAAAAACCACAACCCAATTCCATGGGTAGAACTGAATGACACAGACTTTAAGGCCTTAAAGAAGAGTTTGGTGAACCCACTTGCTCTTAGGTAGACCAATGATCAGATTCCATCTTTTTCTCATCATGGTTGCAGACACAAACAGTAACTCTCTGTTGATCCCCAATAAATCCATCTTTGCTGGAGAAATAGCTGGCAGTCTATTTGGCATAGATCAACACACCCCTGCCCAAACACCTCCTTTACTGGACTGCTCTCATCAGGACTTACACTCTGGGAAATTCCTGCCAGGGCCAAGTAGCAGACAACTAAGAACAGCCCACAGAGCATGCCCAAATTATTCTAACGAGCCAACCCTAAGCCTATTTACCTACCTCACCTATTCCTTCTTGCAGAAGTCACTGTATAGTCCCTTGTCCACTCACTCCCTCTGCCTCCTGATTGACCCTGGGGCTTCTCTGTATGGCCCCGCGTGGCATATCATGCTTCTTGTTCCCTGTCTCCAAGGAGGTGTAAGTATACAAAACTTTCAACGAAAGTAAGTTAGAACACATCTGCAGTTCTTATCATACTTGATTAAAGCAAATGCTGAATACTCTTTTAATACAAGAAGGCTAGAAAGAACACGATGTGAGGGAGTGATGAGGGTGATCATTTAAGTGGGGGGACACATTCATATAATCATTTATGAGACCAAGGATGGGAATTTAAAGAGTCTAACAAGCAGCCTCGTTACAGATACATGAAATTTGAAGATAACTTCTTGTGTAAGTCATATGAGTAAGAATGGATCTCTGCAATAAACAATTTTCAGAAACACAAAAAGGATGGGGGAGATTTCTTGACTGTTGTTCCTGTTTCCGAGGAGAAAAGGACTCAGATAAAGTTCTACATTTTCACTAGCCTTTTTAGAATAGAATTCTTATCATGGCAGGTCATATTGCTTAACTGTCTTTTTTACTTTTTTCTCTACGTTGGGAGCTTTAACAGAGCTTTTGGAACAGGATAAAAATATGGAGTGTCAATTATAAATATTGTGTGAGATTCCATTAGTCTCAAAACCAACTTTGCTGAAGTAGACCACCTAGGGTTAAAACCAAACAAACCATCTGTGGAGTATTGACTCATTCTATGTGTTATCAGACTGGGCTTCAAAAAATTAAATCATTACTGATATTCTTTCAGGAACTAATACAGATGATTTCAAGATGAAAATGTCTTTGTGTCTGTAAGTCCATAAACCATTAAATTCCACTTTGGTCTGTCTCAATTCCATAGAACACTATGCCTCAACCCCTACCTCACTGAGAAAGGGGCAGAGGGTGAGAAAAGAGGATGTGCAAATAATTAACTTTGATGTATGAATTTGCCTCCCACAGGGTCTCAATCACAGAACAGAGAGGAAGTCATAACATAATAAAATTGCATTCATGCATATTCACTTAGAAGAACTTTATTTAATATTAACAATATCCTAAGTCATCATGATTTGGCTAATAAACCAGCAAACAACAATTCATATTGGAATTGCTTGACTGACTTCCTGTCAAATAGCACATTCTTGTACATGCAGAAAGAATGAGGTAAACAACTGAGAATTAATGAATTGAGAAATACCCGAAGAGCTTTGTCTAAGATCTGGGTTCTTGGAAGAACTCCAAGTAGTAGTCTTGATTTTGATTAATATTACAATTTATCCAGTTAAAGAAGTACCTCATAAATACTCATGAAGCATTTTATTAGGTGATTGTAAATACTTAAAATCTTATTTTGCAGTCCTTTTCATCACAAAGAAAGAGGAACAATCTGTGAGCGGTATATCATTTAGCCTTGCTCATTGACAGCAAAAGTCACACAGTGTTTTAAAAACAACATGTTTCAATACCTGGGCTGTGTTTGCATAAAGTCGGTGTCCTTCTGGATCTGCCCTTGGACTAATGTGATATATAGGATGTAGTCTGTGAGGACATGTGCTCTCATACACCCTAGTGGCACTTTTCTCTAAGGCCATCACAGTGATGAGCTGAGGACAGATAGGGTCTACTTGCAGCAACTTAGTGGACATGTGATGTCCCAGTCACATGTCTGCAGTTTGGAGAGAGAAGAACTAAAAACAGTATTTCAAACCTACCACACAGGAAGTAAGTCTCTGCAAAACTTAAAGCTTTCATCCATCTGCCCTTCTCCACTTTGCAGTAGCCATCTTCTCTTTGCCTTCCAACCCATACCACTATTATAACCAGTGTCCTTTTGGTTTCTCCTCTCCATAGACACACTCTTATTATCATAACAGTACACATCATAACACAGAAAAAGCAAACAACAATTTCATTAGTCTATCATAAGGAAAGGAGTAATGGCTTTTGGTTCTGTACCCAACTACAAAAGAGGTGGACCTTAAAAATGCCAGGACTTATGGATTTTCACAATCTCCATTTACAATTCCCCTTCAATTTTAAGAATGTTTTCATGCCAATGATACTTTTGTCCAAAATCCATTTATAAACAAGAATGAACCAGCTGAAATTCATCTGAACAATCTTTTTAATCAAATCTTTCAGACTCTTCCACTCATTTCCCACCATTTTCAAACAAATATCCATAAAACCTCTACTTGCTTAATTCAATCTGATCCACTAAGCCCTATGACAAACCTGACCCTTCTATTCAATCCAGTTTGTTCACTGTCTCTATATGTTCTAGCACCAGTTTGAGAAATTATCCAGAACATTCTCTGGATATTTGAAAAATTACCCATAACATTCTCTGGATATTGCCTCCCACAGGAAGCTACAAATACCCCAAATTTGCTTTATCCTAACCAGCAACTGAGAATGCTTATCCAAAATATAAATCCCAAGGATTGACATCAGCAAGATATCAGTCTTTTTTCTTTCTTTCTCTCTCTCTCTTTCTATAACTGTCATCCTCAAATAGAACATTGAATTTAACCACCACACCTACCTTTATAGGAATCCAGGAGTTCAGTAGAGAAGTCTCAGCACAACATTGGAGCAAACAGAAATATGAAAATAAGTCCATTGGAAAAAGTAAGAACAGTTTCATTTTACTCATATCACCTCCTCCCCAAAGGGACACATCTCAATGCCAAGAGAAACACCTCCTCGACCACCAGCAGTTTCTCCTTGTGGAGAAGTAAGAGTATAGTGAGTGCCTTGCACCCCTAGCCATGTGAGACACTGCCCATGAGGCTTACTTCTTTCTTACCCAAGCCAGAATACTTGAGTAATCAACACCACGGAGACACTGAGAGAAGCTAAGAGGGTCGTGAATCCTATGACACAAACTCCATGAGGAAGATGCCCCATAAGTCACTTGGGACTCCTGGCCACAGGTCCCCCCAACTGGCCCATGGGTGCCCCCAAAGCTCTGTATGCTTCACTTACCCTAATATTCCTCCCCAACCCATCACTGGCCCCCTGAGAACACTCTGGTGAGTTGTGAATGCCAGTTTTTGCAGATGGCTTGTGAGAAGAGTTGACTCATTGGAAAAGACTCTGATGCTGGGAGGGATTGGGGGCAGGAGAAGAAGGGGATGACAGAGGATGAGATGGCTGGATGGCATCACTGACTCAATGGACATGAGTCTGAATGAACTCTGGGAGTTGGTGATGGACAAGGAGGCCTGGCGTGCTGCGATTCATGGGGTCGCAAAGAGTCGGACACGACTGAGTGACTGAACTGAAGTGAACTGTGAGCATATGCAGAAAGTCAACCTCACTGCAGGTAGGGAAGAAGGCACAATCAGGGCACCACCCCCGCCCGCCCCCCCTCCACCTCCCCCAGGGAAACATGAGGTTTTCCACACCTAGCCTGGCTTTAGAGAATTGAGCGGTGCACACAACCTTAGTAGGGCTTCCCAGGTGCCACAGTGGTAAAGAATCTGCCTGCCCATGCAGAAGACACAAGAGGCTTGGGTTCAGTCCCTGGGTCAGGAAGATCCCCTGGAGGAAGAAATAGCAACCCACTACAGTATTCTCACCTGGAGAATTCCATGGACAGAGGGGTCTAGCTGATAACAGTCCATGGAGTTGAAAAGAGTTGGACACAACTGAGCATGTGTGTACATGAGTATACGCATACAATCCAGTAATTTGCTCCTGAGAGGAACAGTAGATGTAGAGTGGGCGATTCCAGAGAGCATCAGAACTCTTCTTACAATACTGTATTGGTTTTGCCATACATCAACATGAATCCACCATGGGTGTACACGTGTTCCCAATCCTGAACCCCCCTCCCACCTCCCTCCCCATAAGCCAATACAGTATTGTAAAGTAAAATAAAGTAAAATTAAAAAAAAAAAAAGAACTCTTCTTAGCCATACTGACTGGTGAAACTGTTTTTCTCCCAAAGCCACTCAGCAAAGACTAGACAAGGTGACTGCTTCAACAGAAATCATAAAAAAAAAAAAAAAAAAAAAAGAATGAAACAAATTCTGGAGCTAAAGAATACAATGAAATAAAGGCGGGGGAAAGGTAGAATAGGAAGCATCAGCAGCAAGCTTGATCAAGCAGAAACGTCTCTGCATTCAAAGCACTTGAGATTATCCAGAGAAGAAAAAAGATGAATAAAGCATGGCAATTGTTTTCTATTATTCAATGATCCCTGCATAGTGATGACATTCTTTGGAACTATTAGTTCATGCAAAAGTATGATTGTTTGTTATTGTTTAAATAATGTTGGAAACCCACCATACCAGACTTTCCTCTGGGATTGAGGTTTTTGATTTTTTTTGGTCTCATGAAAATTCTACATTCTTAAAAATAAATGAGGACTCTAATGAGGTTTGGTTGATGTGGATTTTACCTGTTAATATTTAATGTATTAAAAATAAAATAGAGATTTAAAGTTTTTAATTTAATAATTCATTTAAAATAATAAATCCGTTACACGTTAACATAAACAACATTTCAGTTCAGTTGCTCAGTCGTGTATAACTCTTTGCGACCCCATGGACTGCAGCACGCCAGGCCTCCCTGTCCATCACCAACTCCCAGAGCTTGCTCAAACTCATGTCCATTGAGTAGGTGATGCCAATTCAACTATCTCATCCTCTGTCATCCTTTCTGCTCCCACCTTCAATCTTTCTCAGCATTGGGATCTTTTCAAATGAGTCAGTTCTCTGCATCAGGTGGCCAAAGTATTGGAGTTTCAGCTTCAACATCAGTCCTTTCAATGAACATTCAGGACTGATTTCCTTTAGGATGAAATGGTTGGATCTCCTTGCAGTCCAAGGGACTCTCAAGAGTCTTCTCCAACACCACAGTTCAAAAGCATCAATTCTTCAGAGCTCAGCTTTCTTTATAGTCCAACTCTCACATCCATACATGACTACTGGGAAAACCATAGCCTTGACTAGATGGACTGTTGTTGGCAAAGTAATGTCTCTGCTTTTCAATATGCTATCTAGGTTGGTCATAACTTCTCTTCCAAGGAGCAACCGTCTTTTAATTTCATGGCTGCAGTCCTCATCTGCATGTGATTTTGGAGTCCCCCCCAAAAATAAAGTCTCTATTTCCACTGTTTCCCCATCTATTTCCCATGAAGTGATGGGACCAGATGCCATTATCTTAGTTTTCTGAATGTTGAGTTTTAAGCCAACTTTTTCACTCTCCTCTTTACATTCATGAAGAGGCTCTTTTAGTACTTCGCTTTCTGCCATAAGGGTGGTGTCATCTGCATATCTGAGGTTCTTGATATTTCTCCTGGCAATCTTGATTCCATCTTGTGCTTCATCTAGCCCAGCATTTCTCACAATGTACTCTGCATATAAGTTAAAGAAGCAGGGTGACAATATACAGCCTTGATGTATTCCTTTGCCTATGTGGAACCAGTCTGTTGTTCCATGTCCAGTTCTAACTGTTGCTTCCTGACCTGCATACAGATTTCTCAAGAGGCAGGTCAAGTGGTCTGGTATTCCCATCTCTTTAATAATTTTCCAGTTTGTGGTAATCCACACAGTCAAGGGCTTTGGCATAGTCAATAAAACAGAAATAGTTGTTTTTCTGGAACTCTCTTGCTTGGAGTCTAAAAAAGAGAGTTAGTACTGCTCCTCTATTGGTGCCGCAAGTGGGATCCCCTCACCCATTTTCCTTACATTTGTGACAGTTCTTCATTTGTATCACATTTGTGCTTTTCAGTTCTCTCTTTGAGGGAACCATCTCAGCTAGAAACTAATCATAAGGTACGTATGTGTGTCTAGGCATGGACACTGTTTTTTGCGACCATCTTAGGCAGATGTGACAGAAGTAAATTTTATGGTGCATACATTTTACATACTGATAAACACAATTCACTTCCTATTTATCCTTTTCACATCAATATTCTTATACTTTCCACAACATAACTAATCTAGAAGTGGTGAGTATAAATTCTGTAGATTAAAATAGGATGTCTAATTACATATCATTACCCAAACCATTATCTGCCACAACTACCAATATCCTTTGAATAACAATTTGGAAAATCTGCTCTAGACTATACATAAGAGAACCACTATTAACATAGTGTTGGAAATTTCTTGTGGGTCACTGAATGCTCCTGAAATAATTTCATGAGTAAGTTTCTAAACTATTTTTCTAGATTCCCCATTTCTACTTAAAAAAAGTAGTGATCCATTTTATATAAACAGAATGGGTAAAAAACTACACTAATATAGAAGAGCATGCAGAACATAAAACAGATCTCTGACAAACTGCTAAATCAACCAGTTGGCAGTTCTTTCCAAGACAACCACTCTTAATTTTGTTCAGTCTCTGATAGTGAGTTTAAAAATAAGAAAACAAAAATTAACAAAATGAGAAAAGTTGCTGAATTCTAAATAAGTATACAAGAAAAATATATTCCTGAGAAAAAATTTCTTAGATATCTACATATGAATGAATTTAAAAAGAATCTATGAAAGACAGGAGAGCAAACTATGATTAGTTCAATTAATATGTTGATTATTCCATACAAGACACCACCATTACACGTATATTAAGAGATTCAGAGACTAAGCTAAGACAAACTGTAACCACACGGCTCTTATGATCTAGAGAGTAACACAAGACAATACATAACTCAAATTGCCAAATACAGATAACTACGGTTATTGCAATATTAAAATATACTGAGTGAATAAGGAGAAAAAAATAATTCCAATAAGGTCTAAAGTATAGTTTATAGAGAAAGTAGTACTTGATTAGTTTTCATAAAATAGACTGAAGTGGAAAAAAAAAAAATGGGACCAGAGGTACAATTATAAGAAAACACAAGGTATGTTTAGTTGTACTTGGGGAAGTTTCTGCTTCAAAGAATTGTTGATTAGAGTCAATGTATTATAAAGTGCATTTTTCCCTTATGACCTGTATTCACTCAGAATTAGATTAAGGACTTTATAGGTCAGAAGTCATTCGAAATCAGTATGGATGAGCAGTTGGCTAAAGTTAATAACTTGCACAGATTACTTATGATCCCAGTGAAGTTTCTTTAATTAAGCCAACTTTCATAATCCCTTTCTAATGCCTTATCAACTTGATTTTTATCTATGTAAGTGCTGGCTGCCTCAGACCAGGGGATCTTTTATGAGACTCAAGATGATACAAAGGAATTTTAGACTGAAATCAACAACTGATGGCTAGCTACCCACTTGGCAGTGGTTAGGGCAAGAATTAGTCTGACGAAAGTTTTCTATCCTGAGATTTCCATACATAATGTTCCATTCCTAAAACTGGATCAGTTGCCATAACACTGCTAGGCAATGCCTGTCCAATGCATGGATAGTTTTAGCCTCTGGACTCTATTAGATTATTTTTACATCTTTTTCAGACAGTGTATTTTCTTCCATGAGCCCAATGATGTCCTTTCTCACCAGGTTACTAGAGTTTGGCAAAGTTTTCCTATAAAAAGCCAGGGAACATATATTTAGGCTTTCCAGATAACAAACAGCTGGTCTCTACTGTAACTGCTCAACTCTTCATTATAGCACAGAAGCAGCCATGGACAACACATAGAAATGAATTGGCATGATCAGATTTCACCTGGGGGCTGGCTATGGTTTCTGATTCCAGCACTCACTAAGTTACTTGATTTATGAAGTGAAACCCTTAATAAAATCTCAGCAAAGCCAAATTAAGGGGAGGGGGGGGAACAACTGTAAAGGTATAAAGAGAACGTACAACAAAAAATTTAGAGATTCAAGTAAGACAATCCCTAGAAAGAAAAAAAAGAAAACGAATAGGGGTTAGGCCACATCCCACAGGCCTGCAAACCTTATAGTTGCCCAGCTTCAAGACCAAAGAAAGAACCCAAAGACAGTGAGAGAGATATCAATGGTTCATGAAAAAGGGAGCTCTTACACACCCAAAGCAAGGTGCTGGAGCTGCACCCCACTGTGTGGCAGACGGCAGGAAGAACCCAGCAGTCAGCTTCGCTACTGGGGGAAAGGCGGTGGGGAAAGGAGGCTACCTTTTACACAGGGGATTGACATCAGATGCACTCAGTTACAAAGAATCAACTAAGCCCTGTAATCTAGAGGACTGGATGGTCCTGTCAGTGAAGCAGGCTCTGGTTGAGCCGGGGATGTACAGAGAGCAAGAGGAAAGCCACAGGGAATGGCCTGACCATACAACAGGTAACATAAACAAAAGATAAAGTCATTGTGCCTCAACAGCTTCACTTCTGTGACTCCAAACACAGATTGCCAAATATCCTCACCTTAGATTTCCTGGGGAGTCTTTTTACACACGTAGACCCTCAGACTTAACTCAGGCCTCTTGAATTAGAGTCTCCGAGGTGGAAACCCAGAAATTATCACGGTTAACAAGATTCCCAGGTGACTCCCATATATACTCAACTTAGAATTGTTGTATAGCTTCAAGAACTTTCTCTGCATTCTTTAGCTCCCTAATTGTTATTACTAACTCAACTCTTTAACACCGTGGGATGTCTCAGTGGAAAGGAGAACATGTTGTCAGGTCCCTTTGAGTATACTGTATTTCCCTAGTGGCTCAGATGCTAAAGAATCTGCCTGTAATGCAGGAGACCAAGGTTTGACCCCTGGGTCGGAAAGATCCCATCTGTTCATGGAATTATCCAGGCAAGAATACTGGAATGGGTTGCCATTTCCTTCTCCAGGAAACACTTTGAAGATACCGATGCCTTGGTCTGTTAACTTTCTAAACTGACTCTCATGCTTTAGACATTAGCCTTTGACTCTGTTCATTGTAGGTAAGAACCACGCTCACTAGCAGACTCACCTGATACTGATTTCTCTTAATAGGTTTCCTACTACTAAGGACAAGATGAGCATTAAGGAACAAACTTATATTAAGATTTCAATAACACTGGTTTTCTATGTACATCTCTTCAAAGTAAGACAATTTGGATTCCGGAAATGTCCCCACTAGCCTAAAGAAACATGATGAAAAAATAAAAATTCTAGACAAACATGAATTGTAAAACATAGCAAAATGAAATCCTTAGAAGAGAATGCTTTTGATTTCTCTATGCTTGGGGCGAAACAAATGTACATCCAGTAAAGAGACAGGCTAAGACTAGTGTCTTAGTCTACCTTTAAGTCAACAACAAACTTGCAATTTTGGATGACTCCCGGATGTGTTATTTAAAACAAAAAAGATTCAATCACCTTGTAACTATATACTGAGAATATCAATGTAGAGACAGCAATTTTAGAAAAGTGAAATTATCCAGTGGGTGGAATCTTAAATAATATTTTTTGAAAGAACTGACAAAAGGCTCATGAATAATGGTAAATTTCTCATAATCTGATATCTTCCTACCAAAGTGAATTTATGTAGTTTTTAAAGCCAATTTATTCTTAGAAGAAAATTTCAGTACGAATTGGGCTCAAATTTTATTTCCTTTTGTCCTAGGAATGGATTTGAGAAGTGACTTTTGCTTTCATTGATTTCAGAATAGCTTTGAATGCTTTCCTCTTTAAGGATTCAGAAATGGCTTTACAGTCTTCTGTTGTGTCTTTGTTAATCCTCTAAGACTTGTGAATTCTATTATTTTAATCTCATTTTTTTTTACTTGTCCACTTTTCTCTGTTGGACTTTGGGATTTATGCAAATCTCATCAAAAGTAGACCATCCTGCTTAAGAATAACTTTTTTTTTCCCTATTTCTGTTTCAGCCCATGTTTCTTGATCCAGTCACTTTTGGCCCAGAAGGTCAAGTTCATCTTGAAGAAAAGTTATTTATTTCTCAGAAGATATGATTTATATCATTTTCTTCTTTCCTCAAATGACCTGTTGAAACAGATTTCTGGGGACTAATTTATATTAATTCCAAAGTATGACTCTGAGGGCATGAGCATTAATTGAAAGACTATTTTTATCACCTATGCTCTCCTTTAAAAAATAAATGACATTTTCCCAAGATTTAATTTAACTTTCAGTTTTGACTAGGGTATTAAATGTCAAAATTATACTTCTGTGTGTATGTTTGTTTAATGATTCTATAACAAATGCAATTAATCTCAAGAGAATCAGATTACAATTCATTTCCTTTAATGCTGCAAAATGAAAAAGTCATTTTTGATGAGGCAGAAGGTGCCTGGAAGTACTTTAGCCTTAAGCAATATGTGGTTTACTAGTACATATACCACATTTTGAAGCCCATGTAAGCAAACTTTAAATAATTTGGATTTAAGGTATATAGCACCAATATATCTAAGAATTATGAGACAGATATATAAATATTGAGCTTCAGTAAGAGAAAAGTATAATAACTTTAAGGCTTGCCAGGTGGTGCTACTGGTAAAGAACCTGCCTACCAGTGCGGAAGACATAATTCCCTGGGTTGAGAAGATCCCTGGAGGAGGGCATTGTAACCCATTCCAGTACTCTTGCCTGGCGAATCCCACAGCCAGAGAAACCTGGCAGGCTACAGTCCAAGGGTTGCAGAGTCGGACAAGGCTGAAGCAACTGAGCATGCACAGCAACTGTTATGCTTACATTTGTTGAGTGATGACTAAGTGCCCTGCATGGTGCTCATTTATTTTTTTTAATTTATTTATTTATTTATTTTTAATTTTTACTTTACAATTCTGTATTGGTTTTGGCATAGATTGATTTAATAATTACAAAATCCTTATATAGATATTATTATCCTCAATTTATATAAACTGCCCCAAGTCACATATCTCATAAGTATTTTGAGCCAGAATTCAAATTCAAGTGTTTGAATTCTAAAACCTCTATTTTTAGTTCCACATTATACCTAGATATCTCAAGAGAAAATGTTTTGTTAAGTAAAACAGTGTGCCTCGCAACTCTACCCCTGTCCAGGGCTGAATGCGTTTGTCTGTAGAAAAGGACTCTGATGATGACATCTATCCCAGACCAAGGTTTGTCACATTCAAACTTGGTGAGATAAAGAGTTCACCATCTCACCCGGAATACATTATAAAATCTGTTTTATCTGTAGAACTACGACACTGCTACCTGCTCATCCTCTTTGGACGTTTCTTTCCAAAAATTCAATAAATTCAACAAACAGTTACCCATGAATGATTGAAAACAAATTCGTGAAATGAACCAATGACTGCTCAAATGAAAATACCCAAAATGTATATACCCAAATCAAGGTAATTAGAGAAAAAATTTCTGGAGTGAGTATAATCTTTTCTTCTTTAAAAAGTAAAACTATATCCTACTATTTCATAGCTCCAGAGCCCTTTTTTCTGCTCTCCTTATTCACACACACACACACACACACACACACACACACACGTATCAATAAGTGCTCAGTCTTAGGGGAAATTCTATTCTTTGCAGGGACTTTTGAGACACTATGTGTCATTGTAAGGCATGTTTCTGGTCTCTGTTCATATGATTTCTGTTCATATGATTTCATATATGATTTCTGATGTGTGGAGTTCTAGTGTCTGCTTCTACCAAGAATACCACTATTAACTCTTGCCAGAGCAAGACAATAGTAATACAGTAGAATTCTAGGATACAAAGCATTGAGATTTCTATTTCCTGTTTTCCCCACTGAAAGTGGTCATATGTCAGTTCTTTAAAGTCTCTTTGATATTAAAACATATGATTTATATTGATACATCAAAGAATTACAATAAAAGGTAAAGTATCTTGAGAATTCTAGAAAATCACAAGTAGTCTGAGTACCATAGAGTCACTGAAGACTTTTGGAAACTTGGGTACAACCAATCATGTCAATATGTTTCATGTTTACTTGTGAGATTTTATTAAAATTATCTGATAGATTAAAGCCTAAATTTATCAACCTCAGTGATTAATCTGGTGCCATTGGAGAGAAGGAAAAAAAAAATAGACTAATTCTATCATACTTTTGCACTCAGAATTCCTTTGGGAGCACATTTTGCAGATCCAAGTCAACCAAACTCACTTTGAGGTCAAGGACTACTTCAGGTGAGCTTCAGTGAAAAGAATTTTGCCATCTGTTTGATATATTATTCATTTAAAATATTCAGAGAATTGCAGATGCCAAGAGAGGACATTAGATTGAGTATGAGGCCTCCTATGCATATTCAAGCAGCTTTATATATCCTTCATGAATCAAAGCAAAGTGACTAAATGAGAAGGTACAGAGAATGGACCACAATGAACAGAAGGACGCAAGAAGTCTTCCATGTGAAATCTAAATAACATTAAGCCATGGCAATATCTTCAAGGTCAGGTATAATAAAGAGATTTAATTTTGTACCATGTGTATTATAATCTTCTAAAAACATTATTAATAAAAAGTAACTTTTGTCAGTTCTTCGACTTATAATGTGCCAAATAATGCCCTAAATTTTTGAATTTTAAGGCCAACAAGAGATTTTATATTTTGGAAATGTTTTATGTCTTATATTGTTCTCAATTTAATACATCCAGATATGAAGTTAACAAATAATGAAGACTCTGGCCCAAGTATGCATATGCACCAATACGTGTGTGTGTACATATGCTTGTATGAGTGCACGCATATTCACATTCATGCATTTATATTTTATACTAATTTATATAATTTGTGAATGAAATCACAAATTCACTGTAAATATAACTAGCAGAATAACCTTTAAATATTATCTTCATAAATTAGCTAGTTGTATATAAAATACTTCAATTGGATTATATATTAGTTAGCCACCCAAGGGAAGGATAATACTATTATACAAAACTAAATTGAACATTGGGTCTTTAAAGAAAAAAAAATAGCAGGTTTAAGCATTGAAATAGATAACTTAATTTGTTTCCCTAATTAACAACCTTGCACTCTGGTTAACTTATGAAAATTTCCCAGTCTAAAGTTTGTACTTTTTTCACAAGGGGCAGTTATGTCTGTAAAATGACAGCAGGTCAAACTAGACCTCTTTTTCTCACTTTTCTTACCAATCATCAACTTTCTCCTTTCAACTAAAGTGGTTTTACCATATTTTATTTACTTTAATTCCTTCCTTACCCATATATTATTTGTCTATCAGTTTCAAAGCTAAAGAACCACAAAGAGATTTAAAAAAAAAAAGCTATGAGCAATGAAAATAGCTGTCTCAGTTCCCATGAAGATGGATTTCAATACATTCATTCAGAAATTTACGATGCATCTTGAACATTCTTTGGGCCAGCACTGAATAATAGCAACTAAGATCAACCCTGGGATTTCTATGGAAGGACTGATGCTAAAGCTGAAGCTCCAGTACTTTGGCCACCTCATGTGAAGAGTTGACTCATTGGAAAAGACTCTGATGTTGGGAGGGATTAGGGGCAGAAGGAGAAGGGGACGACAGAGGATGAGATGGCTGGATGGCATCACTGACTCAACGGACATGAGTCTGAGTGAACTCCAGGAGTTGGTGATGGACAGGGAGGCCTGGTGTGCTGCGATTCATGGGGTCACAAAGAGTCGGACACGACTGAGCGACTGAACTGAACTGAACTGAACTGAACTGAACAATGCCTATCAATGCAGGAGATGCAGGTTCAGTCCCTGGGTCGGGAAGATCCCCTGGAGAAGGAAATGCCAACCCACTCCAGTATTCTTGCCCAGGAAATCCCATAGGCAGAACAGTCTGGTGGGCTACACCCAGGGGAGTTGCAAAAGAATCCGACATGACTTAGCGACTAAACAACAACAACAACAAGAACACCAGGAAACCAGAAATATCCAGCACGCTCACTTAGAATAGGGGCAAATCCACTCTACTGAACTATAAACCCTGAGCTGTTCCAAATTATCGAATTGGAATTTGTAACAATGCTGACTCCAGTCTGTGAACAACTAAAACAATTTACTTAGAAATTGTATGTTGAATTTTCCACTGTAATCCCAGCCTCTGAAATAGGAAGCATTCATTAATTTATTTAGCAAATATTTGTTGACTCTGTGCTGTGCTGTGCTTAATTGCTCAGTCATGTCTGACTCTTTGCAACCCCATGGACTGTAGCCCGCCAGGCTCCTCTGTCCAAAGGGATTCTCCAGGCAAGAATAACTAAAAGATTCTATCTTAGGTATAGTTTACATTAGAATGCAGGAGAGTGTGCATTTGTGTATGTACATGTGTGTCATATATATGCACATATATACACACAAATTACATATACATCTATGTTGTTTTTATTGTTCAGTCATTAAGTCATGCCTGATTCTTTGTGACCACATGGACTGTAGCCCATAAGTTCCTCTGTCCATGAGGTTTCCCAGACAAGAATACTGGAATGGGTTGTCATTTCCTTCTCCAGATGGAATTTCTCAGACCAGGAGTCAGACCTACATCTCCTGCATTTGCAGGTGGATTCTTTACCACTGAGCCACCAGGAAAGCCCACATATACATCTATATATACATAGGTTTGTGGTTCTTTTTGTTTGGTGATGTTAAATATTTCATCACATTGTTAAATATCTCTTCTCTATAAAGAAGATATAAACATCTGTCTCACAAAGAAAACGTTATTTTTTCCTTTCCTTTGTGATGTTTTGTTAATCCATTGAAATGATCAAAGAACCAGCAGCCAAATTCTTGCCTAAATGTTAACCATTAGTGTTAGTTATTTCCCGAAGTTCCATCTGTCTGATGATCAGTGATTTCTAACTCGTTCCCTGCTTTCTTCTGGTTGGCAAGGTTTTTCTTGTAACTGCCCTCTTGCTTTTTTATCTTTCAGCAGCTTTAGCATGCCTGCATTAATTTATCTCTCAGATATAAATTGCATGATATCAGTAATCGCTATGATTATAGATCTAAAATGCTACTTTCAAATCCAGTGACAGAATCTGGTCTGATTGAGCTGGATTTTCTGGGTGTCCTGTACTGTTTGCTTGACAAGTGGCCTATGTCTAAGATTTGCTGGATCATGTTTTTGATTGATGTATTATTCCTACAAATTGAAATAGACGTGCTTCCTTCTTGCCAGAAAGATTTATTTTGAAGTGTCATCATGGCTTCTACAAAGGACCCATATGCTCAGGGGACAAGACCCTCTGTTCAAACAAAAACAAATATAGCAGTTTATAACACTATCTTCCCTTATTACTTATCTATGTATTCTGAAAAAAAATAGGGGTTCTACACAGAATCTGAAGCCCCAATTTCCTACTCAATGCCTGGATTTCCTCTGCTAATTCTCCAAGCAAAGATTATGCAGCCTTCTGCTTGACCACCTTCAGTAATGGGGCAGCGTTCTTTTCCTCTCTGGGGCACAATCAGTTAAGCTATTTCCAAAGATGAAATTATTAGCTTGTCACTTTTTAATCAATTGAGAACATGCCTTACTTTTTGACACAGGTTTGTCATTCTAGTTCCACACAACATACATCTCACCCCTCCATACCTAAATAAATCATACTTTACTTGGTCAGGCATGACCTTCACTGGGAAACACCTATTGAATTGTACCCCAGTCCTCAGAAAAATAGGTAGACCCTCTTCGGGGATAGCTAACTGGGGAACAGGGCCACAATTCAGCACTTATGTTACAATTTAGTAGAGGAGCCATAGGTACATTGATAACTTGTATATCTGTTAAAGCTCAAAGACACATATAAAGGCCTGATACTAGGATCTCTAGTTATATTCAATAATTCCTTTGTCAGAATTTTCACTTTTCAAGTTCTTAAGAGATAGGAAGAAAAAAGTGTTTTAATAAATAAACAAGAGTACCCATCATCTGGATTCCTAAGTGGCTCAGTGGTAAAGAATCTGCCTGCAATGCAAGACACCTAGATTCTAACCCTTGATCGTGAAAAATCCCCTGGAGTTAAAAATAGCAACCCACTCCAGTATTCTTTTTTTTTTTTTTCCACTCCAGTATTCTTGCCTGGGAGATCCCATAGACAGAGGAGCCTGCAGGACTACAGTCCATGGAATTGCAAAAGAGCTGGACACAACTTAGCAACTGAACAAAAACAACATCCATCATCTAGGTGGACTGTATCAGGTGCCCTAGTGAAGCCATCAAGGTTCTGAACTGTTCATTTTTCACTTTGACCTCCTTAGTGTGTGAGTTAAATTATGTCAAGTGCTTCTTCCACGAGGTGAGGGAACATGACCAAAGAGAACTCCATGTTCACAGCCTGTGACTCCAGCAAATGCAGTCTCGTTCCTTTTGTCGAGACATCACTACCCGTCTGAAAGGACCCTGAGTAGCCCAGGCAAAGGATATGGTG
This sequence comes from Oryx dammah, assembly GCF_014754425.2. NCBI lineage: Eukaryota > Metazoa > Chordata > Mammalia > Artiodactyla > Bovidae > Oryx > Oryx dammah. The sequence goes on from NW_024070197.1 coordinate 37,490,919, forward strand.
CTACTGGACAGGCCCAACACAACTGCATGGGATGATGAGGGAAAGTTCTTTAAAGGAAAGAAATCTGGGCAACGCATCTAGATACATCATAAATGGGTGTGAAATTTTTAAGTGACTAAGAATGTCACCTGCACTTCATGCCACCCTGAAATCTAGCTTTCGTTATCTAGTTGGAAAAGTGAAACTTCCTTTTCATGTCTGGAATGTGTGATGATGGACAGCAGCTCAGTACTTGTAGAAATTGCATTGCTTTTTAGTCTCCTGACATAATACCACCCTGAACCTGAAAGACTTTCCATTCAATAATGTCAAGGAGAGAATAAAGTGGTAGGTCTCAAATGATGAGGGAGCTGAAAGATTATAATCTAGCAAGATTCTGGCAAGTCAAAAATGAAGACCAGGCAAGTGTGCAAGCAAAAGCCTGGAGATTAGCAGAGAGTTACATCAAGGGAGGCTGCAAAAAAATCCTACATATAGCAATAGGACATTACATAGGGGTCCTTGTTACATAGGGATGAAATCAGTTTCCACAGGATTTCTAAATATTCTGTATTCTACCACTCTATGCCTATCTTCTCCCATCCTAGACACTTGAACTTGATGCTTTTAATCCATAAAAGGTGATTTGAATTCATATGCCACACTCTTAAAACATATTTACACAAAGTTAAGTTTAGGAGGTAAGTGCCTTAGGTACCTGAATTGGTCTTTGCCATCACTAGTAAGTACTTCACTTAGTGATGGGCCATAGTATTTGCTCAGGAAGTGTTAAAATAAAAGATTGAAAATCTTGGACCAGTTGACTTTGAAAGTCCTGACCATTTCTTAATATCTGTCTCTACTTGTACAATTTAACAAATCAATTCAAGAAATTTGTATCAGATTCTTTTTCCTCGTTTGGTTTCTTCTTTGTTTTAGAAACAAAGCACATTTTCTGAACCACAAATTGATGAGATATATTCTAATGCCATGGCATGGACATGATTAATTTCTCAAAGAATTTCCATGACATTTCTTCCTCAAAGCAATTCTATCATTGTTGTAGATATTGCTGCCATGTTTCTCAGAGGATGGAATGGGCCATAGGGTCTTAGGAAAATTCTTAAACTATTGAACTTTAGTAATTCAACTTCACTCTCCTCTTCTGATTGCTGACTGGGAACAACATTCAAACGACTTCTCTGCATAAAATATAGGGGAAAAGATACTACTGACAGAAAAAATACTTCCTGTCTAAAGTCTATGCCAAACAGGAACAATGACAAAAAGAGCGCCTAATTATGTAAAGTTTACTGCTTAATTTAAAAGCCTTTTTTATTGTACAGGATCCTTTTAATTACTGCTGTGAACTGCTATCTCCTGTGATCTTTCATGTATACTGCCATCTGTTTTTAAAATATCTTATGATCTTGAAATAACATTGCATGTAATTTGCTGCCGTTTATTCAGTCTACTGGGAGGATGTGAAAGACCTCACACAGTGTGACTTCAAATCTCAGGGCTTTCTACGAAAGAAGGAAAACAATGTCAACTACAAAAACCCAGTATGTTCTCAAATCTCACCTGGACTGTAGCCTTTGGATTAATAAATTATAGAAAACAGTACTGCCACTAATTAACTGCATGACATTACATAAGTTAATGGATCTTGCTGGTTTTCAGTTTTCTCACTGTATAAAGAGATAGGCTAGATGAAAATCAAAGGATCTGTGGCCTTTAATATCATGAAACACAGCCTAGTCATCCAAAGGGATTCTTGCTCTGTCTGCAAAGAATCCTTTTGTGGACACACAGACACAAAGACACACACAGTTAAATCAAGGCTTTGACATCATCAAAAAGTAGAATCTTTGCTAAAGAGTTAATCCTAGGCTTGATTTTACAATGTCCAGGCTTTCTGTGGTTGCTGAAATGATATAGAGAAAAAACAAGAACAAAAGTAACCTTAGTTCATTGCAAAAAAAAAAAAATTACTCATGTGTGTTATTATATTAGCATATTATTGTATATATATATATATGTTATTTGGCATGATGCATAGGGATTCACTAACTCAACAAAAATCAAGACTCAAAACTTAACTATATTGAGTCCACAAGGTGAAGGAAGTTGGGGAAATCCAAGTTAACATCTTATTAGAGCTTATAGCTTTGCCTTGCACATAGTAGAAGCTATTAAATATTTACATAGAATTCCTTTAGTATTTTATAATTTCATGATGATTATTTGAGTGGATGAAGTAAGTTAATATATAACAGAAAAATGCAGTCTGCTTAGTACCTGATACATAGCAAGACTAAACTTTTAAGTAATAAATCTATTTATCTGAACAAAGAAAACTTGTCAAACTGTTAAAAGACCCAGATCTCTATTTCCATCTGGGATTATATTATGAACATTTGAAGGAAATAATTTAAAAATACACAAAAGGTATATATGTAAGAACAATAAACCCAAGGATTAACAGTAGCAAAATATTTGATACAAGTTGTTAAAAATGGCAATCATGGTACATCTATATGATGTATTCTTAAAAGAATAATAATATATATAATAGTTATTGTTAAGTAAAGGAGACAGTAGAATAGAAATTGTATAATTATTGCCTGATACTGATTTAAATTTACTTCAAGGAATACAATATAATTTGCTAATATAACACATTAAATTTTTATGTATAGTAAAATATTTGCTACTTTTAACATATTATTATATTTATTGCTTAAAATTTATTTAATATGTTACATATAATAAATAATATATAATAAAATGAAACAATATATGTGACACTAATATTCTTAGGATTTACAGTCATCTCAGGTTCTAGAACTATGGATTGATTTTATATTTTATAAGCATTACAAATTTTCTTTGCATAAGAATCGAAAAAGGTTTTTTTCTTGATTCTTTTTTTTTACAAACTTCTGTTTTAATTTTAGTACTGCTTACTCATTTGTGGGGCTTAAACAACTTGTTTTCTTCTGTACAACATGCAGGGAGAAGCTCAACTGAAAATTACTTAGGCCAATGATCCAATCAAAGAAGTGAACTAGCCAAATGGAGCAAGCTAATCACCCAACCATTACACAATCCTTGTGGAAACATACATTGAAATCCCATATTAATTCCAGAAGAATACTTGAACTGCACAGGTATACCATCCGTTCACTATAAGGCCCTTTGGTGCAGAAATAGCACACTGGAATGTCAACAAAAATGCCAGCACAAAAGCACTAAGAAATGCAAAAGTGAAACTAGCCATAAAGCAAAAGAGAAGCCATATGATGAGGAGTGTGAAAGATTAAAAAGTGCATCTTCCTTGCGTCCAAATGATACAGACTCAAGTAGCCTCCACAGACTGTGGCCAAGTGAAGAGCTCTGCACTGACAAATCATTGACAAGAAATCCATAACTGTTGGTATTTTCTCAGTGTTGACCACCAGCTATGTTGGTAACTTTTGTCTTTGCTGTTATTGTTAACACTCTGATGGCTGTAATTTTGTGTACACTATTTGTGTGCAATATGCAGGACTAGTAACACAGAAGCATGGAAAGGAATGAGAAAGAGGACATTTACTAGACAGGGAAGTGCAGAATCCTAAACAATTGTTTTGACCAAAACAGGGGCCTTCGGTAGAGAGACAGCTACTCTCTAGCAACATCACAGGGAAGGAGTGACTAGCATAATAACCCTGACATCACTGCCCTCTCTCTTTCCCTCTGTCCCTTGAACCTCCAGCCAGAGCTCCAGATCCAAATAGAAGCCAAATACGGAGGGCATCCATTGACATGGTCATACAGGTCAGCCCGCGGAGAGCAAAGTGAATAAGAGAATCCTCGGGGAGAGAGGCTCTGGAGGGCCAAGAGAGGATACCTGGCACAAATCCTAAATTTCTGTCCATAAAGTAGTGAAGCCAGAGCTTACCTCAACACTGCTCTGTACCTTTCAGGCAGCACACTCTTTTTCATTCCACCCAGGATATTTATAACCAAATACAATCATTTTGCCAAAGTGTAACCAAAGATAAATTAATGTATGACTTTATAGCACCACAATCTAACAGGCTGTTAAACAGCATGATCGAATTAAAGGTCCTGAAAATGGCATAACTAATGGCACTGTCTCGGGGAAAAAAAAATAGTGCTAAGGCAGAGGTTCATGAAATGTGTATGAACCGTATAACATATTCATGCCCTATTACTGAGAATTTCAAAGTGTCTCACTGCTCCAGATAATAGGCCTTGATTCAATTCACTCTGATGTGGCATGAATTTCATGTGCTAATTAGTAAAGCATTTCTTAATGATTAAGGGAAAAAATCAGATAGCATTTGATTGGAAACCCAACTGTCAGAGATAAAGCATAGCTACAACTGAGGTTAGAATGAATGCCATTCATTTTCAATTCAGGTGTCTTAATTATGATAATTAATGATTGTATTCTCTCTATAAATGAATTCAACCAACATGATAAGCATATGGTAATTAAAGTGCTTTTTTAGTGTTGGAAATTTAAACAAATGACATCAATAATAATCATGTCCTTTCTTGTGTTTTAAGGTTAGTTTCCTATTGAAGTCTGTTTTCTCCTTTAGTCATTTATGAGTTTTATATCCTTTCAGTACTTTAATAGCAAGTATATTTCTAGGAGGTGGTATCTATTGACATTGGATTTCTGACAAGAATGTAAATTATTTCCCATTCATTGACATTATAGATAGTGAGTCCTGCTCTCTATCAGTGCTATGGAATTTTGTTAAAAAGTAGTGTTGGATTTATCAAACTCCAGTGCTGAGAGTTAATAAAAAATAAGTAACTGACCCAGAAGATATAGGTTAATATGGACAGCATTACATAAGGATGATTACATAAAATTTGATAGGCCATTTAAATTCTGAATATTCTGAGTGTAATCTAATCACAGGAAATGGCTTTAAAGGTTCCCATTATTATTGCAAGGTTTTTCACACTGACACATTATTGATCCAGACTTCATCACCTCTTGCTTGCTCTCTTGCAATCACTGCCCTGCCTCCATTATCTCCTAACTCCATTCCTACACACACTACCTATTACTTTTTCCTTATGTCAGATGATATTAAAGCACTTCCATGATAAAATGCAACTTTTTTCCAGCCTAATCTTCCACCTTATTATTATTATTATTATTTTTGCCTTACTCTTCTGGTCAAATCACTTGGTCATCTATGAGTCTTTCATTCTTCTGCCACTTCAAATGTCCCCAAGTCCTCCAGCTGATTTGGTGCCATCTTTTGAAGTTTTAGCCTTCCCTGGTGGCTCAGACTGCAAAGAACCTGCTTGTCAATGCCTGAGGCCCAGGTTCAATCCCTGAGTCAGGAAGACCCCTGGAGAAGGGAATAGCAACCCACTCCAATATTCTTGCATGGGAAATCCCATGGACAGAGGAGCCTGGTGGGCTACAGTCCATGAGATCACAAAGAGTCAGACATGACTGAGCAACAGAGGGTAAAGAATCTGCCTGCAATGCAGGAGACCCAGGTTCAAAGCCTGGGCCAGGAAGATCACCCAGAGAAGGGAATGGCACCCCACTCCTGTATTCTTGCCTAGGAAATCCCAGGATAAAGGAAGCTGGTGGGCTACAGTCCTTGGGGTTCAAAGTGTTAGACACGACTGAGCAACTAACACTTTTTGGTAAAATGTTTGCAGACCTTCTGAAAGACCCTTCAGAGATATCTCTCTGGAATTAACATGCCTATGATTTGTATATCACAATAAGCATATTCACACTTTTCTTCCCTGCAAGACTGTGAGATACTTGCATACAGGTGTCCCTTTCTCTCCTCAATGCCTGGAACATTTTTGACATTAAATAGATGTTTAAACAATATCCTCAGTAGTAAGATGGATCAATCAATTGCCTATTCCTTAATAAAACAAGAAAGGCGCCTTTAAGGAATTGTATCAGAAATACACATTAAGGTTTGTTTTATATTTAGAAGACTATGAGGCTCATTCTGTATTGCCCCAATGTGTCATAGGACAACCACTAACTTCTAATCTATTAAGAGCAGAGAATTAATTGCTCTAGGAGGGAAGAGGAAAGCAGGTGAAGAGGTGCTGATGATAAAGAGATTATGTCCAGAAGCCCCAAAACAAATTTATCTGTAGTGATAAACAAAAAGTCTAGCTCACAAACCGGCAATATGAAGCAAAAAAAAATGAAAAGACTAAATTTTTATTTGTTTGCACTTTTGCAAAGAGAGAGCTATTCAATCTTGATTTTGGGTGCTCCAAAAAGAGTTACTGAGAAATAGAAACTGGTCAAAGGAATGGAGAGACTACTCCAAAGCAGAACATAAAGGATGCTGTGACCATATTTGCTGACGCAGAGCTGAAGTTTAAATAACTGTGTAAACAAACGGACATATCCCTCAGTTCAAGATGTAAAATGATTTATTCTTCAATAGACCTTTTGTTGATTGTCTAAAACCCTGCGTTTGGGACTTTCCTGTGGGTCCAGGAGCTAAGATTCTGCACTCCCCAGTGGGAATTTGCTGTATGACTCAGGGAACTCAACCAGAGCTCTGTGAAACTCAAAGGGGTTGGATGGGTAGGAGGTGGGAGGGAGGTTCTAGAGGAAGTGGACATATGTACACCTATGGCTGATGCATGTTGCTGTATGGCAGAATCCAACACACTGCTGCAAAGCAATTGTCCCTCAGTTAAAAATAAATAATAGGAAAAAAAAAGATTCCGCAATCCCAATGCAGGGATCTTGGGTTAGATACATCCCTGATCAAGGGACTAGATCCTGCATGATGCAACTAAGGATCCCACGTGCTGCAACTAAGACCCTGGGCGGTCACAAGAATAAATAAATTAAAAAAAAATTTTAACCTGATTTGAAGAAAATATTTCTCTTAGTTTCAGGCAAATAACCAATCAGGGTGGATCCCAATGGACACTGAAAACCAAAGTTCCAACATGTTCTATGTGTGAGAAAGGGACACAGGTAGATATTTGAGTAGCCATAAGGGGCAAACTATGGTACACTGCAGTTTCTCCATTTTCTTTCTATTCTGTAGTAAATTTTATCTGTTATTAGAATGCTTTCATATGCAAAACTACACTCATCTGTTACTTCAATCAGGCTGGCCTAAGCCACTATTAAATCCATAAGTCCTAAGTCTTGATGTTCACTAACTAACTATATTTGCCTTTTAGTATGTTTCACTTGCACTTACCATGGTCTTGTACAAGAGAACAATATTTCTAACTTGATTTTGGAAACTCAATATACCGTGCACAGACAGTAACTAAGTTATAGAATAGCCTACTTACTCAATTTCAGTACAAAAATCTACAGGGAGTCAATACTGATCCCTATCCTTATATGTTGTGATGATTCTCACCCGGGGGTGGGGTGGGAAAGAAGTGGGGGTATGAAGGAGTTAGGATTTATCCTTTAACAGTTCCAGTAAAGTACTTTTTTATTTAAATATATTTCTTCCTTGTCATTCTATCTCAATGCAATACAGTTTAACCATAGTAGCAATAAGTTCTGGCTTTTGACACAGTTTGTTTTGTACAGTTTTATTTTATAGTATATTATTTATTAAATTTAAAAGTATCAAGTGATATATATTTCTTTTATTTGTAAGATTTTTATAAAAGTAAGCCTACAAAATAAAAAATAGGCTATCAATGTATGTTGGGATATGTCACTACGGTCATTGTTATATAATTTTAATACAATGGAAGATGTGTGTTAACACCTGCAGTCCAGAACCTTTTAAGCCAAAAAGATGCTGCCAATTCAGAAACAAAGATAAATGCTGACTTGTATTATGCAGCTTTGAGGCCAAAGCTAATGGGGCTTAAAAGCCATCAGTGTTGTATAGAGAAGCAAGGATTTGCATTTCTTGGGGCATTTCTGACAAGACTGCCAATATTTTGACCTCCTATGGATTAATCCCATCAAGTTTATCATTGAAAATCTTTTTTTCTAACAATAGAAAAATTCACAAACCACAGAATTTTAAAAATTAAGATCTGTCTTGTTTCTTCTTCTGAAAATATAACAAAGAAATAAATAAAAAGAAATAGAAGGAAAAACAAAACCAAAGTTCTAAAACAAAGCCACACAGCATTGCTGTTTTCTTTCTTTCTTGTGAAGCAGCTTCTATCTATTGAGGTTGCTTTGCGAAAAGAAAAGTATGAGTTAGGGGCCAATAAATTATGTGTTTTCCCAACTCAGTTCCTTCACCTTTGCAGTGAGAATTTCCCCTGATAGCTAAGGCCTTCTATAGGTCATAATTCTTGCTTTTCCACCCATGTACACTTTTACATAAAACAAGAAATTCTGCCACTGCATGCACTTCAGAGCAGTCAAAATGTGGTACTGTGGAAGTTATTCTGTAGTTTTCTAACTTTCTTTTATCTCTTCTCTGCCAAATCATAAAGTACACAGGTTCTGAATGGTTGATCTATCACAACCTCTGTCTGAGGCAGTGTGGATGGAAGGGGTTGACCTTACTTTGCATATTCACTTGGTGATCATTAGTGACATAATGCAGATGAAATCTCATACAATTTCTTGCCTGAACAAATGCCTTTAAGAAATGCTTTGGGGACATATAACAAGGAGATCATTGTTTTCATATCCATTTCCTGGAGATTTCTTCCATCCTGTGCTTAAGATGCTTCTAGCAATGCTAACTGCACAAGGTTGAAATACACTGGTTGATGAACTAAAATACAGCACATTTGTGAAAGGATAGCTTTTCACTTCAGTGGACAAAAATACAATTTAAACATCTTAGAACTGTGGTTTTCAGTAAAATCAGTACCAAATGGGGTGTGTGGAAATGTAACTGAACCACTCGCATCTTTTTTATTGAAAAGTAACTTGAACGCCAAGCTTTAGGAAGATTACATTTTACTGTTCTCTAGATGTGAGTTAGAATGAACAGTGACTGCTGTTATTAAGGCAAATAATAAACATTAGTCTTCGAGAATGCAGAGAAAGGCACAAACCAAAGCAATGTTAAACCAGGAGTAGAGATGATCTCATCTCTTCCTATGTATAATTTGTTGAAAATTTGAAATTCCCTTATTTTGAATAATGACAGGGACGATGATGGTAGAAAGTGCTAGCAAGTAGTAGTAACTACATGGGCATTATACAAAACATTGTGTGTGCACTATTTTATTCAATGATCACTTTATGAAATAAGAGAGATGTTGATATAATGCTAAGAGATATAAGAAAGAATTGTCCAGAGACCCAGGACTTTATTCTGGATTCAACAACTGAGCATGGCTTACAGTCATTTTGGTTTGCAGAGGAGACATGCATTTTCAGCTTTATGTGAGATAATCATAATATAAATATGTTAAACAGAAGTATTACAGTATGAGAATTGTGCCAGTTGCTCAGTTATGTCTATTTCAATTATGCATTCCAGAACTGGAGAAATAACATCATAATGGGTTCAAAAAACCACTGAATCCACAAGATAGATCTAAACTAACACTCCATTGATCACCTGACCTCCACAAGGACCAGCTCTAACTGATGAACCAAACATTGTGCTAGGTCTCTTGGAATTAGTGTCAGTTTAGAGCCAGCATCCATTAATCCCTGAGGAATCTGATTATTTCCTTTTCCCTAATGCCTAACAAAATCCAACTGGAGGAAGACTGGGGGTTATACTAACAGTGCACCCTTTGGCAGCATAGCAGAGTCCTTTCTCCAGGGAACCCAGCCTTTCCTCCATTCAAGGGATACTGGGTTTCTTAACTGGCTCAACTTTGGGGATTGATGGAAGGGCTGTGACATGGTTCTGATGATTCAAGTTAGAATTTAGTTCATTTGACCTCAGATACTTCCCTTTAGACAGTTCAAGTAAGAATTTAGTAGATTGCACATCTGTTTTTTTTCTAGAGACACAGTGATAACCTAGTTGATGCCATAGGTCTCTGCTGATTACTCTTTGGATTCTGCTGCCCATTGTAGTAACCACCTCCAATATTGCATTTAAGGATCATAGTTTAGTAACTGTGGTTCCCACTATAATTCTGACCTACAGAGAAAAGTGACCATCAAGCTCTGCAGCAACACTGGGCTCCCCTCAGAACTTTCTCTCTCACAATCGTGGTGGAAGGTGTGTCCTTTGAAATCCCAGGGTGGGTGAGCAGGTCTGATATGATAGTATTTAATAATATTGCTTCCTAGGTGGCTCAGATGATTAAGAAACCACTGGCAATGCAAGGAGACCCAGGTTCATTCCCTGGGTTGAAAACATTCCCTTGAGAAGGGAATGGCTACTAATACCAGTATTCTTGCCTGGAGAATTCTATGGATGCTCTCACAGTGGTGAATTCTCTCCCAATAGTAGGGAATGGTATGTTCTTTGAACCCTACCTCACACGAAGAGTTGACTCATCGGAAAAGACTCTGATGCTGGGAGGGATTGGGGGCAGGAGGAGAAGGGGACGACAGAGGATGAGATGGCTGGATGACATCACAGACTCGATGGACGTGAGTCTGAGCAAACTCTGGGAGTTGGTGACGGACAGGGAGGCCTGGCATGCTGCGATTCATGGGGTCACAAAGAGTCGGACAAGACTGAGCGACTGACCTGAACTGAACTGAAGGTGGGTGAGCAGGTCTGACATGATAAATCCACACTAACATTCCAATCTCACTAAGATTTTGGATCCCTTTCTCTCCTGAACACCAGGGCATGCATGTGTGTGTCCTAAGCTGATTTAGTCATGTCCTACTCTTTCCAAGCCTGTGGACTGTAGCCCACCAGGCTCCTCATTCAAGGGATTCTCCAGGCAAGAATACTGGAGTGGGTTGCCATGTCTTCCTCCAGGGGATCTTCCTGACCTAGGGATCATGTCTCCTACATTGGCAGGGGGGTCCTTTAACCACTAGGGCCACCTGGGAAGCTCTTTATACCAGGACAGTTCTGGTATTTCAATTTCATTTAATGTTGGCCACCTTTTGATCCACATTTCAGCCAAACAACCAAACAAATGTTAGGATTCTTCCTCACCTCTTGAGCTACATCAAATCTAGAATTTCTGCTTATTAGGACCCACACCAAAAATTTCAGTCTGATTTGACATTTTGTTCCTTAATCATCATCCTCAGTTCAGTTCAATTCAGTTCAGTCACTCAGTCATGTCCGACTCTTTGGGACCACATGGATTGCAACACGCCAGGCCTCCCAGAGTTTTCTTAAACTCATGTCCATCTAGTGGTGATGCCATCCAACCATCTCATCCTCTGTCATCCCTCTTCTCCTCCTGCCTTCAATCTTTCCCAGCATCAGGGTCTTTTCCAAGGAGTCAGTTCTTTGCATCAGATGGCCAAAGTATTGGAGTTTCAGCGTCAGCATTAGTCCTTCTAGTGAATATTCAGGACTGATTTTCTTTAGGATTGACTGATTTGATCTCCTTCCAGTCCGAGGGACCCTCAAGTGTCTTATTCAGCACCACAGTTAAAAAACATCAATTCTTCAGTGTTCAGCATTCTTTATGGTCCAAATAACACATCCATACATGACAACTGGAAAAAGCATAGCTTTGACTAGATGGACCTTTGTTGGAAAAGTAATGTCTCTGCTTTTTAATATGCTGTCTAGGCTGGTCATAGCTTTTCTTTCAAGAAATAAGCATCTTTTAATTTCATGGCTGCAATCACCATCTGCAGTGATTTGGAAGCCCCCAAAATAAAGCCTCTCACTGTTTCCATTGTTTCCCAGTCTATTTGCCATGAACTGATGGGACCAGATGCCATGATCTTAGTTTTCTGAATGTTGAGTTTTAAGCCAAATTTTTCACTCTCCTCTTTACTTTCATCAAGAGGATCTTTAGTTCTCTTTCTGCCATAAGGGTGGTGTCATCTGCATATCTGAGATTATCGATATTTCTCCCTGCAATCTTGATTCTAGTTTGTGCTCTATCCATGCATTTCATATGATGTACTCTGCATGTTAAATAAGCAGGGTGACAATATATAGCTCTGACATACTTCTTTTCCAATTTGGAGCCAGTCTGTTGATCCATGTCCAATTCTTTGTGTGTGTGTGTGTGATATGTTATTTACCACATTTTATTTTAATTATTTATTATTTATTTTACTTTACAATATTGTATTTGTTTTGCCATACATTGACTTGAATCCACCATGAGTGTACATGTGTTCCCCATCCTGAACACCCCTTCCACCTCCTTCCCCATCCCATCTCTCTGGTTTATCCCAGTGCACCAGCCCCAAGCACCCTGTATCATGCATCAAACCTGGACTGGCGATTTGTTTCACATATTATATTTTACATGTTTCAATGCCATTCTCCCATATCATCCCACTCTTGCCCTCTCCCACAGAGCCCAAAATACTGTTCAATACATCTGTGTCTCTTTTGCTGTCTCCCATACAGGGTTATCATTATCTTCTTTCTAAATTCCATATATATGTGTTAGTATACTGTATTGGTTTTTTCTTTCTGGCTTACTTCACTTCACAACAAAGGAAACTATAAGCAAGGTGAAAAGACAGCCTTCAGAATGGGAGAAAATAATAGCAAACAAAGCAATGGACAAAGAATTAATCTCAAAAATATAGAAGCAACTCCTGCAGCTCAATTCCAGAAAAATAAAAGACCCAATCAAAAAGTGGGCCAAAGAACTAAACAGACATTTCTCCAAAGAAAACATACAGCTGGCTAACAAACACATGAAAAGATGCTCAACATCACTCATTATCAGAGAAACGCAAATCACCATTTCACGCCAGTCAGAATGGCTGCTATCCATGACCAGTTCTAACTGTCGCTTCCTGACCTGCATACATATTTCTCAGGAGGCAGGTCAGATGGTCTAGTATTTCCATCTCTTGAAGAATTTTCCAGTTTGCTGTGATCCACACAGTCAAAGGTTTGATGTAATCAATAAAGCAGAAGTAGATGTTTTTCTGGAACTCTCTTGCTTTTTTGATGATCCAACGGATGTTGGCAATTTGATCTCTGGTTTCTCTGCCTTTTCTAAATCCACCTTGAACATCTGGAAGTTCTTGGTTCACATACTGTTGAAGCCTCGCTTGGAGAATTTGAGCATTACTTTGCTAGCATGTGAATTGAGTGCAACTGTGCAGTAGTTTGAACATTGCCTTTCTCTGGGATTGGAATGAAAACTGACCTTTTCCAATCTTATGTCTTTAATATTCATCTCCCATGTTTAATATTCATGGGACCCATATTCCCCATATTTGTGCATGAAAAGAAATTTGTTTGTACACATTAGCATACATACACATGAGGATCAGTGAAGAAATTAAATATAGTGATAGTCTTTTTTTTTTAAAGATTCCTCTTTGTTCTGTGATGATTCTTAATACTTTGTATTCTTATGTCCTTTTAAGATTAAAATACTAGGAACAATTCTATCTGACAGGTTTAGTTTCTATGTGTGTGAATGTAGAGTTTAAATAATTTTTATTTGACTAATATTACCTTTAATATTATCTTAAATATTAAAGATAACGATAATATTATCTTTAAAACTAATATTATCTTTTTCATAATTACTTATCCTCTGCTTTATAAACAGTTGAAACTTTTTCTTTTGTTAATTGCTATTCTAATACTTAAATTAATTCATAAAAATAAAAAGTACAAATAGCCAATTGAATATGAAAAACCTTAAATAATTCTCAACTTTACTATCAAACATGTAAATACCTATGAATAAATATAGACACCATTTTTCCTTCAAATTATACACAAGAACACACAGAATAACAAAGGCAGTGTAGCAAAAGGAGAACTCTCATACACCAATGATTGAAAATAATATAATGCAAAGTTCCTAGTAGAAAGATAGCTCTATTGTCTTTGTTTTACTTTGATATTTCTGTAAATATATTATTAAATGACAATCTTGGCAAATCTATGGATAATATCCAAAAATTAGGAAAGAGTAAAAAAGTCAAGTGAATCCACGTGGTGTACTGCTGCTGCTGCTAAATTGCTTTAGTTGTGTCCAACTCTGTGCAACCCCATAGACTGCAGCCTACCAGGCCCCCCCATCCCCGGGATTCTCCAGGCAAGAACACTGGAGTGGGTTGCCATTTCCTTCTCCAATGCAGGAAAATGAAAAGTGAAAGTGAAGTCCCTCAGCCATGTCTGACTCTTCGAGACCCCATGGACTGCAGCCTACCAGGCTCCTCTGTCCATGGGATTTTCCAGGCAAGAGTACTGGAGTGGGGGTGCCATTGCCTTCTCTGGGTGCACTACTGCTGCTGCTGCTGCTAAGTCGCTTCATTTGTGTCCAACTCTGTGCAACCCCATAGACAGCAGCCCACTATAATGCTTCAAATATAAAAGCATTAGTTGCTCAGTCATGTCCAACTCTTTGCGACCCCATGGACTGTAACCTGCCAGGCTCCTCTATCCATGGGATTCTCCTGGCAAGAATACTGGAGTGGGTAGTCATACCTTTCTCCAGGGGATCTTCCCAACCCAGGGATCGAACCCACGTCTCCTGCATTGCAGACAGATTCTTTTATCATCTAAGCCACAGAGCCCATTTTAAAGTATCTATAAGGAAATGTACAAATCCTCATGTACAAAAATAACATAGTTCATGTGGTTTTCTGAAGAAAATATATTAATATGCATGAAAGTTCTGGATAAATAACCAAAAGAATCCTTATACTGGAAACTGCTGTTAGTTATCTTAAGTTTCAGAATTTTTATCCTAAACTCTCCTTTTAAAACTTTCTATATATTTGAATTAAACACAGAAATTATCCACATTTCAGCTTAAGTCCCACAAAAAAGCAAAATTTTCATACAGGGAGTTTAATTTTGGAAATCACCTCAAGGAACAGGATTTAGGAAACTGAAAGAGGAAAATAGGAAAGAAGAAAAACAAATTGAGAAGTGTGATTTGGATCTGTTCACCAATGTGCACACAACGAGGACACACAAAAGAGGGCCTCTGGGAACTAAGTAGAATGCACCTCAGGTCTCCCCCGGGTGTAAAGAAGAGAGTATTGGGGACTTCTCAGGTGATGCTAGTGGTAAAGAACCTGCCTGCCAATGTGGGAGATGTAAAGACACACAGTTATATCCCTGGGTTGGGAAGATCCCCTGGAGGAGAGCATGTCAGTCCACAATGAATCAGACATTACTGAAGGGATTAGCACACACACCTTTGTATACCAGCACCTCTTCAAGAGTTGTCTCATGCAGAGTTTATTGTTGTTTAGTTGCTAAGTCATGTCCAACTTTTTGTGGTCCCATAGGCTGTAACCCAATAGGCTCCTCTGTCCTGGGATTTCCCAGGCAAGAATACTGGAGTAGGTTGCCATTTCCTTTCCCAGAGGATTTTCCTGACCCAGGGATTGAACCCACGTCTTCTGCTTGATAGAAAGAATCACATAGATTCTTTATTTCCAGGTTTGGATATGCAACAGATTTACCAGGAGTAGCTATTTGCTAGGGCAACGTCTAAAGTAAAAAAGTTGGGCCAAGATCACATAGGAGCAGCTTGAGATCCTTTTCAAAGATCTCTCTGCTCTATTGCTATTAGTAGTTGTGTGAATTTAGACCTACTAAATTATATCTGTTTTTGAGATTTAACACTATCAGCTGGTAATCTTATGTACCTTGTATGTGTGGGCTGCTGTGAATCTAAACTTTTATCAGGCTTTATTAAAGAATTGAATGATGCTTTACAAGCATTTCCTTATGATGTTAATTAGCATATACTTCAAGAGGACAGATGATAATGATTAAAGATCTCCTTGTAGTGAAACATGGTTCCTTCCACACCTTGGGAAAGAACAAGTCTGCCTCTATTAGACAGGTTCAATAGGGCACAATGGTCAAAGAAAACTGATGTATAGTAATGAGAGCAAGAGAACCTTCCCACTAAGCATCAATCATATAATGTTAATCAGATGCCACAAGCAGATGCTCTTAAAGGATCATCAGTGCTCCACACAGTGCAAAAAAAAAAAAAAAACTCAGAAAGATCATCTGGATCTCATCTGTAAGTATACAATTTGGGCATCTACACACATACACAAAAGAACATGACCCAAGAATCACTTTCCTGGTAGCTTTTTCTCAGGAAATAATACAAAGTAAAGCTTTAAATATAACATCAGGTTGGCAATAACTTCAAAGTTCAACGTAGGGGATTTAAGCAAACATTAAAATTATGATTTCCAAAATAATCTATCATAGAAACTGTGTTATTTGTTTACATGAAAAGAAACTATTAAATGGCATATATGATACTATTTCAAATGCATGTAAAAAGGAGAATATATGAGGGAAAATTATGAGAAAGGAAATGAATAATTGAAATCAATGACAGGGTTGATGGAAGGTAATTTTTTTAGTTTTTGCTTTAATATTTTACCATTAAAATATTTTTGTACCATTACATTTTTATAGGCAGTATAGAATAGCTGCTAAGAACATGGGATGTAAAATCAACTATTTGAATTAGACTTATTTTTTATTAATTCACTAGATATATGAACTTAGTTAGGCACATTGATTTCTCTGAGCTTCTATTAGTTTTTCTGTAAAGTAAAAATAAAGCGAAGTTGCTCAGTTGTGTCCAACTGTTTGTGACCCCATGGACTAGAGCCTACCAGGCTCTGAGGAGCCTCTCAGTCCATGGAATTATCCAGGCAAGAGTAAGCATGGGCGGCTGCAACAGCGCACAAGCGTGGGTGCCTGTGCAACTGAGAGGAGGTACCCCACGTCCGAGGTCAAGGGCAGAAGCCGGGAGGACCCCCATGCCTGAGGGGCGGCAGCCAAGAGGAGCTACCCCACGTCTGAGGGCAGGGGTGGCGGCCGAGAGTGCCAGGCTGCAACAGTGCAGGAGCAGCCAAAGGAACTACCCCATGTCTGAGGTCAGGGGAGGCTGCCGAGAGGAGCAACCCCATGTCCGAGGAGCGGTGGCTGTGTGGGCACAGGAGGGCCTAGAGGAGCTACTCCACATTCAAGGTCAGAAGGGCGGTGGTAAGGAGATACCCCTGGCTCAACGTAAGGAGCAGTGGCTGCGCTTTGCTGGAGCAACCATGAAGAGATACTCCACGTCTAAGGTAAGAGAAACCCAAGTAAAACGGTAGCTGTTGCAAGAGGGCATCAGAGGGCAGACACAATGAAACCATAATGCAGAAAACTAGTCAATCTGATCACACGGACCAGAGCCTTGTCTAACTCAATGAAACTAAGCCATGTCGTGTGGGGCCACCCAAGACGGGAGGGTCATGGTGGAGAGGTCCGACAGAATGTGGTCCGCTGGAGAGGAGAATGACAAACCACTTCAGTATTCTTGCCTTGAGAACCCCATGAACAGTATGAAAAGGCAAAATGAAAGGATACTGAAAGAGGAACTCCCCAGGTCGTTAGGTTCCCAATATGCTACTGGATATAACTCCAGAAAGAATGAAGGGATAGAGCCAAAGCAAAAACAATACCCACTGTGGATGTGACTGGTGATAGAAACAAGGTCCAAAGCTGTAAAGAGCAATATTGCATAGGAACCAGGAATGTTAGCTCCATGAATCAGGGCAAATAGGAAGTGGTCAAATAGGAGATGGCAAGAGTGAATGTCAACATTCTAAGAATCAGTGAACTAATATGGACTGGAATGGGTGAATGTAACTCAGATGACCATTATATCTACTACTGTGGGCAGGAATCCCTTAGAAGAAATGGAGTAGCCATCATGGTCAACAAAAGAGTCCGAAATGCAGTACTTGGATGCTGTCTCAAAAATGACAGAATGATCTCTGTTCATTTCCAAGGCAAACCATTCAATATCACAGTAATCCAAGTCTATGCCCCAACCAGTAATGCTGAAGAAGCTGAAGTTGAACAGTTCTATGAAGACCTACAAGACCTTTTAGAACTAACACCCCCCAAAGATGTCCTTTTCATTATAGGGGACTGGAATGCAAAAGTATGAAGTCAAGAAACACCTGGAGTAACAGGCAAATTTGGCCTTGGAATACGGAATGAAGCAGGGCAAAGGCTAATAGAGTTTTGCCAAGAGAACACACTGGTCATAGCCAACACCCTCTTCCAACAAAACAAGAGAATACTCTACACATGGACATCACCAGATGGTCAACACTGAAATCATTGATTATATTCTTTGCAGCCAAGATGGAAAAGCTCTATACAGTCAGCAAAAACAAGACTGTGAGCTGACTGTGGCTCAGATCATGAGCTCCTTATTGCCAAATTCAGACTAAATTGAAGCAAGTAGGGAAACCCAGTAGACCATTCAGGCATGACCTAAATCAAATTTCTTATGATTATACAGTGGAAGTGAGAAATAGATTTAAGGGACTAGATCTGATAGATAGAGTGCCTGATGAACTATGGACTGAGGTTCATGACATTGTACAGGAGACAGGGATCAAGACCATCCCCATGGAAAAGAAATGCAAAAAGTCAAAATGGCTGTCTTGGGAGGCCTTACAAATAGCTGTGAAAAGAAGAGAAGCAAAAAGCAAAGAAGAAAAGGAAAGATATAAGAATCTGAATGCAGAGTTCAAAAGAATAGCAAGAAGAGATAAGGAAGCCTTCCTCAGTGATCAATGCAAAGAAATAGAGGAAAACAACAGAATGGGAAAGACTAGAGATCTCTTCAAGAAAATTAGAGATACCAAGGGAACATTTCATGCAAAGATGGGCTCGATAAAGGACAGAAATGGTATGGACCTAACAGAAGCAGAAGATATTAAGAAGAGGTGGCAAGAATACATAGAAGAACTATACAAAAAAAGATCTTCATGACCCAGATAATCACTGGTGTGATCACTCACCTAAAGCCAGACATCCTGGAATGTGAAGTCAAGTGGGCCTTAGAAAGCATCACTATGAACAAAGCTAGTGGAGGTGGTGGAATTCCAGTTGAGCTATTTCAAATCCTGAAAGATGATGCTGTGAAAGTGCTGCACTCAATATGCCAGCAAATTTGGAAAACTCAGCAGTGGCCACAGGACTGGAAAAGGTCAGTTTTCATTCCAATCCCAAAGAAAGGCAATGCCAAAGAATGCTCAAACTGCCACTCAATTGCACTCATCTCACACGCTAGTAAAGTAATGCTCAAAATTCTCCAAGCCAGGCTTCAGCAACACGTGAACTGTGAACTTCCAGATGTTCAAGCTGCTTTTAGAAAAGGCAGAGGAACCAGAGATCAAATTGCCAACATATGCTGGATCATCAAAAAAGCAAGAGAACTCCAGAAAAACATCTACTTCTGCTTTATTGACTATGCCAAAGCCTTTGACTGTGTGGATCACAATAAACTCTGGAAAATTCTGAAAGAGATGGGCATACCAGACCACCTGACCTGCCTCTTGAGAAACCTGTATGCAGGTCAGGAAGCAACAGTTAGAACTGGACATGGAACAATAGACTGGTTCCAAATAGGAAAAGGAGTATGTCAAGGCTGTATATTGTCACCCTACTTATTTAACTTATATACAGAGTACATCATGAGAAACATTGGGCTGGAAGAAGCACAAGCTGGAATCAAGATTGCTGGGAGAAATATCAATAACCTCATATATGCAGATGACACCACCCTTATGGCAGAAAGTGAAGAGGAACTAAAAAGCCTCTTGATGAAAGTGAAAGAGGAGAGTGAAAAAGTTGGCTTAAAGCTCAACATTCAGAAAACGAAGATCATGGCATCTGGTCCCATCACTTCATGGCAGATAGATGGGGAAACAGTGGAAACAGTGTCAGACTTTATTTTTGGGGGCCCCAAAATCACTGCAGATTGTGACTGCAGCCATGAAATTAAAAGACGTTTACTCCTTGGAAGGAAAGTTAGATAGCAACCTAGATAGCATATTGAAAAGCAGAGACATTAGTTTGCCAACAAAGGTCCATCTATCAAGGCTATGGTTTTTCCAGTTGTCATGTATGGATATGAGAGTTTGACTGTGAAGAAAGCTGAGCGCTGAAGAATTCATGCTTTTGAACTGTGGTGTTGGAGAAGACTCTTGAGAGTCCCTTGGACTGCAAGGAGATCCAACCAGTCCATTCTAAAGGAGATTAGCCCTGGGTGTTCTTTGGAAGGACTGATTTTGAAGCTGAAACTCCAGTACTTTTCCACCTCATGCAAAGAGTTGACTCACTGAAAAAGACTCTGATGCTGGGAGGGTTTGGGGGCAGGAGGAAAAGGGGAAGACAAGAGGATGAAATGACTGGATGGCATCACCGACTCGATGGACATAGGTTTGGGTGAACTCCATGAGCTGGTGATGGACAGGGAGGCCTGGAGTGCTGCAATTCTTGGGGTCACAAAGAGTCGGACAGGACAGAGCAACTGAACTGAACTGAAAGTAAAAATAATTAACCTATCTTATACATAAGGTAATGAGAGCACTGAATGAGTAATAAATGATAAATGCAAGCACAGTGCCTAACCCAAAATAAGTGTAAGTGAACATCATCTATTTTTATTATATTGGGAAGATAAATTCATTGTAATTGTTTCCATGAACACCTGAGTCAAGCATAGAAATTATAGTGGTAATTTCCAAAGACTATTGCATCAAAGACTATTCCAAAGACTGTAGCTTTCTTTCCTTAAAATTTCACTTTGAAACAGAAATGTATGTATTCTGGTAAAAATGCTAATTAATGCCTCTTGTTAATGACCGGAAGTAAAAAAATGTTGAGACTTTAGCTAGAAGGAAAAGATGTCAGGATTTGAGATGACTTAATCTTCTTTAATCTGAGTCTAAATTTGTAAATTTGCACTGCAACTATTCCTAGCTATAGATTTTGATCTGATGAATCAAAAATATTCATGTTGCTGTTGGCTTAGCTATTTTAGTAAAGGAATATTGTGACCCTTTTGTAGGTATACATGGCAAGATGAGATAGGAGAAGAGTCTTGCCTCCAGGAATATTGTCTCTTTTAAGTTATTGTTCACTGTATTTTCTTCTGGTCAGAACATGTGCCAGACGTGAAGAGCAGAGTAACCACCAAGGAAAGCATGATCTCACTTAGGTGCCAAATTCAGAAAAGTGAATGTTCCCTGGTGGCTCAGACAGTAAAGAATCTGCTTGCAAGGCCAGAGACCCAGGTTCGACCCTTGAGTCAGGAACATATCCTGGAGAAGGGAAAGCCTATCCACTCCAGTATTCTTGCCTGGTAAATTCATGGACAGGGGGGCTGGTGTGCTCCAGTCCATGGGGTCACAAGGAGGCAGACACAACTCTGAGCAACTGACAATTGCATTTTTTGAAATAGCTTCCTCTGATCTACTTTCAGAGCTCCTCTGACTTATTTTCCCTAACATTTCATCCTGAAGTTGATTGAAAAATAGGGTGATGGTTGTTGGCACACTGAACCCACTAGATTTGAATGCCACAGACTGATTCCCTAAAGTAAGGCTTTGCGGAGCTCTCCTGGATGTAGGAAGCAGGCTGACACTAACTGCTGAGATTTCATTATGAGTACCCCATGTGAAGCAAAAGGACTTTCCCAAGGCATGGAGATTTTCCTTCTCATTTCTTGATAGAAAAAAATAATGCATTCTCTCTCTCTTTTTGTTGGTGGCTCAATTTTGTGCTACTTTCACCCCAAATTCATTTATCTGTGGTTGACTGAATTACAAAAAAGATTTGAGTCTTACTCGGATATACCATATGAAAAATAAAAGCATCAAAAATACAGGCTCTGGAATACCTGATTTGGTTTATCATTAAATTTAAGTACTTACTAGCTCAGAGTTTGCAGAGAAGGCAATGGCACCCCACTCCAGTACTCTTGCCTGGAAAATCCCATGGACGGAAGAGTCTGGTCGGCTGCAGTTCATGGGGTTGCTGAGGGTTAGACATGACTGAGCGACTTCACTTTCACTTTTCACTTTCATGCATTGGAGAAGGAAATGGCAACCCACTCCAGTGTTCTTACCTGGAGAATCCCAGGGACGGGGGAGCCTGGTGGGCTGCCATCTATGGGGTCTCACAGAGTCGGAAACGACTGAAGCGACTTAGCAGCAGCAGGAGCAGCAGCAGCAGCTCAGAGTTTGCCAAGTTTATCAAACTTCCCTTAGCCTCAGTTTGAGCATCTGCAAGGGGTGAATCATGTTTACACAAGAGGCTGTTGTGTGGATTCAATGAGAAAATATAGGGACTTCCCTGGAGATATAGTGGTTAGGACTCCCCCACTTCTATTGCAGGGGATATGAGTTCAGATCCTAGGCAAGGAACTAAGCATATGCTGAGCAGTGTGGCCAAAAAAATGAGATAATATAAATACAAAATTGATATGCCTATATTATATGCATTACTAAGTAAGTTAATACTATTTCTTTATATTTGTATTGATTATTTATACCAATGAGTGCTGAAAAGTACAGGCCATTCTACTCAGCTTATAGATAAAATGAATTAAATAGTAGCAGCAAAATAACTTGTAGATGAAAGTCATAAGCAGTCTATTTGTGGTGTTACGATAAGAGGGAAATGGAAGAAAGCAAGCTTGCTAGGAAGCACTTCTTTCATATAAATCCCAGGGGAACGTAATTTATCTACCAAGAAATGTATTCTTACTCATTAGGAGAAAAGATAAATTGAGGGCAGATCTCATACTAAGTGTTCTTGACACAATAAAATTTTTTAAAAATTAAAGTCATACTAAAAATAGCTGCCAAAGCAATAAAATTTGGTCCAAATGTCAAGCATCTGTAAAAAATTTTCCTTTCTTACACTATTCATATCAGCTTGCCATCAAATTATGTGTAGTACATATGTTTAAAATTTTTTAATCAGATGTTGTAGGTTATATGTACACAGATTTATTGCAAAATGTTTACATATAACTGTAGTGAAGCTCTCTGTTGGCCTAATATTTTAAAATATTCTTTAAGTTTCTTCAACAGTCTGGTCAATAAATGGTAATTTTATGAGTCTTTTCAAAGAAGCAACTTTTTCTGATAATGCTGTCTGTTGTTTTGATTATTTTTCAGTATACAGCAATATTCTTAACTTTAAGGTTGCTTTGGCTTCTTTAGTTTACTTCGTAGCTCCTATTATAATTTTCTGAGTTGGCTATATTATTAAAGAAGAAAGTTTGCACATTAGTAAGCTGACTATTTGAGTCTACGTACTTTTATTCTGAGAATTACCTTTCACTTTTTTTTTTCTTTTTCACTGTTCCGGGAAACACAATGGACAATTGGCACATCTACAATACAGCTCATCTAATAAGTCTAGGTCAGAGACATCTCCTGTTCAAGAAGTTCTTGGACTCACAGTGACCCTTACAAAAAGGATTAAAGAGCATCAGAATAAAGAGATTGTTGGTATATGACCTAAGCAAGTTTTACTCTAGTTGAAAAAAATTTTTTTAACCACATGAGTGTTCTCTTCTTTTTTAAACCCTTAGAATGTTAAGAGCTACATGAAAAAGTCCAGAGCATTTTGGAAATAGCCAAAAAGTAATATTTTAGGTTGCTTTCATCCAGGAGTTAGAACACAAGGATCAAATGATTAACATACAGATTTTACAACCTTTTTGATCTGCCCCCATATGCTAAATACTACCAAAGCCCTTAAGTTGATAACAGTACATATCATATGTACTACTGTGTTTGGGCTTCCCATGTGGTGCTAGTGGTAAAGAATTTGCTCCCCAGTGCAGGAGATGCAAGGGATGCGGGTTTAATCCCTAGGTCGGGAAGATCTCCTGGAGGAGGGCATGGCAACCCTCTCCAGTTTTCTTGCCTGAAAAATCCCATGGACAGAGGGGCCTCGCGGGCTACAGCCCCAGGAGTCATAAAGAGTCAGACACGACTGAACACACAGACACCGTTTTCGCTTCTTAGTGACCTTGTCTGACTCAAAAAAAAAGCTTCCTGTCAAATGTGAGTATCTGTATACATGCTTTATATAAATTATCATTTTTTAATTTATTGAATTATAGATTTAATGACTGGGACTGTGCTTTCATTAACCTGGACATTTAGAAGCATCACCTGAGATAAAAATCCTGTCAAGCAAAATATCTAAAACAGCTGTTGTTGCAAACTGGTATTTTGAAACTTTACAGTTTCTAGCTGACTGAAACCTATGTATTACAATATTTCCAGGCAAAATGTACAAAAGATGAACATATATTGGTACACACTAATAAAACCCACTACTGTTGAATGAGATATTCCTCTCCCAGTGTTGTGCCATTCACATATTTGCTAGTGAGGCTTCCTAAATCATTATCCATATTATTGATTTTATTATAATGAAGACAGAGAGTCTGTTACTCGCTCGCTGTGTGTCACCCACACCTTAGGAAATTCTCACTATTCATCAGTTTTCAGAGTTCATCACATACTTTTGAATAATTGCATTTACTGGTCCAGAGAATATGGTGAATTTAGTCTTTTACTAAATTTTATATTTCCCTGAGTACATTCTAGTTCCTATCTTAAATGTTTGTTTCACATTAACTTTCCGTTGCCATAAATGAAGTCCAACACATTCACCACACAGGTGTGTGTTATTGAATGCCCTTTGAATTTTCAGCTATTTTCACAGTTTGGAGCTGTGGAAGGACAAAGTTGCCCCCAGTAGAAATTTCCAAGGGACTATGCCTGTCTTTATTCTAGAATTTCTTTTTAACAATAATAGTATATGCTTAGTTTGCAACTGGAGCATGTCAACAGTGTAGGTGTTACTATAAACATTCTGTCAAGTCAAAGGTTTATCTACATTTTATTTGAGTAAAGTGTATTATATGGATATAAATGGAAGTTTTACTCATCTTGCTGCCTTATGCACACACAGGCCAAATATCACTGTATACAATCATTGATTATCAGTGCTTTGATACTTTCATGTAGTAGATGAAATTTAGAGGTTCATATTATCCACAAATTTGAAAGATAAAGTAATCATGGACTTGTAACTTAACTTCAATTTCTTCATCTATAAAATGGGTTAGTAATAATTTACTTACAACCAAAAGTCATCTTGCATTTCATGGAGACAAAATTTTAATAAGAATAGAAATGAGGTAAGTTGTAAAGTTTAAATATTTTTTAAAACATTATTCTAAGTCAAGAGTTAGGAAGTTTTTCTCATAAAGACTCAAAAATAAATTACTTTAGGTTTTGAAGGCCAAATATGTACATTTTTTTTAATCCTACAAAAATGTTAAAACTATTCTTAACTTCCAGGCAGTCCAGTTTAGCCTGGGAATGTGTTTTGCTGACCACTGTGTGTGTGTGTGTGTGTGTTTAGACACTAAGTCGAGTCCGACTCTTTGTGACCTCATGAGACTATAGCCCACCAGGCTCCTCTGTCCATGGGATTTCCCAGGCAAGAATACTGGAGTAGGTTGCCATTTCCTGCTTCAGGGGATCTTCTCAACCCAGGGATCGCACACACATCTCTTGGGTCTCCTACATTGGCAGGCAGGTTCTTTACCACTTCAGGAAGCTCCACTGACCACTGTGTTCTAGATTAATCTCTCTGTGAATTGCTTTCTCATCAAACCATATTATTCTGAGTTCTTTAAATATTAAGCAACACACAGTTGTATAATTTCTATTCCAAAATATTTATACATAAAGTCTTTTTATGATGTGCAACTTTTCTATAACCAGAGAAAGAAGAACAACTGAGACTAGAGGGTGTTTTTCTTAAGAATGTCTATACTCATGAAAAAAAAAAAATGATGCATATTCAACAGTGCCAACTGTCTATAGCTTGCTCTCAAGAAAGAAAAAAAATGGTCCTAAAGGAATCAACAGATTGAACATTCAAAGTGAGATCTGAATATAAAAAACCTTCAGCAGAACTTCTCTTTCCTGCTGTGTTTTTGTTTGTTTCGCCTTTCGAAGAACACTCCAAGATACTGAACTACATCCATCTATTTCCTTCTCTAAACTGGAGCAGCTACTTTTCTCTTTCTGTCCAATAGGCTATATCTGACTACTTAAACCCTTGCTAAGAGTTAATATAACTCTGGATATAGAAAAAAAACTTATGGTTACCAGGGGATAGGGAGGCAGGTAGGGATAAATTGGGAGATTGGGACATATACACACTACTATATATAAAATAGATAACTAATAAGAACCTGCTGTGTAGCACAGGAAACTCTACTTAATACTCTATAATGACCTATATGAGCAAACAATCTAAAGAAAGAGTGAACATATGTTTAACTGACTCATTTTTCTGAACAATTAAAGCTAACACAATATTGTACTTAACCTATTAAATGTAAACCTATTAATAACCTATCCCTGCTTATTTAACTTATATGCAGAGTACATCAAGAGAAACGCTGGGCTGGAAGAAGCATAAGCTGGAATCAAGATTGCCAGGAGAAATATCAATAACCTCAGATATGCAGATGACACCACCCTTATGGCAGAAAGTGAAGAGGAGCTAAAAAGCCTCTTGATGAAAGTGAAAGAGGAGAGTGAAAAAGTTCGCTTAAAGCTCAACATTCAGAAACTAAGATCATGGCATCTGGTCCCAATCATTTCATGGCAAACAGATAGATGGGGAAATAGTGGAAAGAGTGACTGACTTCATTTTTCTGGGCTCCAAAATCACTGCAGATGGTGACTGCAGCCATGAAATTAAAAGATGCTTACTCCTTGAAAGAAAAGTTATGACCAACCTAGAAAGCATATTAAAAAGCAGAGACATTACTTTGCCAACAAAGGTCCATCTAGTCAAGGCTATGGTTTTTCCAGTGGTCATGTATGCATGTGAGAGTTGGACTATAAAGAAAGCTGAGCAGCGAAGAATTGATGCTTTTGAACTGTGGTGTTGGAGAAGACTCTTGAGAGTCCCTTGGACTGCAAGGAGATCCAACCAGTCCATCCTAAAGGAAATCAATCCTGAATATTCATTGGAAGGACTGATGCTGAAGCTGAAACTCCAATACTTTGGCCAACTGATATGAAGAACTGATTCAGTTGAAAAGACTCTGATGCTGGGAAAGATAGAAGGCAGGAGAAGGGAACAACAGAGGATGAGATAGTTGGATGGCATCACCGACTCAATGGACGTGAGTTTGGGTAAACTCCAGGAGCTGGTGATAGACAGGGAGGCCTGGTGTGCTACAGTCCATGGGGTCCCAAAGAGTCGGACACCACTGAGCCACTGAACTGAACTGAACTGAACTGAAAGCTAACATAACATTGTAAATCAACTATAGTCTAATATAACTCTTTCTAACAGTTTATCATCTATTCAATCTACCTAAATTCCTTTACTCCCTTGTTTGAGTCTAACCTGAATAAGAATAATCTAAGCTCTGCTTTTCATGAATTCATTAAACTCATTTCCAAATATGTACTGACTTACATTAAAACCAAAATAATGAAGATACTATAACTATATCCTTATGGTGACATCAAGAAGCTCATATCATTAATTTTCAAGCAACAATTAAATTTCATAATTCTGTGAATGATCATCTCTTTTTTAATTCATTTAGTTTTTAATTGAAGGAAGGATCTGCTTTACAGAATTTTGTTGTTTTCTTTCAAACCTCAATATGAATCAGCCATTGTGAATGATCATCTTTTAATAAGGCATTACGGAAAGTCAAATGAGTTGCCTTCCTGCTTTCTTCACGGCTTTAGAGCTTTGGCAGGGCAGAATCATCAAAACAGATTGCAGCAGCTCATGAACTATCCAAATGCACAGAATTTACACATCCAAAATGACTCACAAGAAAACTGTAGCAGTAACAGTTCAAAGGAACTATTCTTGCCTTCTGGGAGGAAAATGAGAATGAGAGAACTTGAGAAGCATTATAAAATGTAACAAATAATGAGGTGGCATAATATGTCCTCTAATTCAAACTGT
Organism: Oryx dammah; assembly: GCF_014754425.2. Taxonomy (NCBI): domain Eukaryota; kingdom Metazoa; phylum Chordata; class Mammalia; order Artiodactyla; family Bovidae; genus Oryx; species Oryx dammah. The sequence goes on from NW_024070197.1 coordinate 37,518,809, forward strand.
TTAACATTTGATATAAAACTAAACATTTAAACTTTTCAAAGAGTTTCATATAAAGAGAACTGGTGTCAGACCAATAGAGAATCCTGGCTCTGCTATCAGTGGTGGGAAGTCAAGTAACCTCCGATCTCAGCATCCCTGTTATTCTGTGCTACATCATGATTAGGCGGAGGATTCAAAGGCAGAACCAACCCATCCAAAATAGATGCTCAATCAGTGTAAACACTCACCCCTTTTTCTCTTGATGCCATCGTCTGCAAACGCATAGAATAAGCACCCTCCAAACTATGGAAAAAAGGAACTGTAACATAATGCTGTGAAATAAAAAATTCCTCTCTAGTGAGAAGAGTATCAGTTTGGTAGCTAGGAGTTCTGATTATCTACTTCGAGGACTGATCTTTGCTGGCCTCAGAAAAATAAACCTTTCTCTTTCTTTGAATCCAAATGACTTCATTGGTAAAAGAGAAGTGTCTCACAAGATACTATCTGAAACAGACTTTACTGATTTTAATATTATTATGGCACTTTGCCTTCTGTATATTCAAAGACAGGCTTTGAAAGAGTAAAAAGCAGTTTCAGAGTCCAAAATTGGTGATTTGTTCATAAATGATCTTGGGCAAATTTAAAAAGTTCTTTGAACATCAGCTACTTATTTTCTCTTACCTACTGTTTGTGACATTGTACAGGAGACAGGAATTAAGACCATCCCCCAAAAAAAGAAATGCAAAAAAGCAAAATGGCTGTCTGAAGAGGCCTTACAAGTATCTGTGAAAAGAAGGGAAGCGAAAAGCAAAGGAGAAAAGGAAAGATATACCCATTTGAATGCAGAGTTCCAAAGAATAGCAAGGAGAGATAAGAAAGCCTTCCTCAACAATCAATGCAAAGAAATAGAGGAAAACAACAGAATGGGAAAGACTAGAGATCTCTTCAAGAAAATTAGAGATACCAAGGGAAAACTTCATGCAAAGATGGCTCAATAAAGGACAGAAATGGTATGGACCTAACAGAAGTAGAAGATATTAAGAAGAGGTGGCAAGAATACACAGAAGAACTGTACAAAAAAGATCTTCAAGACCCAGATAATCACGATGGTGTGATCACTCACCTAGAGCTAGACATCCTGGAATGTGAAGTCAAGTGGGCGTTAGGAAGCAACAGTACAAACAAAGCTAGTGGAGGTGATGGAATTCCAGTTGAGCTATTTCAAATCCTGTAAGTTGATGCTGTGAAAGTGCTGCACTCAATATGCCAGCAAATATGGAAAACTCAGCAGTGGCCACAGGACTTTCATTCCAATCCCCAAGAAAGGCAACGCCAAAGAATGCTCAAACTACCGCACAATTGCATTCATCTCACACACTAGTAAAGTAATGCTCAAAATTCTCCAAGCCAGGCTTCAGCAATTTGTGAACCATGAACTTCCAAATGTTCAAGCTGGTATTAGAAAAGGCAGAGGAACCAGAGGTCAAATTGCCAACATATGCTGGATCATCAAAAAAGCAAGAGAACTCCAGAAAAACATCTACTTCTGCTTTATTGACTATGCCAAAGCCTTTGACTGTGTGGATCACAATAAAATCTGGAAAATTCTGAAAGAGATGGGCATACTAGACTACCCGACCTACCTCTTGAGAAACCTGTATGCAGGCCAGGAAGCAACAGTTAGAACTGGACATGGAGCAACAGACTGGTTCCAAATAGGAAAAAGAGTACGTCAAGGCTGTATATTGTCACCCTGCTTATTTAACTTATATGTAGAGTACATCATGAGAAACACTGGGCTGGAAGAAGCACAAGCTGGAATCAAGATTGCCGGGAGAAATATCAATAACCTCAGATATGCAGATGACACCACCGTTATGGCAGAAAGTGAAGAGGAACTAACAAGCCTCCTCTTGATGAAAGTGAAAGAGGAGAGTGAAAAGGTTGGCTTAAAGCTCAACATTCAGAAAACGAAGATCATGGCATCTGGTCCCATCACTTCATGGCAGATAGATGGGGAAACAGTGGAAACAGTGTCAGACTTTATTTTGGGGGGCTCCAAAATCACTGCAGATGGTGACTGCAGCCATGAAATTAAAAGATGCTTGCTCCTTGGAAGGAAAGTTATGACCAAAGTAGACAGCATATTAAAAAGCAGAGACATTACTTTGCCAACAAAGGTCCATCTAGTGAAGGCTATGGTTTTTCCAGTGGTCATGTATGGATGTGAAAGTTGGACTGTGAAGAAAACTGAGCACCGAAGAATTGATGCTTTTGAACTATGGTATTGGAGAAGACTGTTGAGAGTCCCTTGGACTGCAAGGACATCCAACCAGTCCATCCTAAAGGAGATCAGTCCTGGATATTCATTGGAAGGACTGATGTTGAAACTTAAACTCCAATACTTTGGCCACCTGATGTGAAGAGCTGACTCATTTGAAAATACCCTGATGCTGGGAAATATTGAGGGCGGAAGGAGTAGGGGACAATAGAGGATGACATGGTTGGATGGCATCATCGACTCGATGAACATGGGTTTGGGTGGACTCTGGAAGTTGGTAATGGACAGGGAGGCCTGGCATGCTGCGGTTCATGGGGTCACAAAGAGTAGGACATGACTGAGCAACTGAAGTGAACTGAACTGAACTGTTTCCTCACTGACATCAGTCCAGTTCAGTCGCTTAGTCATGTCTGACTCTGCGTCCCATGGACTGCAGCACTCCAGGCTTCCCTGTCCATCACCAGCTCCCAGAGTCCACCCAAACCCATGTCCATCGAGTCAATGATGCCATCCAACCATCTCAACCTCTGTCATCCCCTTCTCCTTCTGCTTCTATCTTTCCCAGCATCAAGGTCTTTTCTAATGAGTCAATTCTTTGTATCAGGTGGCCAAAGTATTGGAAAATATCTCACTTCTGGTTAATGTGTGTGTATATGTACTCAGTCACTCAGTCTTGTCCAACTCTTTCTGACCATTTGGACTGTAGATGGCCAGATTCCTCTGTCCATGGGATTACCCAGGCAAGAATACTGGAGTGAGTTGCATGCCCTCCTCCAAGGCATCTTTCCAACCCAGGGATCAAACTTGCATTTTCCATGTCTTCTGCATTGCAGGCATATTCTTTACATACTAAACCATCAGAGAAGTCCTTAATGTTTAATAGGTATAATATTTTCAGAGACAATAGTATGTACAGCATAGTGTTTGGAAGACACTGCTGCTGCTACTGCTGCTAAGTCGCTTCAGTTGTGCCCGACTCTGTGCAACCCCATAGATGGCAGCCCACCAGGCTCCCCCATCCCTGGGATTCTCTAGGCACGAATACTGGAGTGGGTTGCCATTTCCTTCTCCAATGCATGAAAGTGAAAAGTCAAAGTGAAGTCGCTCAGTCGTGTCCGACTCTTCGCTACCTCATGGACTGCAGCCTACCAGGCTCCTCCGTCCATGGGATTTTCCAGGCAAGAGTACTGGAGTGTGGTGCCATTTGGAAGACACTAGATGCCTAATAAAAGACATATAATGATTCTCAAGACAAGTTCTCACCGTAGACTCCTCCTATATCCTGATCCTCTCCCCTCCCAACATAGTGGAGCAACCCCTCTTATCATTATGCCAAGACACCTGGTCCTGGAAAAAACTCTAGCAGTTAAAGTGATCATCAAGCAAGGTAATACATGCATGCAATTCCACCCTTACAGCCCTCACAAACAGGTGATAGTGTCCTATACTGGGGTGAACTTTCACAATATCCCTCCACACAGTATACCAGAGGGTGTGAAACTATAAGACATAGGAAAAGAAACTCAAATTTTATTCCCATTCACAGGCTACCTAGCTAGCCAGGGTAAGAAATACCGTAAATCCTCTTGCCATGAAATAATCTGGCACAAGAACCTCATTTAAAATCATGGAAACTGGGATCCAGTGATTTTGAGTAATTTATTCAAGCTCTCATAAACACTGGAACTCACACTAGAATTCACTGAAAATACAGAATACACTATCTGTATTTTCAGTGTAGGGATCTCTTCCTAGTTTACATAATTTTCTCTTTCTATAGCAATAAGACTGTCCCATGTCCTTCAATAGAACGTTCAAGGGAATAACAGAGAAACTTCACTTGTGTGGCCAGTAAAAGGAAAAGCCCTCGTTTTGGTGCCCATTGATAGCGTGATAAAATAAGGAATTACTCAGTGAAATGTTCTTGTATTCCAAGGACCTGAGAGTGTAATTATATTCATAATGAAAATAATTAAATGTATAAATGTCATCTGCTCAACATCTTTAGTTATAATTCTTATCTTTCTGTCAACTATTAATGATAAATTCAGGGATTCATCAACTGTTCTTTTGATGTGAAAATACGTGGAGAACACTGTTTGCCAAAACAAACCAAGCTTCAGGGAGAAAACATAACGTGCCCCAAATCGCATAGTTTGTAAGAGGCAGATCAGTACCAAAACGCATTTCTCCTTTCTTCCAAAACTGTGTCAGCCTTTGTATATAAATATATGTCAACCTTCATTTAGACATCCACTGACGCTCCCTAAAAGGTCCTGAGATGATTTTCGCAATCAGTAGGAAGCTGATAACTTAAAGACATCCCACTGAATCCTCAGGGCGGCTAATGAGCCATTAGAAATGGAAGAAATTATACCCATTAATAGGTGGCATTGGAGTAAAGTCCAGTTTTTGGCTAATACTGTTGACATATACATCTCTATATACCCAGTGCTTAGCACTAATATGTTTCCTGTATGGCATCAGTTAACATGTAAAAAGCTATGGGATTTTTTCATTTATTCAAAAAATTTAAGTGACAAAAAACTATCATATTCTGTGAAAAAACCAGGAATCCTAGAATTCATATCAACTTCTTTTTGGGGAAATAAGAAGGCTAAAACTAACAAATAAACTTGTATCGTTCTTTCTGATAGGAACACGTGGATGCCTGGAATCTATTCCTGGCTTAAAATTATCCCAACCTTCAGCATATGACTCATTTATGCTCTCTGAGCTTCTATATCCCCAGCAATGAAGTACACAGGTTTTTTTTTTTTTTTGAGTAGATGATTTATAAAACCAGCTGGCCCTTTCTTTCTAGATTCATGGAATTATAGAGCAAGGAAGATAAACTACAACCTGTGCATTCTGAGAAACACCTAGTGGATAAATATTCTTTGTGGTGACCTATGGCCTTAAAAAATGAATCAAAGTTCTCCTCCAAACTAGTCCATTCGGAATTATTTATTTCTTATTATGGTCAATATTTAATTTGGCATTTGCTGGGTCTGGGGTGTCCTGGTCCTCTATCTTGGACAATCCTAATGATGGCACAGAGGGAAGATTAGGGAAGCCTGGAATGCCACTAAATACAATCAAAGAGAATTCAAAGGGACCCAAGGACATGCTGTCAACTCCATGCCACTTCAAATGTGAAAAGCATTTAAACTTGAATTCTTCCACTCCAATGACAGTCTCATTTAATTCCACAAACCTCTGAAGAACAATATTTTACCACCATGACCACTGCTGTTTTAATTTTGTTTTACGTCTGCTTTTTTTTTTTTTCCCCCTAATGTCAGACCTAGAGCTTCCACTCTGGTTGTTCTTCTGACTTATGATCTTCAGAGTTCAGCAAGGTGTTGGTCAGACTCCATAGATCACTGGAATTGTCTAGCGAACTTTATGAGCTCTGGAGCCTCTCTTTGTACAGAATCCTAGAGTAGTGATAAATGACTTGTAATTTATCTGCTGAGTGCTTTGGTTTTATATTCCCAGTTCTAGCTTTATGGAGTTTCTTTCTTTTATAAAAAGAATGTGTCACTTTGCCTCTTGTAAGTCATTGCATTTATGGTGCAACTTGCTACAAGTTAATGTGCAGAGGCAAAAAAGAAGTTATGGTCGGACCATAGCAAGGCTCAGATGAAGTTCATATTCTGTTTCTGCAGCCTGAGTCCCCCAAGAAGCATCAGTGAAATGTGAAACGCTGTTCTCTCTCGTGTTCTTTTTAAATTTTCATCTTATATGAACTGCCTGGAGACTTTCAGCCATTGGAGACATTAAGGCTGTATAGTGTTTTTTCTTTCCTTTGTAGAAATGCCTAGAGGAGAAATATTCTTTGTCTTGAACCACTTGTATATTGATTTCACATCTGTCTACAAACACGCTATACCCCCAAATGTTATCATCCTAAGTATGACTTCCAGCGATTATAAATATTTTTTAAAACTAGTGATGGGTGATATTTTAATTTTTTCCAATACATTTGTATTTAACAAACACTTTTTCAAAGGCTGGGCACATTATGTACACATGAAGGTGAAATGTCACATGGATTTGTCTAGCTTATTGCTGTATTATTTGGAGAAAAGTTTACCCTAGAGATGTAATCCAGAGAGTTTACAATTCTTGGTGAATTTGACCAATTCCAAACGACTACTCTAGGGAATTCATATGCCCCTAAGAGCAGAGATACTAAAAGAGGTCCAAGAGTTTAATGCTATTCTTGGTGATTTCTGCTGCTCAATTCCAATTAATGCCATGGCTATAAAAACCTTTGGGTAACTATTAACATCTAATGACTGAAGAAGAATGGCAATTCATGACAAAGTTTAGCTTCTGACACTTTTCACATCGAAGGACAGGAGTCTTTAACAAACTGAAATTCTTTAAGACAAAATGGCAGTAATGCTTAATATTTTTGTGGCTATTCCTGGATACAGATACTACTGAAATTTCAATGTAATATTTTCTTCCTATTATACTTCACTGTCTACCACAAGTGATAATAACATTTAGCAGGTGTGTGTGCTAAGTCGCTTCAGTCATTTCTGACTCTGCAACTATAAGGACTGTAGCCTTCCAGGCTTCTCTGTCCATGGGATTCTTTAAGCAAAAATACTGGAGTGGTTGCCACACCCTCCTTCAGGGGATCTTTCCAACCCAGGGATCGAACTCACGTCTCTTATGTTTTCTGTATTACAAGCAGGATTCTGGACCGCTGAGCCACTGGGGAACCGCAAAGAGCTGAGCGTGACTGAGCAACTAAGCACACAAAAGGAGCATGCCTAAAGTGATTCTTACCACACAAAATGATATTTCTCTACAAGAGGAAAATCTCAAAAGTTATCTTTTAAACACTAAATTATATTTAAGAACACAGATACTCTATTCAGAAAGGAACTTGAACCCCACTTTTACCTCTGCCAGGTTTATGAAAGTCAGCAAACCAACCAACCTTCCTTTTCTCCTGTTTCTCAATCAATAAAATGTGATAGAGTATAGTTGCCACTATGGAATCCATGTTTCTAAAGACTACATATGTAACAGCTATAGCCTCAGTTTGGATCTTCCAGAAAGCAGATGCAAGAAGTTGATGAGTAGAGGTGGGAGGGAGGAGATTAGTCACCTGGAAAATAAGAGAAGAAGCTGGAATGAGTTAGGACAGCCTTCAGACTATAACATAACAGCAAAGAGGGAAGGGAGGAAAGATGGAAAGACAATCAGACGGCTGCGCAGCTCTGAGAATATTTGGTCAGCTCCACAGGGAGCCCTCGCACAAGGACAGCCCAAGAGTAGTCCCGCATTGAGCACAAAGGACCAAGCTCTAGGACCCTCCTAGGTGCATTACAGGCTGGGAACTGTCAGGAATGGTGTGGCCTGGCCTGGAATGCCGCAGGGGATCCCAGAGGCTATTGGCTATGGCTGCATTCTTCTTGGCAGGTTATTAATATTATCATCATAATCAGCAAAGTCAGGATGAAATCCCACAACCAGATTGCACGCAATGATTTGGAAGCATGTTGTTTGTTCTTGTGCTTAGCTGCTCACTCAGGTCCAACTCTTTATGACCCCATGGACTGTAGTCCACCAGCCTCCTCTGTCCTGAGGGATTCTATAGGCAAGAATACTGGAGTGGATTGCCATGCCCTCCTCCAAGGGATCTTCCCGACCTGGGGATCGGACCCAGGTCTCCTGCATTGTAGAAGATTCTGTACCGTCTGAGCCACCAGGGAAGATGTTTGTTCTTGGAGTGACATAAAAGTCCAATACTTGTCTTGCTTAAATGCACATGTATCTTCCTGCCAGTTCTTTTTTTTTTTTAACTTTACAATATTGTATTGGTTTTGCCATACATCAACATGAATCCGCCACAGGTGTACTCGTGTTCCCAATCCCAAAACCCCCTCCCATGTCACTTGATAAGCGAATTCTGCAAGCTTCCAACTCTATTGGATCTTAAAAAAAAAAATGTGTTCTCTCTTTCGTTAACTTTATTCCCAAACCCTCTCCTAAACATAGACAGCACTTTTCTCTCCAGTGCCTCACTTTGGTCATACATCACTGTCTACCTTAAGATGGTATATCTGTCCTTCTCATCTATAAGTTATATAAGAGCAGAATCCAGTTCAAAAATATCTCTGCAATTCTCACCAACCATTGCAGAGTGCTGGGTCCACAGTAGGAGCTCAGTAAACATACACAGAAGAAATGCAGGTTGTTATTTTTCCAGAGATGTGATCTTACTCTGATCTGGCTGTGTCCTGACAGTAATAAACCATGTTAACCAGGTTCTGAGAGTAAATTGATACGACGTTCCCCGAACAAAACATTCAGGCCTTTGGAGGTTTCTTTATATATTTTTTTCATGTTTAGTATCTTGGGCCATATTTCTTTTCCTTTTTAAAAATATTTCACTACATTTAGGACTTCATACTGATACTTTGTTAAAAAAAAAAAAAGTGAAAGATGAGTTGCTCTCTCACCATAAAAAACAGTGAAGACTTCCCTTAGGGGTTTCTTATTATGGAGAGTGAAATGTAGACCTGTTGTAATACTCTCATGCTGTAATAAATACTTGACAAGCTCAAAAGTAAAATATGCTAGAAAAGGGGCTTAGTGAGAACTGGTATATTATGGCTGACTTGCCTATCTTGGCTCTCAAGCAGATTAGTCATCAGAAGTGAACAATGCCAGGCTTATATGAATATTTCAGGAATTTTTTTGCATTTAAACATAAATATTTAGACATGCTGGGAATTATCAAGATTCAACATGTGTGGAGACCTCTCCTCCTTTGCCCCCAAGTGAATAGACCTACTTCAGGCATACAGAAAATAAATTAATCCAACAAGGACTTTAACCTTGGAACAAGTTCCTCACCATTAAATTTCTGCCCAAGAAAGACCACCATAACCTCCACAAGCAGGGCATTTAGTAAAATATATTTTGTCATGACTTTCACATCTTATACTCTCTCAATTAATGTTATTTGTAAATGGAGATTTGCCCCATATTTTGGCTAGGAATATAGAGACTTAAATGTAGGCCTCTTTTAATAAATCCACCATGATTGAGAAGGAAATAAACACAGTTGGAATAATTGGAACTAGTGAGGGGAAATGCTTTTCTCATTTTCATGAAGTTAAGTTTCAGTTTAGGAATTTGGAGAGCTCATCAAAACAGAAACCAACAATGAGAAACTGTGAAGCAAGAAAAGGTTTTTATTGCTACCTTAAAGATCATTTAGTTACACTTCCTGTTGTTATTCTCAGAGAAGAAGGCTTGAACTGACATAGATTCTTTAATGTAGACATTATCCCAGAGATAAGATCTTATAACACCCAATAGTTAAGTACACCCTAATTGACAATGAAATTGCATTTTTGTAATATTTCTTGAATAATAGGTAGAAAAATAGATTCTCAAGTCCTTGATTCTGATGGTGTAATGAAATGTCACACAGAGAAACAGCCATTTCATTAAATCAAGAGTTGCACTGAATTCATTCCAAGCAAGATTATAATTCATTATTATCATAATATCAAACATGATTTAGAGTGACATTATATGTCCTAATCTAATAGCTATCATTTCTTTATCACTAGGAATTTTAATAGTTAACTTCCATTTCTAGGCAAACAGATATCTACAATTAGAAACATGATAAAATGTGAGGATATTGTGGTGCTTTAGAAGTAAAGAGCTTTCAGTTATGACAGAAAAGAAATGTTAACTGAATAGCAACATATCTTAAGGTAAGTGTAGGAAGCTTAGAACAAGACACCTGAGTCGAAATCTTGCCTTATCCACTCACTAGCTATGACTTAGGAGCTCAGAGATATTAAACACATTTCTCATTGTCTAGTTCATAAAATGGATACATTTTTACTTTCTTCAATGGCTACTGTTAAGTTTGGGTGACATTATTAACATGCCTGATGCAAAATAAATATCTAATTAAATGAGTGTATTCTCCAACCACTTTTCCTGTAATGAGCTTTATAGTTAATAACACAAAGTTTATCATATCATAAAATAAATATTCAATTCAATCTGTGATTTTTCCTTAGAGGATGCTGTTTTTCACAGAAGCAAGAGAAAACTGTTTAATGTCATGACACCAGTGAGTGGCCAAATGAGCCTTAGGAAACAGACACCGCAATCCCTGTTTCAGGGCTTCAAGTGACTCACTAAGCTGAGAGCCACTAGGAAAGGGGTGACTTCAGGCAGAGACTACACAAAGAATGGCGAGCCTCCTTTCAGCACAGAATGCTGACTGTCACATAAAAGTGAAAGCCTCTGTCCCTTCAGACTTACTGACTGTGCAATATTTATAGGCCACTTAGTAACAAGAATGATCCCTTTTTAAAATGTCCTTTTTACTATAGTTTAATTCTTTAGTTTGGATATGTACATTAGAACACAGCAACGAGGTAGAAATCTTTCCTAGTGCCACCAACAACCTGATCACCTTGACAACACAGCCATAGAATTTTCAAAGTGAAGAAACCCTAAAACCATCATTACTTGGTGAAATTGAGATACAACATAGTTAAGTGAACTAATTTTAAGGCTAGAAGTAAAACTCAGTTACCATGTATTGAAATTTGGCGGTTCCCTGACAAAACCTCCAACTTTAACAAAACAACATTCAAAATTAATATCAATAAAACTATAGCAACACCTCCAACACACACACACACACACACAAACCCTGAAAGGGTGTTTTTCTTACCTGTGCCATTTTTGGAGAAAAAAAAATGTGTATTATTTTACACTTGTGCTCCTGAACATAAATCACCTTCTTTGTAGTTCTACTCACATCATTATTCTCAGATACATTTGCTCTCTTGTTTCTATTTATTAGATTATTAACAGTAACTTTGAGATGATTTTACTGAGGACTAAATGAAGAACATAGTACCAAGATATATGGCATTGACTAGTATCTGTATAAATAATTCACTCAAACCAGTATATAGTTACATATTAGACTGTATCTTATTGTTCCTCCATCCTTACCCACTGCTTTACCGAGTGGCAAAGTAGTGTCTTACACTGAAATTTAATTTGATATGATATCATCAGCTTGTACAGAAGAACACTACAAACAGCTGCTTTATGGAATTCACTATGGTTACCTTAAGATGGTTGACAGCATTCTTGGCAATGCTGTTCATTGTATTATACAGTATATTTCCTAAGACTTCTCAAGAGAATATCCCACCTATCTTGACCATCTCTTTTGAACAGTTCATTCTATAGATCCTAAATATTGTCCGTGTCATAATCTACCAAATTCCTTCAACATGCGTTGCTTGAAATCTTAGAAACAGCGGTCAATGTATAAAACTTTCATTGAAGGGTTCTTGTGTTTTGTTCTATTTCTGGTTTGACTTTAGTTTGTTAATCTTGTTATTTTTCTACTTTCTCACCTATTTCTAATTATGTTGCTTTGATGTATTTTAAATAGCCTCATAAGCTATCTTAAATCCTTTTTAGAACAAAGTGAGGAATAAATAACTAAAACTATGAGTACTTTCACATGTGCAGAATAAGACAGGAGGGTGAATATTCATAACACAAAATCAGGTTTTCTTTAAATAGAGTCTATGTCAAATAAATTGGGCTTTTTACCTTTCTGTTGGCTTGGCTGCCACCTCTATTCCTTATGAGCTTGGTGAGGTCCTTACTTTACTATATCTTTCTCTTGTAACTATCCCAATACTGTTCAATAGTAGATATTTTATCTCTATTTAGAATTAACATACCCCTGAAAATCAAATGATCTAAAAACCATCACAAATTAATCTACTGAGAAATTCAGCACAATCTTGGATAACAAATAAAGTAGTAAGAATGTCGCTGTTTTTGATGTCCACATAATTCTGATGGGACTGAGATCATGTAGGATATAGAAAAATAACAGAGAAGAACTTAACTGCGTAAAGTCATCAGCTAGCTAATCAGACTCGTGTGTGTGTGTGTGTGTGTGTGTGTGTGTGTGTGTGTGTATGTGTGTGTGTCAAAGAGAGAGAGAGAATAGAACCTGCAAAGGCCTGAAGGGGAAAATTAGGAAGGAAGAAAAGTAAGAGTAGTACAGTAGAGGAGAAATAAAGAAATGGAGATGAGTAAGAAAAAAAGGGACTTCCTTCCTTCCTTTCTTACAAATTATGGAAATGAAACTAAGGAATTCTGAACATAATTATTTTTGGAGTTTTACCACATTTGACTAGGATTGACAATCAATGTGGATAATTATATTTCCCATAACTTCACTTTATTGCTGGAAAGATACTGTTTATGCCTTTTCATATAGTAAAGCATTTTCAGCATTTACATTCTCTTGGCAGGCAGATCGTTGCTCAGGCAAATATTATAAAATTGAAACTATTGCCATCTATTTATCTGTTGGTATTATATCCTATCTTTTAGGCTCTGAATGCCCTGAGGTCAGGTTTTTCATGCTATTCTTGCTTATCCAAATAGTGCCTGGCTCCAGCGCAAGCTCTGCTGAAAACCATAAATAATTTACTCAAAATAGTTCTTGTTTTCAAAGATCATACTTGGGAATAATACTCAGGCAACAAAACAAGTAAGGAAGAAAAGGGTGCTAAAAATGGGTGGTGGTAAAGTGGCATACTCTATGTGCAAACACCTCAAAATGAGAGAATCGTGTGGGATATAATCATACAGGGGGCTCCATGGAAGCAATGGGATACAAACTGGGATGAGAGTATTCAGAGAAAGAGCAGCAGACTTCCTCATCATGGGGGTCATATTTCGATTCAATGCCCTGCTGTGTTCTCTTTGTGTGTCAGAGCTTGTGATGGCCAGTAAGAACAGACATCAGTGATTCACTGCTTACAGCTTAGTAGGGTGTATAAAGAAGCATCAAGGCAATGAAAACATGGTGTAATGAGAGCAGTGATGAAGGAAGTTCAGCATCCCTTATGAGTATATAGGAGGGGTCTCCACCTGGAGATAAGAAAGAGCTTCTTTGAGAAGCTACATGTTTCGTGGAGACCTATAGATACGAAGTTTGCAAAATAAAGATGGGAAATTGTGTTGGTTGTTCTAGTCTGGAAAAAACACATAGAGAAGACTGGCAATAGATAGGGTTGGAAAAACGTAAAGGATTTATTAAGCCCTCGAAAGAAGTTTGTTCTATAAAGAATTAGGAACAATAGGGAATAATTGAAAGACTGTGAGCAAAAGAATGTTTGCTGATGTTTAGTCAATAACCCAGTAAAAATAAAATAAATAATAGTAATATTCAGTTCAGTTCAGTCGATTAGTCATGTCTGACTCGTTGCAACCCCATGAACTGCAGCACGCCAGGCCTCCCTGTCCATCACCAACTCCCGGAGTTCACTCAAACTCACGTCCATCTAGTCGGTGATACCATCCAACCATCTCATCCTCTGTCGTCCCCTTCTCCTCCTGCCCCCAATCCCTCCCAGCATCAGTCTTTTCCAATGAGTCAACTCTTCGCATGAGGTGGCCAAAGTACTGGAGTTTCAGAATATGAATAGATTAAATTATGAAGAACAGAGGTTATCTGGAGTTATATGAAATCAGTAAAGGGAAGTTTGATTTTTAAAGACTTTGAGAGACACATTAAACAATCTTTTAATCTCTTACCAAAAGACTTGAGAGAGTTGTGATTAGCCAAGAGTTCATTAGCCAAGATAGGCTAGTATATTCCCTATATCTGAGGCACTTAACAAAAGAGATAGGTTTTTAAATTTATTTCTACTTTATTACATGCTGTCAGGCACTGGGCAAGGTGATTCAGGGACCCAGGTTCCCCATCTTGAGCACATACTATCTAGAAATGGGACAAATAACACTAGTGGTGGGTGCTTTTATTATGCTGGGGTGCGTTCCATCTATGCTCAGTTTCTGGATAATTTTTTCATAAACAAGCAGTGAATGTTGTCAAAAACTTTTTCCATATCTATTGAGAGGATCATGCTTTTTATTCTCCAACTTGTTCTGGTGGCGTATCACACTGATTGATTTGTGAATATTGAAAAATGTTTGCAACCCTGGGATAAATCCCACTTGATCATAGTGTATGATCCTTTTCATGTATTTTTTGAATTTGGTTTGCCACTATTCATTGAGAATTTTTACATCTGTAAGTGGTGCTGGGAAAACCGAGGAGCTAATGTGCAAAAGAATGAATTTAGAACATTTTCTAATGCCATACACACACACACACACACAAAAAAAAAAAAAAAACTCAAAATGGATTAAAGACTTAATTTTTTAAAGAAAAATTCAGAAGTCTTTTAGTCCTTCTAAATGTAATGTAAATGTAAATGGTAGGGCTTAGTTGAAATGTTAAACAACTTTAAAATGTTAAGTAAAATAAAAGAAAGAAAGAAAGAAAGAAGGAAACTATGTCTTCTCTTCAGGTCATTCAGTCACGTATTTTTTTCCCCTGTTTGATTCTCTTCTAAATACCTTTAAGACATCAGGGTCAGAGTGAAACATCCCACATCCCACATGTTATTTTCCTTCCATGGTCCACAGTGTAGTAGGCAAGTGATGGGATGTAAGAGGATGTAAGACCACATACTGTGAAACCCTTAGAAGATAGCATAGACAGACACTGTTTGACATAAAACCCAACAATGTATTTTTGAATCCACATCCTAATAAAAATGAAAACAAAAATAAACAAATGGGACCTAATTAAATGCAAAAGCTTTTACAAAGCAAAGGAAACCATAAACAAAGCAAAAAGACAAGCCACAGATTAGGAGAAAATATTTGCAAACAATGCTACCAACAAAGAATTAATCTCCAAAATATATAAACAGCACATGCATCTAAGTATCAAAAAATAAATAAATAAATAACCCAATCAAAAACAAGCAGAAGACTTAAATAGACACTTCTCTAAAGAAGACATTATAGATGGCAAAAAATTACATGAAAAGATATTCAACATTGCTAATTATCAGAGAAATGCAAATCAAAACTACAATGAGGTGTCACCTCCCTGGAGTCAAGATGTCCATCATTAAAAAGTTTACAAACAAAAGACGCTAGAGAGGGTGTGGGGAAAATTAAACCCTCTTGCATGGTTGGTGGGAATGTAAATTGGTACAATCACTATGGAGAAGAGTATGGAGGTTTAAGCAACTAAAAATAGAGCTACCCAATCATCCAATATATATGAGAAAAATATAATTTGAAAAGATGCATAGTTCATTGCAGGACTATTTACAATAGCCAAGACATGGAAGCAACCTAGAAATTCATTGGCAGAGGAATGGATAAACAAATGTGGTACATAAATACAACAGAAAATTACTCAGCCATAAAAAAGAATGAAATAATGCCATTTGCACCAATATGGATGGACCTAAAGATTATTATACTAAATGAAGTAAGCCAGCGAAAGAAAGACAAATACCATGCGATATCACTTACATGTGAAATCTAAAAAGAGGACATAAATGAACTTATTTACAAAACAGAAATAGACTCACATACTTAGAAAACAAAATTATGGTTATCAAAGGGGAAAAGGGGGGGTATACAGTAGGAGCTTGGTATTAACATATACACACTACTATGTATAAAATAGATAGTCAACAAGAACCTATTGTATAGCACAGGGAACTCTACTCAATATTACATAACAACCTAAATGGGAAAAGAATCCTCCCCACCAAAAAAATAGATACATGTATATGTATAACTGAATCACTTGGCTGTATACCTGAAACTAACACAACATTGTAAACAACTATAATATAAAGTAAAAATTTCAAAATATTTGGAGTAATATACACCCAAAAAAGAATAAAAAAGTAATAAAAGAGAGAAATGGAGGGTAGTGAACTGGTTCTTCCATGCTTCCAATGGAGTATTCTACATCAGTTTCATGGGTAATTTATTAGCCAGAACTATAATACTCATGAGGACATGCCCACATGCAAAAAAGTCTCCTATGTACATGTTAATTTGCTACCCTTCCTTCTTAGTGTATAACATTTAAGCTACTGATCACATTTCTCTATTTATAATTTTGCATTTCAGATGTGGCAGAGGGGGGAACCAATGGAATGTTTGTTGAGCACCGCTGTCCCTGTTGCATCAAGGTATGAAGATGTTGAAGATTAGCTGTGGATGTAGGAAAGAAAAAAATTGCAAAGAGATTGAGTAGAAGCAAGACACAGTCTAGAGAATATGTGCAATAATACAAGTAGGAGATGAAAAGAAACTGAACAAGGGATGGACCATAAGAAAAATGAGAAAGGTTCCTATTCTTACCAACAGAAAGTCTATTTAACAACAATGAAATTAGGAAGTTTGCTAAATAAGCAGTACTCTAGTACATCCTGTTTCCCCTGTCATTCAGTGGTAAAGAAGCTGCCTGCCAATTCAGGAGACACAGGCTCAATCCCTGGGTTGGGAAGACTCCCTGGAGCAGGAAATGACAACCCACTCCAGTATTCTTGCCTGGGAAATGCCATGGACAGAGGATCCTGGAGGGTTACATTCCATGGGATTGCAAAGAGTTGGACGTGACTGAGCGACTAAAGAACAACAACAATACTCCCTGACTTTATTTTTTTTTTTAATGCAGCTCTCTAGAGATACAGATTTTTATCCCATGAATCAAATGTCCATTTTCTGAAATGACTACATGTCAAAACGGAACATTTCATATTAATGTCAGGAAGTAAGCGTGCTGAACGAGTGCAGCAACCTGAAGCATGTCAGAAATGAAAGTCTGAGGACCTAGGGTCTAAGAACAACAGTGCAGCATCTGCAGTGTGTAAAAGCTTTTTACTCCGTGGGAAACAGAGTTATTAGAGAGGGCAGTCTGCAAATGGACTGTTAGGAGTCTGGGGAGTCATAGTCCTTGAAGAGATTTACTCCAGGAGATTTTACACTTTATCCATTTTTGGTGAATGTGATGTGTGAGTCACAAGGGTAATAAACTTCAAATAGGTTGAAGTAAAGTTAAGTACTTCTCAGCATTTCTATTAATTATCTGTGAAAGAGAAGAATGAAAATTAATGCAGAAACATAAGCTGGTCTTTGAACAAAGGGGGATAAGTTTTATTACAATGGTTTCTGCTACATTCCTTTTCAAAATGGGTAAAAGATCAAGAAATATTTAAGCAGATTACAATTTTGAATAGAACAATGTGATCAGTAGCTTAAAGGTTATTAACTAACAAGTTAGTAACAGTAACTAAGACAGGAGGGTGGCAAGTTAACATGTAAATAACAAACTTAGTATAAGATGTAGAAAATGTTTAGATAACCATAAGCTGAAAAGACTTCTCCAAATAGGAGTATTTACAGTGTGTTAACAGCTAGAAAATACATTTGGTTCATAATTGTTTAAAAGAAATACAAGTCCCAGTAATTTCAAAAGTATTCTTAATTTCCATATGTTTATATACAGAAAAAGAAAATAGGGCTTAGAAAATGCTTCACTGTAGCATTCATTGAAACACTGAAACAGTTGAAATATATAGTAACTAGAAAGGGATAAATATAATATATCCATATGATAGAATATTAGGCAATATTTGATTTTAATCAAATAGATCTGTATCTATTACCAAATACCAACATGCACAAGAGATATCGATAGAGATAAAGAGACTTCATTTCACTCAAGCAGATCACAGTATAGGTGATAGAAAATTAAGATTTTGGTTATAGTATGGCATCAGTCATAGAAGCATGTCAGGGATGTGTTGTGGCAACACATGAGAACATGAGGACAAGATAAAAGAAATATTATTATAGCGATATAGTAAGTGAGTTGAATCTTGAAATGTATGGGTGTACTAAGTACTTCTTGTATAGAAATTTATATGCTCTCTTTTTATAGCCCCTGCTGAGTGACTAGCCAATCCCAGGTGGAATCAGACAGCACCTTGCTCAGGCCTCTGCTGCAAAATATTTTTTCCTGCCCTTTGTTTATCAACAACCCCCAGCACCTTCTCTAACATCTTCAGGTGTGTTTCAGCCATAAATCTGCATGGCGTCCACACAGGAGCCACTCAGAAGGGCCATCAGTAATGCACACGGGGCCATACTTGACAAAGGAAGCTGTGAGACAACTGGTAAATGCCTCTCCTTTCTGTCTGTTATGAGAACAGATACTGATGAGTGAGGGGGAAGAAACAGTCTATCCAAAGATCTGAAACTCGTTCACTTTTCTGGAATTTAGAGTATGACAAAAGTGTGGCAAGACTTACTCAAGTGCCTGATCATGAAGAGTCTTTGTAACATACAATAAAACTAGGAGTCTGTCTCATCAGCATGGGATTACTATTGAATGGTTAAATCTATGTAACAATATGAAATGTCTTAATTTTTTAAGTATTTATACTTATGTGGAGGTGACTTAGAAAGTGACCTGGCCAAAGATAAGAAACAAGTTAGATACCACAATTCATAATCCAGAAATCATCAAAACTTAAAAAAAAAAAAAAACTCGTCTATAGATATTTTTGGATCTAAAAAAAAAAAAATGAATACACCAACAGTTCTTAGTGCTCATGACATTAAGGATAAAGGAAGAATTTATATCTTCACTCCTGTTTTTGTTACTTGAAAGATGCCATAAACTCAACTGGGATGATTCACTTTTGTTGGGGGATACAAGCACGTTTACACATACATACACACAAACATTTGCAAGTTTGAGTTAGAAGTAACCATGGCTATTCTGCTTAGCATTTCAAATAGTCTGACACAGATAACACAGAGTTGGGTTGCAGAAGGGAAATCTGCTTTGGAAATATGAATTAAAGCATTTTTATTGTGTTTCACTATTTATAGACAGTTTCAGTTCAGTTCATTCGCTCAGTCATATCCGACTTTGCAACCTCATGAACTGCAGCACGCCAGGGCTCCACGTCCATCACCAACTCCCGGAGTCTACCTAAACCCATGTCCATTGAGTCGGTGATGCCATCCAACCATCTCATCCTCTGTCGTCCCCTTCTCCTCCTGCCCTCTATCTTTCCCAGCATCCGGTTCTTTTCAAATGCATCAGTACTTCACATCAGGTGGCCAAAGCATTGGAGTTTCAGCTTCAACATCAGTCCTTCCAATGAACACCCAGGACTGATCTCCTTTAGGATGGACTGTTTGGATCTCTTTGTAGTCCACAGAGAGTTTGACTAGATGGAACTGCCTCCTGCAAAGAATATGTAAAGGGAGAAGAAAAGCTTGACATGGTGGAAAAGGTGGAGCTTGCCTTGTAGGTGAGTGGGTGGAAGAGAAATCTAGGGATAAGTCTCAAAATACATAGTCACAAGAGAACAGAGTGTGTTACAAAAGCATAGGTCAGAAAAATCTTAAGTCACTGTGAAAAATCAAAGTCGAAGACTACAGGGAGGCCAGCTAAGATGAAGACTGAAAATTATTCACTAAACTATACCAATATGAAGGAATCAATGACATTAGTTGAGGGCAGTTTCAGGGCAAGGATTAAAGTTTAGGAAGCAGATGACAGGAAGTTGAGATACAACTGGGTAAGTGAAGTGTAGATTCTTTATAAGTAGACTGTAAGGAAAGTTGAGAGGTAAAGCTAGGCTTGGTTACACTTTCCTGAAAATTTTTATAGAGCTAAAGTTACATTTGTAAAACACAGGTTGCTAAATGTAAGAAAAGGTTTGATGTTTTGAGTTGGGAATAAGAATGCCTTTCTTACTGTTAGAAGCTGTTAGTAGAAAGCCTAATAATTATTTGGGTATAGCAAATGTATTCTTCTAAATTAATGCAAAACATTTTGCATTTTAATCTTAAACCCTGTGCCTAATTTCACCTGCAAGAAGAGAGTAGGTTGAACCTAAAGGTGGCATTTATTTTTATCAATCACAATCTGTAATTACTATACACAAGTAAAAATTTTTGTTTGATTGCTTACTTGCTTTAGGAAACACATAGAAATTCAAACAAAGAGATGAAACAGGGTGATAACTATTGAAGAAACAAGGAGGTAATTCAATTTTTTTAAACACAGAAGCCAAATAGTCAATATATTCTGAATGTACCTTAGAGGGACAAAAAGTCTCAGGCATCAGATCATCTGAGATTTATTTGAATATGTTAACTGCCTAGAACAAAATCATTGATTTTCAGGGGGAAAAGGCAAGCAAAAAAACCTTGTGTTTATATTTTTTTTAACCAAACAAATTGCAGTCCAATGGTTCTGATGAATTCATTCCAGAGTTTCAGCACTCTTCTGGCTTACTATCAGCTAATTGGCTCCAGGGTTCACATATGTTAAAAAAGCAAAGAATGTATGAAAGTGAGATGATATTTTAGGGAAATAAAATTAAAATGTGTCATGAGTAACAGTGCAGGACAATTACATTTTACTTTCTGCCAGAGAAAGCTAATGCAGTGACACATTTGAGGGCTGAATCTCTGGATAAAGGGGCTTCCCCAAGCGGTGCAGTGGTAAAGAATCCACCTGCTAACGCAGGAGATGCAAGACACGCAAGTTTGATCCCTGGGTCGGGAAGATCCCCTGGAGAAGCAATTGGCAACCCACTCCAGTATCCTTGCCTGGAAAATCACATGGATAGAGGAATCTGGTGGGCTACATTCCATTGGCTCACAAGGGGTTGGGACATGACTGAGCGCACAAACAGCAGAAGCGTCTGAATAAACGCAGTCTTAGATTTAGACCCTACCTCAGACAGAATCTGTGAGATGATGGGCAAATCCCTCACACCATCACTCTGTGGAAGATACTGTTAATGTCCTCATTATACACGTGCGTGTTCAATCAATCGCTCAGTCATGTCTGACTCTTTGTAACCCATGAACTGACGGTAGCCCACCAGGCTCCTCTGTCAATGGAATTCTCCAGGCAAGAACACTGGAGTGGGTTGCCATTCCCTTCTCCAGGGGATCTTCTTGACCCAGGGATCAAACCTGCTTCTCCTGCACTGCAGGCAGATTCTTTATCATCTGAACCACCAGGGAAGCCCATCCATGAGGCTGCATCTGTAAAAGGTAGTGTGGTAAAAAACGAATCTTGGTCCTGTCCCTTTTATTCTTGTGGTGGTGGTACTTTCAGTCGGCACCTGGAGTCCAGCACACATGATGACATGACATCAAGGCTAAATTGGAACTCACTTTTTGGAATTATACATAATTTAAGTATTTTAAAATGCAAATGTCTACAATGATTTCATAATTTTTTCAAAAAAAAGTAAAAAAAAAAAACTGGTATGTAAATTCCTTCGGGCTCCAGCTCTGCCTACTCTCCTACCACTCTTATCATCATATGTCTATGGAGACCTCGGTGGAACTGCAAGAATACGGTGAAATGGAGTATAGTCTCCCTCCTGAGAGCCGCTCAGCCTTGCCTGCCTGTTGGCCTTGGCCAGCTTTGCACCAGAGATGCTCAGCGATGGCTGACAGAATGGACTGTAACAGATTAAATTAAAGCAAGTTTTTAACAGAAGGAGAAAGAAAAAGATTCATAGAGAAAGAAAAATGAAGAAAGTGATAGAGGGAGGGACGAAGGAAGGAAGGGTGGAGGGATGCAGGGAGGAAGGAGGCAAGAAAGAAAAGGAAAGTGGGAAAATGAAGGTGAAAGGAGCCGGGTGGTGAAGGGAAGGGGATGGGAGGGATGCGAATCCACTAATTCAAGCCATAGAATGAAGGTGAGGATGTCACAGCTGCAGGTGAAGACTGATTCCACTCAGATCCAAGCCAAGGCCTTTTCTCTACCCTGAATGCCTCTCCATTATCCCTGCTAAACAACTTCCTTTTCTCAATTACTCAGAGGTGGGTGAGAAAGTGCTTAGAACTTACCATCCATAGAAAACATGTAAAGTGTGTTCAAAGAATAGCATTGAAATGCATACATTAACAAGTGTAAAGTAGAGAGCCAGTGGGAGTTTGATGCATGACCCAGGGAACCCAAAGAGGCTGCTCTGTGACATCCTGGAAGGATGGGTGGGGAGGGCGGTGGGAGGGGAATTCAGGAGAGAGGGGACACATACATGCCTATGGCCAATTCATAGTGATGTATGGCAAAACCATCACAATATTGTTAAATCATTATCCTCTGAATAAAATAAGTAAATAAACTTTTAAAAAGAGAGACAGTTTTGAAGAGAGCAAGGCAGCAGTATGGTTAAATTGACACAATTGTTACCATGAGTTTTTTTTTAAAAAGCAGTTATTTTAGATCTTTTTCCATTACTACCTCCCTCAATGAAGAATTCTGCATACATCAATTTTTAACTAAGCTCTGCTTTCAAGGGACAAAGAAAAGTAATTAAACCATGCCACCACAGCCCACTACCCGGTCATCTCCTTACCACAACCCAGTACGAAAATCAGAACTAAAATATATCAGAAAGGTCTTATTGTAAGTCAAGGTAAAGATGTCTGTAGTGTTGGGAAATGGTAATGCCAAATTTTCTTGCTATTTATAGAGAGGAAAAAAAAAATGCCCATGGAATTTTTGTAGGCTTTATACTAGGAACAGAGACTGAGCTAGCCACTGTTCTTCATTCTTTGTTCTATTTTTCTTTTTTTTTTTTGTACTTATACTTGCATGAGTGTGCTACTTTAAAAACATAAACATTTAATACTTTCAATATGTTTTGCACACAATGTTTCCTCAAATCTCTGTGGAAAATTAAGTAGTTTAACCTCAACCAAGTTAGCATCTTCCTAATAGAGGAAACTCGGCCTCAGGGTACATGCCACATGGACATCCCAGGGGAAGCCAAGGAAAGTTTATGAAATTTATCTCATCCTCATTAATAGCCATGCTGGGATACGGAATCTACATGAATTTTTTAAAACCACAGATTTTCAGAATCCTTAAGCCACTTAGTGGAAAAATCCCTCTTCTTCTTTACTGTGGATCAGCAGTCATCCCAGCAGGTAAGTTTTTACTGTTGTTGATGGTTGGTTGTTTGTCTTTCCTCACCTCTGCCTAATGTAACAGAGCTGTCCATAGATAACTTGGTGCAAGAAAACAGGAGAATAATCTTAGAGGATGGTCTCAAAGTTGTCTCATGAAGTAGTTGGGTAATAATATTAAGGTATGGTCTTATCTCAGGTTCCCTTTCTGAAAATAGTCACCGTAACCCATGGAAAGACTGAGGAAGACAATCATGACCAGGGGGCTTTCGAAGGGGTCTAAGAAACAGCCTAGTCTAAGGAGATGGCACTGTACCCACGGCGTACAGAATTGCCATAGCTCGAATGTCTGCTCATCCTTCAATCCTAGTTCTAGATGATGTCTTCCAGGCATCTGCCTTCCATTCAAAATCAATCATGTTTTCTGTTTCTTTATTAGAAATAATGTGAGGACAGGTAAATCAAATGAACAGCCCATTGAATTCAGTGCCAGAATATCATTTAACTTGGGATCCTGTGTATGGAAGACACTGCCATTTATTCACACTTCTATTATTTATTTCAGCAGTCCCCAACTTTTTCTCACCAGGGACTGGTTTCATAGAAGACAATTTTTCCAGGAACCAGTGTGGGGAGGTAGTGTGGTTCAGGCAGGAATGAGAGAGATCAGTTCAGTTCAGTTCAGTCACTCAGTCGTATCTGACTCTTTGCAACTCCATGGACCGCAGCACACCAGGCCTCCCTGTTCATCACCCTGTTCATCATCACTCCCGGAGTTCACTCAAACTCATGTCCATTGAGTCGGTGATGCCATCCAACCATCTCATCCTCTGTCGTCCCCTTCTCCTCTGGCTTTCAATCTTTCCCAGCATCAGTGTCTTTCAAATGAGTCAGTACTTCGCATCAGGTGGCCAAAGTATTGGAGTTTCAGCTTCAACATCAGTCCTTCCAATGAAGTCAGGACTGATTTCCTTTAGGATGGACTGGTTGGATCTCCTTGCAGTCCAAGTGACTTTCAAGAGTCTTCTCCAACACCACAGTTCAAAAGCATCAATTCTTCCGTGCTCAGCTTTCTTTATAGTACAACTCTCACATCCATACATGACCACTGGAAAAACCATAGCCTTGACTAGACGGACCTTAGTCGGCAAAGTAATGTCTCTGCTTTGCAATATGCTGTCAAGGTTGGTCATAACTTTCCTTCCAAGGAGTAAGCGTCTTTTTATTTCATGGCTGCAATCACCATCTGCAGTGATTTGGGAGCCCAAAATGGAAAGTCTGCCACTGTTTCCACTGTTTCCCCATCTGTTTCCCATGAAGTGATGGGACCGGATGCCATGATCTTAGTGTTCTGAATGTTGAGCTTTAAGCCAACTTTTTCACTCTCCTCTTTCACTTTCATCAAGAGGCTTTTTAGTTCCTCTTCACTTTCTGACATAAGGTGGTGTCATCTGCATATCTGAGGTTATTGATATTTCTCCCGGCAATCTTGATTCCAGCTTGTGCTTCTTCCAGCCCAGTGTTTCTCATGATGTACTCTACATATAAGTTAAATAAGCAGGGTGACAATATACAGCCTTGATGTACTACTTTTCCTATTTGGAACCAGTCTGTTGTTCCATGTCCAGTTCTAACTGTTACTTCCTGACCTGCATACAGGTTTCTCAAGAGGCAGGTCAGGTGGTCTGGCATTCCCATCTCTTTCAGAATTTTCACTGTTTATTGTGAACCGCACAGTCAAAGGCTTTGGCATAGTTAATAAAGCAAAAATAGATGTTTTTCTGGAAGTCTTTTGCTTTTTTGATGATCCAGTGGATGTTGGCAATTTGATCTCTGGTTCCTCAGCCTTCTCTAAATGCAGCTTGAACATCTGGAAGTTCACAGTTCATGTGTTGTTGAAACCTAGCTTGGAGAATTTGAGCATTACTTTGTTACCGTGCTAGATGAGTGCAATTGTGTGGTAGTTTGATCATTCTTTGGCATGGCCTTTCTTGGGGATTGAAACGAAAACTGACCTTTTCCAGTCCTGTGGCCACTGCTGAGTTTTCCAAATCTGCTGACATATTGAGTGCAGCACTTTCACAGCATCATCTTTTAGGATTTGAAATAGCTCAATTGGAATTCCATCACCTCTACTAGTAGATGAGGAGCCGCAAATGAAGCCTCACTTGTTCACCCACCGCTCACTTCCTGTAGTTCCTAACAGGCCAAGGACTGATACTGGTCCATGTGGATCGGGGATTGGGGACCCCAGCCCTATTTGAATTGAAGTCCTTTGGAAAACTTCCCTCTACCTTTATTTTCCTCATAATTATACATGGTAAAATCATAACCTCAGCAACATCATCCAATTCCCAACTCTGTTAGAGCAATTTTGGTAGGGTATTTTTTAAACCAAACAATGAATTCGGTTTTCTATTCTTGTGAAGAGTACCCCAAACTTGTTCTTCTATTATGATGGCAACATAGGCGTTCACACCTGCTGGCTCAGATGGTAAAGAATCTGCCTCCAATGCAGGAGACCCAGGTTCAATCCCCGGGTTGAAAGATCCCCTGGAGAAGGAAATGACAACCCACTCCAGTATTCTTGCCTGGACAATCTCATGGACAGAGGAATCTGGCAGGCCACAGCCCATGGAATTCCAAAGAGTTCAGGATTGACCTGACTGAAGTGATTAACACACACATACCTAAAAATGGCATTAGTATCTTAATGGGATGATCAAATCAAAAGGGAGAAAGTCAAATAAATCAGCTTATCAGATATAAAAGTGTTAACCTAGCTCAACTTACTCATTTTATCACTATGGAAACTGAGGCACAAAGGTGAAATTATGTACTCTTGGTTTCAGTTCATTGTCAGAGAATAAGGAAAATAAAAGTAATCAAAATACTGCCACAAAGCAGGTTTAAAAAGTTGTAAAGCTATGAATGGTATTTTGACACTGTTCTCTTATTTGTCAATGCTAATCACAGTCTTGTACAAATTGTAACAAACTGTAAAGATCTTTAAGGAAAAGATTAGATTATCAGATTTCTAGAAGTTTTAGAATATAATACAACCATTGGGTGAACTATCTAAATTAGTGATTAAATAAAAAATCATATTTCATATGCTTATCAAAACTTCAGAATTCTAAGATCTACATACTGCTAGGAAATTTTCTGCTATAGTTCCATAGAGATTTTCAGTTCGAGATTTTTTCCATTTTATCTCTGGCCTTTAATGCTTAGAGAGCTCTTGCTCCTTTTAATTTAAAACATTTTAAAATACAAAAATAAAATAGAAATGCAATAGACATATATAAGTATATGTAAATTGATAACATAAATGTTTACCATCATGTAAACAAATAAAAGATATAATTATTTATATCTTTTATTTAATAGGTTATAATTAATTTAATATGTATCTTTTATTTAATAGGTAATAATTAATTACCTATCTGAGAGTTTTGATATATGGTTTTCCTGGAGAAATACAATTTCACTTGGAAAGGGGCTGAATTTAGATCTTATCAAAAAGATAAAATTTTTACAAATTGTTGAAGAACTTGTCTACACTGGATATATTTTTGTGGGTTTTTTTAATTTGGAAATTCCAATCTTGTAACATATGAGGCTACTCAGTTCTCCCAGTCTGTCTTTGGCAATGGAACAAGCAAAACTGCATCGTGCTATCAAACAGGAAAATCTTCAAAAAGTAAATTAACATTTCAAACAGAAGAAAGAGGAAGTGTTTACTGAGACTTGTTTTTGAATTTTTTATGTTTTATGATTTGTGCATCTCATGAGGGGATTCAGAGCATCACTGAGAAAATATGGGAACACCTATCCTAAGAGCTGTGAACCACGATTCACTAATCTCAACAATAAAATGTTCCATGAATCAGAATCAAATGACATTTCCTGTAATTTCTGGTGCACAGTTTTGCTATAACAGTAGAGGTTTTATCCTTCAGTGAAGTGGAGACTTGGAAATGCACATTGTCTCTAATAAAGAGAAATGTATCCTCAGAAATTTCTGCTTAACATATTATCAACCTAAATATTTTCATCCATCCAACCCTCAAAGGTTGGGGAGTCTTCTTAGTAACTGAGAAGATGAATCCTGTCAACTATAAGTTGCCTTTGGCACTTGCTATCTGCCTTTACAAGGATTAAATCATGTGTTGCTATAGCTGCTGATTTTTAATGCCTCCTGAAAGGAGTTCAGGGTGGAGAGCAGACATGAGACACTCTGTGCTCTGGGAAAAACTGGCAAGGCAGGTCTTCAGATAGTTAGATACTCTTAGGAACTGATTTTATGAGTCAATTCTTGTTTCTCCCCCTTTCTAGGAAAGCACTAAAATCCTCTATGGAAATGACTGTTCCTCATGACTAGCAGAAAGCTTCATGAAACTAGAAGAAATTTTCTGGAAAAATATGTACTTGATCGCATGTATTTCCCCCTTCACCTAAATCACATGTATACTGACCTTCCCGCTTGACTCTTTCAAGCAGGTTCTCAGAGCTATCTGAGGTGCTGTCTCCCAGACTGAAGTCCTTATTTTGCCCCAAATAAGACTTAATTCACAACTCTTATGTTGTACATTTTTTTAAGTCTACAATCCATAACTATGTATGTATTTGTATACCCACTTATTAAATATCTTCTCTACCAGAACTGACATATCGTTGTTAAAGTTATGAAGCTTCTCTTATTTATCTTGGTAGTGTCCAAAACTAGAAAAGTCACTATTCAAAAATATTTGTTGAATGAAAGAGCAAACCAAACGTCATGGTTACCTGGATGAGCTAGCAATAGAAACATCTCTCAGTTCAGTTCAGTTCAGTTCAGTTGCTCAGTCGTGTCCAACTCTTTGTGACCCAACGAATCGCAGCGCGCCAGGCTCCCTGTCTATCACCAACTCCCGGAGTTCACTCAGATTCACGTTCATCGAGTCCGAGATGCCATCCAGCCATCTCATCCTCTGTCGTCCCCTTCTCCTCCTGCCCCCAATCCCTCCCAGCATCAAAGTCTTTTCCAATGAGTCAACTCTTTGCATGAGGTGGCCAAAGTTCCAGAGTTTCAGCTTCAGCATCATTCCTTCCAAAGAAATCCCAGGACTGATCTCCTTTAGGATGGACTGGTTGGCTCTCCTTGCCGTCTAAGGGACTCTCAAGAGTCTTCTCCAACACCACAGTTCAAAAGCATCAATTCGTCGGCGCTCAGCCTTCTTCACAGTCCAACTCTCACATCCATACATGACTACTGGAAAAACCATAGCCTTGACTAGACAGACTTTAGTCAGCAAAGTAATGTCTCTGCTTTTGAATATGCTGTCTAAGTTGGTCATAACTTTTCTTCCAAGGAGTAAGCGTCTTTTAATTTCATGGCTGCAGTCACCATCTGCAGTGATTTTGGAAACATCTGTAACAATACTAAAACTACAAAAGGGAGGACAACCAGGAGATTCTAATATGAACAACATTGAAGGCGGGAGCAAAAATACAAATTAAAAATAATGGACAGAAAATCACCATAGGATTTATGAGATGGGGGCGGGGCGGGGGGGTGGCTGTATTGTTTTAGAACTCAGCCTGTGAAAGTGAGCATTGCAATATCCCAATACATGATGTTTGACTACCTTGGGTTGAAAAGTAGGAAAGTATGAGTTTACCACACAAGCAAAATTATCTCCAACACTTAGAAAAGTTATTTTCACAAACCAGAAGGGAATATATTTTGGTCAGCCCAGGGGAACACTAACCATATCAAACATAAAAGGACCCAACAGCTTTGGAAAGAAACAAAAGCAACCTTATTATTCCCCTTCTATAATTCTAGAAACAAATGTTTCCATCAGGAAATGGCGCAGGCGTGAAACATCTCTCTCCCTGAAAATTCCATCTAGACAGTTAAAATTGGTATTGAATTGCTTGCCTAGATAAATATTTCATATTAAAAACACAAACATTTTTGTTTGGGATGTTACAATTTAATATGAAGTAACTTCTCCTGATAGGATAATGTGACTGTTGCTTAGTGATATTTTAATGTAACTTTATGTTTTAGTCAAGAATACATTCTCATGATTCAGGGGGAAAAAAATGATCTCTTTTTTCCCCACATTATATTTTGTTGCTTGTCTTACTGAAGATGCTTAAAGAAAACCTAGACTATTTGTTTACTGGTTTCCTTATTATCTAGGCAAAAAAAAAAAAGCAAGAACACTTAAAGACACAGTTCACATGTTGTCAGGATTTCACTTTACTACAATCTTTGCCCTACACAAATGTCTGGCATCTAAGACTAGAAAACATTTAGGTTCTTGCTCCTACCAATGCCTGAATATCTTTGCAAGAATTTCCCTAACACTTCATGGGAAAAAACTTAAAACCTCAGTAATTTTATCTTCTAGTAGACTCTTCATTGCTATAAACTTAGCTCTAGTCTCTACCAATTTGATCTTATTTGGGACTTTAACTGTTGCTTCCTTCGACATAATACAGTTGTTCTCAAGAAATAAGACATGTCCCAAGTGATTACGGCCATGGCTGAATGAAGTTTACTGCTGGTGCTGCTGTTTAGCCACTAAGTTGTGTCTGACTCTTTGTGACCCCATGGACTGTAGCCCACCAGGCTCCTCCATCCATAAGATTTTCCAAGGCAAGAATACTGGAGTGGGTTGTCATTTCCTTCTCCAGAGGATCTTCCTGAACCAGGGGTTGAACCTGTCTCTTACATCTCCCGCATTGGCTGATGAGTTCTTTATCAAAAAATCTACAAACAACAAATGTTGGACAGCGTGTGGAGAAAAGGTAACCCTCTCACACTATTGATGAGAATATAAATTGTCATTTCTGATCTAAAAGAACCATAGCATAGAGTATCATGAAAGCAAATACTTATTGGCATAACCTAAAAATATATATTTTTAATCTATAAGTTACATTGTAACTGGAGATATAAAATGTGAAGCTGTCATCACTGAGGCCAGTGATAACCTTTTCAAAATTTATTAACAGGATTCTGATTGAAAATTACAAATAATTAAATTAATAATTTCATCTTTTACTTAATTTTGAGAATAAACCCTTAATAAAATCAGTATGCATTCTAATTGTTTATTTACACAATATTAATATTCAGACAGAAGGATCACTAAAGCACAGTTAATTAAATATAAATTAATGTGGTGGAATATTTAATTATCTTTTCTACACCTCACGACTAATGATTATGTAAATGTCTTCCATTTAATCTTGTTGCCAGGAAATTAACTTAATGGCCTTCAACAAATGAACATTTTGTATGCATTACAGGACACTTTATCTAAAATTTAACAGCATGGTATTAGTTTCAGATAATAACATGATTACACAGTTTAAAATGCAAATGTATATAATACTTTTGCTCCTCCTCCAACCTTTTGTACAAAGGAGACTAAAATTGTTCAAGTGTCACTCAATAATCCAGGTTTGAACATGTGAAAGATTTCCTTGCTTATCATTGAGGAAGCCAGCACCTTTTTTAAAGGAAATGATTCCAAAGAAAAAAGGCAAGTCCCTTTTCAGTGGACAGTTAAATCAATGATTTCACATGATGCCACATTTAAAAGTAAATTACTTTGGATGTCAGAGGATGGCAGGACCATTGGCATTCTGAGTGGTTTCTCCAAGTTTGGGGAATTTTCTGAAGTGCCAGCACTTTGGGATATGTTAACAAAACCTTGGGACTTGTAACCCTCTCGTGGAATTGAAGCCCAGGACTAATTACAAGTCTCATTAGATATCACTGAAAATGTGAGAGACAGAGGCTTAATTTCCCAGAGAGAGTGGTCCTTGTCTTGAACAATTTCAATGAATAGACATCCCATATATAAATGAATAGAAATGATCTGTCCTACACTGTGTGGGAGATCCCATATAGGAGAATGGTAGACAGATGAACAGCCAGGCATTTCTCATTTCGCTGACTCTAGTAGGTGTTGTTGCTACTCCCTACATAACTCCCTGTTCTTATCACTTCAGAGATTACCAGCCAACTGACAATATCAGCATCTCATTTCCTGAGATTTTTTTTTCCCCCACGAGAGGCCACTTTGCTGCCTACCTGCCAGATCGAGTTACAAGGTCTGGGACTGTAACAGCAGCCTTCAATCAGTGATTAGACTTGGTATATTAATGACCCAGCTACCTCGCTTATCCCTTGGGTGAAAGTTTTGAAGCATATGTTTTGAGTTTCCTATTTGAATGGAGTTCTAGTGCAAAGTGGCTTGAAAATGCACCCCTTATTGTGTCTCCTTCTCTGCTTCATTACCCAATTCCCTTACCAGTATTTATTTCACTTCTCAAAAAACAAATTTCTATGCATTTATGTCAAGGCTATATATTGTTACCCTGCTTATTAAACTTCTATGCAGAGTACACCATACGAAATGTTGGGCTGGATGAAGCACAAGATGGAATCAAGATTGCCAAGAAAAACATCAATAGCCTCAGAGATGCAGATAACACCACCATTAGAGCAGAAAGCAAAGAGGAAATAAAGAGCCTCTTGATGAAAGTGAAAGAGAAGAGTGAAAAAGACGGCTTAAAACTCAATATTCAAAATACAAAGATCATGGCATCTGGTCCCATCATTTCATGGCGAATAGATGGGGAAACAATGGAAACAGTGACAGACTTTATTTTCTTGGGCTCCAAAATCACTGCAGATGGTGACTGCAGCTATGAAATTAAAAGATGCTTCCTTCTTGGAAGAAAAGTTATGACCAATCTAGACAGCATATTGAAAAGCAGAGACATTACTTTGCCACAAAAGGTCGGTATAGTTGAGGCTATGGTTTTTCCTAGTCATGTGTGGATGTAAAAATTGGACCATAAAGAAGGCTGAGTGCCAAAGAAGTGATGCTTTTTAACTGTGGTGTTAGGGAAGACTCTTGAGAGTCCCTTGGTCTGCAAAGAGATCAAACCAGTCAATCCTGAATATTCATTGGAAGGACTGATGTTGAAGCTGAAACTCCAATTGTTTGGCCACCTGATGTGATTTACTGACTCATTGGAAAAGACCTTGATGCTGGGAAAGACTGAGGCAGGAGAAGAGGACCGAGGACCAGATGGCTGGATGGCATCACCAATTCAATGGAGGTGAGTCTCAGCAGGCTCCAGATGGTGAAGGACAGGGGAGCCTGGTGTGCTGTAGTTCTTTGGGTCACCAAGAGTCGGACACAACCAAGAAACTGAACAACATCTTTACTCAGCCTCTGTTTCTGGGGAAGTCCAAACTAAGACATTGTTTGTTTGCTGGTGGGGGAAATCAATTAAGTTAGACATGGCTTTAAGATGGGATTCATGTAAGATCTAGGAATTTCTAAATGTATTCGATCATACCTATTACTCCCTTGCTCAATCTCTGAAGGGGTTGTATAGAAAAAAATAATAAATACCAAGATAACTAAGTAAGAAGGTTCATTACTTATCATATATTTTAAGTGCTTTACACATATAGGCTCATTCACTTCTCAAAGAAACTCAACAATACAGACCTTACTGTGTGTATACCCACATGCTCAGTCGCTTCAGTCATGTCTGACTCTTTGTAACCCTATGGACTGTAGTCCATGGGATTCTCCAGGCAAGAATACTGGAGTGGGTTGCTGTGCCCTCCTTCAGGGGATCTTCCCACCCCTGGGATCAAACCCACATCTTTTAGGTCTCCTGCATTGGCAGGTGTATGAGGAGCCCCACATACCACTATAATGCCCCCCCAAATTCCTTGCTTATAACAATGGCTACTTTATTAAATCTCAGGATATTTTGACCTAAGAATCTAGGCAAGTCTAAATTGATTCTCTTGTCCCTCATGACATTCAGAGAAGACACTGGTTGTATTAAGCTGAAATGTGGGCTGGTTTAGAGGGGTGAAAGTGACTTCATTCATTCATCTGGCACAGTTGGAAGAGTGGCTAGGAGGCTGGGAGCACCTTCAGCTGGCCTTTCCAGCATGGTGGTCTCTATAATAGTCTGACATCTTATTGGTAACTCAAAGCTCCCAGAGAAAGGATTCCATGAAAAGGGAGCATAAGCTGCCAGTTTCCTCAGATGTGGGTCTGGTCATTGGCACTGAGTCACTCCTAAAGTGATTCCTGAGTCATTTCCTGGTCAAGGGAATCACTCCTCAGGTTGTTTAAGGGGAAGGGGAGAGAATTTGTAACCATCTTTAATCTTCCACGTTACGTTAAGTAGCTCACTGGCATAAATAGTAGAGCCAGATAACCCAGAAACGCTAATTTCACCATGCTTAATAACAATAGCCAGAAAGAAAGTAATGTTTGTGGAATATCATGAGATAATGATTCAAGTTACTAAACTGTATTAAGTAACATTTTTGTTCAGTTTGATAAAAACATAACCACTTTCCTTGGATAAGGGCATGGAAACCCACTACAATATTCTTGCCTGGAGAATCCCCATAGACAGAGAAGCCTGGCAGGCTACAGGCCATGAGGTCAACAAAGAGCTGGACATGACTAAGTGAGTAAACACATAACCACTTTCCTAATAAATTGAAAAATAAATAAATTTATAAATATAGCCTGGTTAGTATATAATGGTTTAATTTAAAATTGAAGAATTTATTCCAGATTGATTTATCAGACTTATATGATAAGTGATCAATGGTCAATACAAGTGCACACACTAATAAAAGCAGCATACAGTAAGAGTTTATGCACATTGGGAAAATACATTTTAAAAGTCTGGCTTAAGACCTCAATTATTTCTAGTACAAAAATTCTGCAAAGTTTATATTCTTTTGTGATAATCAATCTCAGAATGATTAGATGAAATGCCCAAGTCAGAGGGTCAGATTATCTACACTGACCCATATGAATTTCAAGCCTGTGTTATCTCACCTAAAATATTGTTTTTCAGATGAGCAGATCACTGATCAAATCTTCCCGTGTTTATAGATTTTTAAACAAACTAAAAGCTATTGAAATGGCAAAAAATCTTACAGATCTGTTACAAACCCAGTAATGCTTTGTTTTAGGTATTTATTTTTCATCATTTATACCATTTTTTAGTATTATTACTATGGCTTCACTAACATTAGATACTCTTTGTCAGTATCTCTGCAGACAAACATATATGGTTCAATTACTTTTAAAAAAAAGAGAGAGACGGGGTAGAAATAGAACTAGAGATTCACTGGATTCACTTCAAATCTCACAGTTCTCATTATTCAAGTCTTACATCAGTACAGAATTTAGTGAAGGACGGGGCCTTACAAGGGCTTCCTTGGTGGCATGAGTGGTAAAGAATCTGCCTACCAATATAGGAGATTTAAAAGACATGGTTTTGATCCCTGGGTTGGGAAGATCTCCTGGAGTAGAAGATGGCAACCCACTCCAATATTCTTGCCTGGAAAATTCCATGGACAGAGGAGCCTGGTGGGCAATAGTCCATGGAGTTGCAAAGGTTAGGACATGATTGAGCATGCATAAGCTGCCTTCCAATGTATTTAACATTATCAATCATATGCAATGGGAGGACAGTTCTCTCAAGCATTTACATCTTACTAATAATGAACATAATGTTATATTAAATGAATGATATCTTCAAAGCATTTTAAAGAAACTTCAAAATCTTTAATATTTTGTCAAAAGAAATACAGTTTTACTAATTGAGTTGGTGGGATTTATATATGTTACACAATGAATCTCAGCCAATCATTATTAATCACTGATCACAATTAATATAGTTCTTCACCTCCATTTCTCATAAAAAATAGAAAAATTTTAGTATTTATAATGACAAACCCTATTTTGCTATTTTCATCTGTAAAAACAAATGACTTTTTGACATGTTCCAGAAAATCAACCTAGAATGTATCCTATACAAGAACTTGGGTTTCCTTAGTAGCTCAGCTGGTAAAGAATCCTACAATGCAAGAGACCCCAGTGCAATTCCTGGATCAGGAAGATTCCCTGGAGAAGGGTTAGGCAACCCACTCCAGTATTCATGGGCTCCCATGGTGGCTAAGATGGTAAAGAATCCCCTTGCAACGCAGAAGACCTGGGCTCTATCCCTGGGATCTCTGGGTTGAGAAGATCCCCTGGAGGAGGGCATAGCAACCCACCCCAGTATTCTTGCCTGGAGAATCCCCATGAACAGAGGAGCCTGGCAGGCTACAGTCCATGGGGTCACAAAGACTCCAACACTACTGAGCGACTAAGCACAGCGCAATACAAACAAGAACTTAAATTAGGCTTTATAGGAAATTGGGTAATATATTTTTCTTTATTCAGCCTTACTCCTGGCGAGGAAAGTTGGAGAAGATGCTGGATTTCCTTAGCGGTCTCATGTTCCACTTTCTATCCTTGGGAAAAATGCAGTGTAAATATAATAGCCCTGACCCTGTCCTCTTTGTAGACTATGGTTAAGACTTTGGGACCAGGGCAGAGAAAGTACTGGAAGGTGGTACTCTTGCTACCTCTTTCCTCTGCAGGAACTGGGGAAAAAAATAGTTCTATATATGCACACTTTAAAAAATTTATGTAAAGGTGTTCAGAAAAAACAGATTCCACTTCTAACATAGTTTAAGACTTGATCAAACCAGAATCTACAGTTGAGCAGAAGAGAGGAAGAAGGAAAAGAAAGACTGATGGAGGTTAATCCTTAAGAACCACTCAGTCACATGTTATAAGATTCAGTACCAAGTGAATATTCAGCCACGAGTTACTAAAATACGATCACAGGAGGCAGAGCAGAAAATAGAGACATATAAGCACCAATTCCACCATGATCTAGGAATAATTCATTTTTTTCAGATATTGACATCAGGTTAATATCTCTTTAGTTTGCATGATTTTAACTAACACAGGCTCTTTGGTGCCAAGTAATAATTGTCACAGTATTACCAATTCATCTTAAGAGAAAAAATGTTTTCTTCCTGTTTGAGTCTCAGCCTATACTAGAGAATGTTACAAATAGGAAAGGTTTCTAAAAGGCTCTTGAGGACACAAATCCAGTCTCAATTCTACAGGTAATAATAACTGTATATGTTGAGAAGTTACAACAGAAACATCACATAAATTCAGACTTAATTCCTAATAAATATGCGAAGGCTCATCATTTCGCTAAAGACCGAAGGAAACACTAAAATCTATAAAAATCTGTTGCACAAACTGGAACCTCTGGGTTCCTCTTGTCTGAGTTGGAAAGTAAATGTATAACTCCTATATTCTGCATTCTTGAAGCTGGGCAAAGCAGTGGGGGTTTCAATTAAAAACCACAGGAATGGAAAGGAATATGTCAATAAAACCACAGACCTGTAAGGACGGTGTACTAGTTTGCAAACAAACACAGCAAGCCTTCTTGGAGTATGAGTCTATAACTGTATATTTAAACTGAGTGTGTGATGGTGGAGGTAACTGTCTCAGCGTGGTTTTCTCTCATTTCATATACAGGGAAATTCAGACTTGCATCCTTGGTTCCGTGTAGCAAAAGCAATGAGGAAATAGCTTAACTGGAGAATGCATCACCGAGGTGGGAAAAGCTGAAATGATACTAAATCTGCCTTTTAAGTAGGAAGATCATTAAAGTTAGAGAATTTCAAGGCTGAACCAACATGCAGTCGGTAATCGTGGAAAATTAGTTTTTTCAAATATAGACATCAGGTTAACATTCATTTAAATTACATGGTTTTCACTATAAGGTTTCTGCAAACAGTGTCTGACATTAGACTGTATTTGTTGAGTAATCAATTGGTTATAGAGGAGTATAATCAGTACATAAAATACTACATATTTTACAAGGATTAAATCAGAATAAAAGCAGTCAAGTTGAACAGAGCACAGGCAAAGTATTTAATTTATAATTCATGGTACATAGCTGTGGTTTTTTTTTTAAGATGTAATGTATTACAAATTTTTAAGAGAAGATAGCTATGTGGGAAAAATTGGACAGTTTAGTTGGTTTATTAATTAGGCTAAATGTTGCTTAACTTTGCTACCAGTTAATAACTGGTTTTAAATATATTGGCTTCTCATTATGCTTGAACAGTTCATGAAATTAATCTTATTGACTGCCTAGTGCATTCAGAGACTGTTTGAAGCCCAAAGAAAAATCCATGATATTTTTAGGTAAGAACTATCTCAGCTGACACTCACAAAGAAATCTTTATTTTTCTTTCTACAGAAAACATGTTTATTTTATCCATACTGAAGAATAATAGAAATAAAAGTCAGATTTGTTTATTTGCCAGCGTTTTGATGCTTACCATACTGCACAATCTAATGAAACATGGTGGTAGACACAGAACTTATTGTGGGGTTTATTTTATAGAGGGTTTTCTTCCTGAGTAAAAGATAAAAAAGATGGGATAAAAGTGAACATACTTTACTTTCTGAGCTTCCTATATATTGTAAAGAATATATAGTACGGTGCTTCAGGAAATTCAAAGACTGTGAGAAGTCTTGTACTTCCTAAACAATTCATTTTTATGAGTTATAAACTTCAGAGTTTGATAAAGACTTAATTCTAAATCTCTCATCTTATTAGTTAGTTGTTACCTTATTAGTCAGTTGTGGTTATCTTATTAGTCAGTTGTGGAGTCTTCTGTATAATATCATGATAGTAAAGTCACTCAGTCGTGTCCTACTCTTTGCGATCCCATGAACTGTAGCCTACCAGGCTCCTCCATCCATGGGATTTTCCAGGCAAGAATACTGGAGTGGGGTGCCATTTCCTTCTCCAGGATATCTTCCTGACCCAGGGATTGAACCCAAGTCTCCTGCATTGTAAGTAGATGCTTTATCATCTGAGCCTCCAGGGAAGTAATATAATGATATAGCACAATAATTATGGGCTATGCTATTTTGAAGTCAAAACAAAACAAAAAAAAACATAAATTTTAAAAATGGATCATAGCATCCTTCTATTTGAAAATATAATCTTAGAGATTAAAAACAGAATGTAGTTCAAGTTTTATCATAATCTATTACTCCCTGCTATGTCTCCCAGGTTTATTCAGTCCAGTCTCTGACACATAATAGATCTTAATAAATAGAGGTTGGGTAGATAAATAAAAGAATTAACAAATCAGGTAGAGATAGATCTAAAAGCTAGAGTTTCTAAACAGTGCTTTCCACTGCTTCTTTTTTAAAGGATATCTGTTGCATCATAAAAATGATGTGAAATGCCTTCCTCCCTTAGGCATTACAATTTTGAGATCACATCACAGCCAAGTTAATATTTTCATGAAGAGCATCACATTAGAAATGGACACCATGAAAAATCAATATCCATATTTTTGTTGGATGAAAAGTAATACAGAAAACACAAAAATCAGTATTTGATCTTAAGAATCATAAAATTTCTGTAAGGATCTATAGTTGCTACAAATTATTTTTAAAAGAACAATTATGATTAGCCCTTATTCTTAACCTACTGTGATATATTATTATATTTGGGATAAAATACCAAATATTAAATACTGAATTCCCAAAATGCTGCTTAGTTAAATGGAAGCATATAATAGATTATTAAAAATCAGTTAACACAAAGCATACTGGAGTAGCTGTAGTTATTTATCTGATTTAATGTGTATACAAATTAAAAGGTTAAAGTCAATAATAAGCTGAAAAAGCTAAACAAATTAAGACATAATGCATTTATCATTTGCTAAATGGTTTGACATTTATTTAAAATAAGAAACCTGCTAAATCATCTCTCAAGATAAAAAAGGTCAACTTTATGTATTAAAATGAATGTCAATTAAAAATTTTAAATGTTTTCAAGCTCCTGATATAAATACTGTGAGGATACAAACACTAATAATATATTAATACTTAATAATAATAAACTGGCTATAGTTGAGCTGCTGCTATGATTCAGTAAAGTTAAACCATTTTTAACACCTACCTGCTTCATCTCACACTAA
The DNA here is from genome assembly GCF_014754425.2 of Oryx dammah. Classification (NCBI taxonomy): domain Eukaryota; kingdom Metazoa; phylum Chordata; class Mammalia; order Artiodactyla; family Bovidae; genus Oryx; species Oryx dammah. The sequence continues at coordinate 37,557,898 of NW_024070197.1, forward strand.
CTGCCGAATTATCTATTTTAGTTTCAATACAGACAACAATGGGCTTCACAAGTGGTGCTCTTGGTAAAAAACATGACTGCCAATGGAGGAGATGTCAGAGACGCAGGTTCAATCCCTGGATCAGGAAGATCCCCTGGATGAGGGCATGGCAACCCACCCTATTATTCTTGCCTATAGAATCCCATGAAGAGAGGAGCCTGGCAGGATACAGTCCACGGGGTCACACAGAGTCAGACACAACTGAAGCAATTTAGCACACACACATATACAGCCAGCAATAACTGATGTTATGGGGCCAAGGACATGTACCTATAAGGACACGCACCTTGACTTATAGATACTCATTTACCCATAAGTCAAAATCTGTTTGAACCCAAGGTTCATACTTTTTCTTTAAACTGAAATTGAGTATATGTGAAAACTTGCATTCATGCACACACATAAATATATACACACACAAATTAACTCATAAAACAAAAAAATCTATAGAAATAAACTATTTTCCATCACCTCCAAACTTACAGATAACAATTAATATTTGGTAGTATTTTCTTCCAATATTACTCTCTATGTATATTTACAGTATTGTATATTTATACCTAAATGATAAGGAGGCATTCAAAAATAAATCAAGGTTATATGAATTTTAAAAGTCATTAAGTGAAAGTGAAGTTGCTCAGTCGTGTCCGACTCTTTGCGACCCCATGGACTGTAGTCTACCAGGCTCCTCTGTCCATGGGATTTTCTAGGCAATGGTCCTGGAGTGGATTGCCATTTCCTTCTCCTTTAAAAGTCATTAAACATCTTTAAATATTGCTTAAAGAATCTCAAGCATTGAATTTATCAAAATATTTCTTTTTTCAATAAATAGTTACTTAAATTACTATTAAGCTTCCCTCGTGGCTCAGACAGTAAGGAATCCTCCTGCAATGCAGGAGACCTGGGTTGGATCACTACATCAGGAAGGCCCCCTGGGGAAAGGAATGACTACTCACTCCAGTGTTCTTGCCTGGAAATCCCATGGACAAAGGAGCCTGGTGGGCTACAATTCATGGGGTCACAAAGAGTGGGTCCTGACTGAGTGACCAACTCTTTCACTCTCAAATTATTGTTAATCACAGTTACAAATAAAGATATTACATATTATTTTTAACCATTTCTCTCATTATTGAATTCCTCAAAGTTGGATTCCTGTTAAAAAAAAGTGCACTGACATTTTTAGAGCTCTTGATGAAGACGGGATTTTTTATAGCAATTGATATGGATGTGAATTATCTGAATGATGGATATTTATTGAGATGACTATTTTGGTTAAAATCTATCAGAATATAAGGTCAAAGCTTAGTTGTGTTTAAAACTTTTATTAAGACATGTGCATGCTGCTAAGTCACTTCAGTTGTGTCTGACTCTGTGCAACCCCATGGACTGTAGTCTGCCTGGCTCCTCTGTTCATGGGATTCTTTTTTTTTTTTTTATTTATTTATTTTTTAAATTTTTACTTTATAGTTCTGTATTGGTTTTGGCATACATTGACATGAATCCACCACAGGTGTACATGCGTTCCCAAACATGAACCCCCCTCCCACCCCCCTCCCCACAACATCTCTCTGGGTCATCCCCGCATACCAGCCCCAAGCGTGCCATATCCTGCATCGGACATAGACTGGCAATTCGATTCTTACATGATATTATACATGTTTCAATGCCATTCTCCCAAATCATCTCACCCTCTCCCTCTCCCACTGAGTCCAAAAGTCCGTTCATGGGAGGGATTCTTCAGGCAAGAATACTGGAGTAGGTTGCCATACCCTTCTCCAGGGGATCTTCCCAACCCAGGGATCAAACACTCATCTCTTATGTCTCCTCACTGGCAGGCAGGTTCTTTACCACCAGTGCCACCTGGGAAGACATAGAGAGTTCAATAAAACACTCAAACTTTGTACTTTTTGAGCAGGATGTTTTTGAATTGTCTTGAACTTTTTGAGTAGCACTTTTCATTTTTTGTACTGTTACTCAAGCTGACTTGGATTTAAGATTTATATTGTTAGGCCAAAAAAAGAAAGAAAAAAAAATCTGAAACAGTTTTAGTAAAATTCAGTTGGAAAATGTGAAATCACAAAAAACAAATTAGTCAAGCTTAATTTACCAACCATGTTCACATTAGGTACCAGACCTAAAAAAATTCTGTTTGAGAAACTGTGTGCCCATCATATCCAGCATTCACAGGAGACCCCTGAGGCCCATGGGACATTCATTACCAGCAACCCATTCACAGCCTAGTGATCACTCCCCTGCCAGCTGGCTGGACACATGGATGAATAAGGAAACGGTTTTCGTGACTGCCACAGGAGCAGTGAGTTGGCAGGGAGCCAAGCCATCTTCGTTAGCCAGCTGGCACCTGGGAACTCCTTAACTCTCAGTGGGTTAGCACGTCCAAGGCATGCAGAGTTCACTGCCAGGAAACCAACATGTGGAAAGGCAGTCTCCCAAAGAATCAGGGAGCACTCCCTTCATGAATAACTGCCTCATTCACAGATTTAGGCACCTCAGAAAATGCTGAAACCAGAAAAACTGGCATCGCTCCTGAGGTTCACGTGCTTATTATACTGACTCATTTATCTGTTGACCTTCAGAAAATGCTTTTTTTTTTTCAAGACATTCAGTAGAATCCTTACCAAGTGGTGGACTGCTTGAGTCGATTTGTTTTGAAACAGCCCCTTTTCATGATTGGAGTCCTGATGCATTAAAAGCACCTCTATTCATTCCCAGCAGGGTCCTGGTTTGGATGATATAGATATAGCCACTCGACTACTTACAAAATACCTACACTGAGTTTTGGGCCAAAATAACTAAAAGGACCAAATGGCTGATTCTCAAGGAGAGAACAAGTGAGATGACAACCCTATATATTTTTAAAACTTGAGGGGTTTATTATAAAAATTTCAGATATTTATAAGATTTATAAGTCTTATAAAATTTTTTGTGTATAAAATAATATATTATGAACCTCTACATACCCATCACCCAACTTCAACAACTCTCAACTTTTTCCTTTCCTATTCTAAACTTTATATGTAACTAAACAAAACATGACTTCCTTGAATTCTCACTCTGTCACAATGTTAAGGAAGTATTCACTGAGGTTCTCAGGTGGTGCAGTGGTAAAGAATCTGTATGCCAATGCAGGAGACACCGTTTTTATCCCTGGGCCAGGAAAAATACCTGGAAAATGAAATGGCAACCCACTCCAGTATTCTTGCCTGGGAAATCCCAAGGACAGAGTCTGGTGGCTACAGGTCATGGAGCTGCAAAGAGTCAGACATGACTGAGCAGCAGAGCGCACACACACACACACGTGCAAAACTAGTCCTGGAGATTGTTTCAAGGGAGTCCAAGAGAAAGCAAAGAGTTGCACATCAGCCCCCCAGTGTTCACAACAAATGTTAACACTACTACAAAATCTCTACCAGGCTGAAGAAACTATTTTTGCATGTGTTTTGCTAGGATAGCTAGCTAGATAACAGACACATAGTAGATGATGGGTATCAGTTCAGTTCGGTTCAGTCGCTCAGTCGTGTCCAACTCTTTGCAACCCCATGAATCACAGCACGCCAGGCCTCCCTGTCCATCACCAACTCCCGGAGTTCACTCAGACTCACCTCCATCAAGTCAGTGATGCCATCCAGCCATCTCATCCTCTGTCATCCCCTTCTCCTCCTGCCCCCAATCCCTCCCAGCATCAGAGTCTTTTCCAGTGAGTCAACTCTTCGCATGAGGTGGCCAAAGTACTGGCGTTTCAGCTTTAGCATCATTCCCTCCAAAGAAATCCCAGGGTTGATCTCCTTCAGAATGGACTGGTTGGTTGGATCGTCTTGCAGTCCAAGGGACTCTCAAGAGTCTTCTCCAACACCACAGTTCAAAAGCATCAATTCTTTGGTGTTCAGCTTTCTTCACAGTCCAACTCTCACATCCACACATGACCACTGGAAAAACCATAGCCTTGACTAGACAGACCTTTGTTGGCAAAGTAATGTCTCTGCTTTTCAATATGCTTTATAGGTTGGTCATAACTTTTCTTCCAAGGAGTAAGCATCTTTTAATTTCATGGCTGCAATCACCATCTGCAGTGATTTGGGAGCCCCCAAAAATCAAGTCTGACACTGTTTCCACTGTTTCCCCATCTATTTGCCATGAAGTGATGGGACTGGATGCCATGATCTTCATTTTCTGAATGTTGAGCTTTAAGATGATGGGTATAGTTTTCATAAATCAAATCACACATATTAAGATCCTGCAGAATTAGTGTTAATCTGAAAAAATAGTCAACTTATAAACATAACCATATATTTTTAAACCATGGTATTTGGAATGATACAGTTTTATAAAATTAAATTTTACCTATCTACATAGACCCTGTAGGCAATCATATCAATATATGATTTATCTGGGGCCAAGAAAAATAGTGTCTTGGGAGAAATATACATGTGTTGTTCTTCATGGATGCAAACCACAAAGAAAAAATTGAAATTTCTGGTAATGCACTCTTCCAACAATCCAGTTATTAAGCACTTTCTGTGTTTTAAGTTCTGTGCCAGAACTGCGGTGAAAAAGAGACACTGCACTGTGGGGAAAGATATTTCCTGTGGCCATTGTCTATTTTGTCAAACTTTGGGAAATGGTGAAGGACAGGGTAGCCTGGTATGCTGCAGCCCACGGAGTCACAAAGAGTCAGAGGCAACTTAGCAAAAGAACAACAACCTTGTCTATTTAGTTGTTTAAATGCTTTTTATTCACTCCTTAATTAATCATTCATCAATTATTTGTTGAGTACCTACTATTTTTGAGTCTCTTCTAAGTATTGGGGATATAATACCAAAAACCCCACACACCATGTCTGTTCTCATGGTGCTTTCATTTTAGGCTGATTGAGGACAGCAGGCAAAAAATAATGAAGAGAAGCAGTTAATCTGACCCAGGCGGGAAGATGTTGCAGGGTGGAAGAAAGAGGAGAAATTCCTGGATGACATAAACTCACTCTTTAAAACAAAGAAGAGTTAGGTAGGGAAGGAGAATAGAAATAAAGGAAGGTCAAGAGATAGCATTTGCCAAGATTATAAAATGGGAGACTGTCTGTTCCTAATTCAGTTCAGTTCGGTCACTCAGTCGTGTCCGACTCTTTGTGACCCCATGAATTGCAGCACGCCAGGCCTCCCTGTCCATCACCAACTCCCGGAGTTCACTCAGACTCATGTCCATTGAGTTGGTGATGCCATCCAACCATCTCATCCTCTGTCGTCCCCTTTTCCTCCTGCTGCGAATCCCTCCCAGCATCAGAGTCTTTTCCAATGAGTCAACTCTTCACATGAGGTGGCCAAAGTACTGGAGTTTCAGCTTTAGCATCATTCCTTCCAAAGAACACCCAAGGCTGATCTCCTTTAGAATGGACTGGTTGGATCTCCTTGCAGTCCAAGGGACTCTCAAGAGTCTTCTCCAACACCACAGTTCAAAAGTATCAATTCTTTGGTGCTCAGCTTTCTTCCCAGTCCAACTCTCATATCCATACATGACCACTGGAAAAACCATAGTCTTGACTAGACGGATCTTAGTCGGCAAAGTAATGTCTCTGCTTTTCAATATGCTATCTAGGTTGGTCATAACTTTCCTTCCAAAGCATCTTTTTTGGGCTCGAAAATCACTGCAGATGGTAACTGCAGCCATGAAATTAAAAGACGCTTAATCCTTGGAAGGAAAGTCTGTTCCTAGACTTAGTTGTATTTGACACCTACTTGTGGCTCAGATGGTAAAGAATCTGCTGTGATGCAGGAGACCTGGGTCCAATCCCTGGGTCGGGAAGATCCCCTGGAGAAGGGAATGGCTACCCACTCCAGTATTCTTGCCTGGGGAATCCCATGGACAGAGGAGCCTAGTGGGCTACAGTCCATGGGGTCACAGAATCAGACACAACTGAGCAACTAATAGTTTAACTTTCATAAGTACCATGGATAAGTGCTTTGCTCTTGTTTTCACAGTCCTAGCTCCAAAAGACTACTCATGAAACAATTTTGATTAGATTCCTCTAAAAGGGACTGCTTTTTCCAAAAAACAAACAAATGAAACACAAAAGCATGCACTGTGGATATGAGTTAACAAGAGATTTTTCATAGTTCTCATGGATTCTGCATTTTCTTCCTCTCTCTGGAGATCCTCACTTCTTAGACAACAGAGTCAGCCTCATCTCTCAGTGGCCAACACTCACCACAGTATCTTTAGCCATGATGATGCCACAGAAACAGACTGTATTCCTTCTGCTTCTGTTCAATGGTCATTTTGTTTGGCCCCTGTTAACTTCTACCCATTTGGTCACCAGCCCCCATTCTTCCTTTTGCCCCAAGACCTGGACTATGTGAGTGTCTCATACAAGGGTATTTTCACACCAGGACCTTTGCCTTTGTAGTTTTCTCTGCCAGGAAGAGAGAATTGATATTCATATATTTTGCTCTCTCATGCCCTGCTGGAGTCAGCTAAAACGTTGTTTTGTCAGTGAATGCTTCCTGACCATGCTGGAGAAAACAGCAATAACCATTTGCCTAATCACCCTTACCTCACTTAAGCTTTTTCCTTTCAATTGTTATTGCAATATGATACATTTTTTTTTCATTTTTAAAAGAAATGATCTTCTTACACTATATTCTATAAGGAAGGGGATTTTGTTTGTTTTATTCACTGCTGAGTCTTTGATATATAAAACAGTGCTTGGTACAATGTAGATGTGCTCACTGAACAAACAAACCAATGAATGAGAGAGACCATGTCAACCCTAGATAGTACCATGCTTTTTCTTAGAGCATTACAACATCCAAGGGTCAGTGTTAGGGAGAACATTGGTAGCAACTTGGTAGAAAGTAAAGAGTTTCTGGGGCTTCCTTGTTGGCTCAGATGGTAAAGAATCTGCCTGCAATGCAGAAGACCTGGGTTTGATCCCCAGTCAGGAAGATCCCCTGGAGAAAGGAAAGTATTCTTGCCTGGAGAATTCCATGTTGGTATTTTAAAATGACATGGACTCATGGACTCACCTGGTGGTCCAGTGGCTAAACTCCTCGCTCCCAATGCAACATGCCTGGGTTCAATCCTTGATCAGAGAACTAGATCCCACATGCCTCAAATAAGAACCCCCAGGCCACAACTAAAGATCGATGCTGCTACTAAGACCCAGTGCAGCTCCCCCACCAAAATATATATATATATATATATATATATATATATATTTTATGACATGGATTCACAGCTGTCCTTTGCATTTGGGCTTGCCATGATTAATTAAATGTCCCACCAGGGCATGGGAAACCTTGTTGTCAACCTGTTTCCATATCTGCAAAAGAAGTTAGGCTTAGGAACTACTACAGAATTATAAAAGCTATACCAACACTTTGATTGTTAAAATAATGTCACCAGTTAATCTGTTACTGTATGCGGAGTAGAATAATAAACCTTCCTTCAGGTTGAACTGTCAAAGTAGAGTTCTGCAGAATGCCTCCTTGATGAAGAGTACAGCTCTTCTCCTTAGATTAAATTGGAAAAGTGACAATTATACATTTCATGCATTCCAGACTTCATAGGACAGTTTCATCATAATATCTACTTACAAAACTGTGTAGAGTGTGGTGGTGTTAAACAGCACATATTTTTAATTTAAAATCCATTAGCATTTCACATAATTAATTAGAATTTTACACTCCAGTGATTTTTGGTTCCCTACAGAAAATTGAGCACACAGAATATAATTTGATTTAATTTTTGGTTTAGGTTTAATCTACCTTAAACATTTTTTAAAAATATCTCAGGGGAAATTTTAACTACTTAAAATTTTGTATTTTTTCTTTAGTAAACTCAGCATTCTATTTTAATATTCTTGGGTGAAGGGGATAGGCAAAAAGCTTAGAAAAGTATAGGTCAGGCAAAAATACTTAATACAAGCATTTAGAATCCAAAATACAGAGTCCATAGCCTTGCTGTGGTGATATACTTGGGAGAAAAGAAGAGAGGTTGTGAAATTTTGCCTGTCAATTTCAGACCCTTCTTTTCTTATGAGAATTATGGAACTGTACTTCCACATAGGTCTTTTAAAGTTTCAGTCTATGTCACTAAAATGATATCTCACAAAAGGTATCATGTTTATCTGACATTCTTATAGCACATTTATTGCAGCTCAGGAGGCCAAGAACTGGCTCGTAATTCCATTTCATTACAACTTCCAAGGGCCAGTTCTTTGGGTAGGTTTCCTGTTGGATTATTCATAACCATAAAATTAAATCACAAGGTTGGAGGGCCTTGGCCTACCTTCAAACTGCTTTGCAATGATTATAATAAATATCAAGTCTTTATAATTCCTTGATTGTTCCAGTTTAGTGGAGTTATCAATCAAATTTTCTGGACAACACTGTCTTTTTATTCTGTTCCCTTTCATTTCTTTCTCTCCTTTAACCTTATCCTATGCCCTGTCACCTCAGAGGCTGACACATTCATATGGTATTTCCTAGAAATGCAAGCATACCTTTTTATTATTCAACTGGATAAGGTTTTTCAAACTTCTTCCATTATTGTTACACTGACTAGCCTTTCAAATGTTTAGACCGAGTACAGTCATTCAGCATTTACTAGAAATAATTATAATATTGTGACATGTTTTCTACAAATGACTATAGCTCAATTCAGAACAGTGGTAATAAAAAGATATGAAATAAAACACACATATACACACAAGTGCATACACACATACAAATGTAAAACATATAGACCTAAGTAAGTCTACAAATAACAAGCTTTGAAAAAAACAACTAAATACAAAGGACATATTGTTTCTTCTGTTGTAATACCAGAGTTTTGGATACTATATTTCCTTTTAAAATATGTTAAAAATAGTACAAAGTAGGGGATGCAGTGATTTTTTAGGTTTTTAAATCTTGGGGGACAAAATAAGATGTCATTTAGCCTCCAGATTCAAATTTAAATGAGATACTTTCCAGATGAGGAAATTTTCACAGAATTTAAATTAATTTTGTCTATAGGTAGAATTTAAATATTTAAATCATTTATATGCATATAATTTTAATCTAGATGGTGGATTCAGGCTTATTTTTTCTTTTTAGAAATGTGCATTAAACTATAAGGATAAGTCAGGTTCAATTTAAATCACAATTTTTTTCAGTATTAAGATTCTGCATCTAAAAATATTACAAAACACAAGTTAATTAAAATTAGACAGACAAGACCAGGTAACTATATGAAAAAATGCTATTCATTGGTTTCATGTCATAATGTGAATATGCTAATAACTATGGAAATAACTGACACTGAAGGAACAAACATGAACATGTTTAATGCGGTTATTGATTTTTCCCTCATAAATGTTCTTACACACTTTATATTGTAAGCATCTCACTAATGATGTATGTCTTTTCATTAGAGTTGGCATAATAAAAATGACAATTAATTTTTAATGCATCTGTTAGTGAAATTTAATATTGAAAAATTAATAAAGCAAATTTAATTTCATTGTTGAGTCTATTATTAGCATTACATGTATTAGCAGGCAAATTTACCAATATGGACATTTATATCAGGTAACTTGGTTAAGAAAACTAGGATAATGTTAAATCCCTATTGGCCTGGTCAGGAGGAGAATAAAACAGCTCCTCAGAAAATAAACCAAAGCCCACAGTCGGAGAGTTGTTGTAATCCTATAGGGCTCATTTCTTCTTTGATATAGAGCACTCATGACAGCTGTACAAAGGTCAGCTTGTTTAGCAGCTTCCCCATTGGCTTTAAATGAATTGGACTACTTTGGATTGGCTGAGAAGCCCTCAACAGGCTTCTGCTGGACAATGACTGTAGAAAGGCAATTCGTATTTCTTAAAACACCCATTGTAATACACTGTTTATTTAAGGCCTCTTCTTTCTGGAAGATAGGGCTTACTCTGGAGTAGAAAAAAGCAGCCCATTCCAGTATCCTTGCCTGGAAAATTCTATGAACAGAGAAACCTGGCGGGCTCCATGGGGTCGTAGAATGGGACACAACTAAGCATGCATGCATGCTCCATTCATCTATTCCACAGACAAGAAAACCAAGTGTCAGAGAGGTTAAGAAATATTCCATCAACAGAGCTCTGATTCTAAAACAACTGGGTCTCATTCCAGCATGCCTGGTCTTTCTAACTTGAGAAACCTTGCTTTATGTAAATTGGAGTTGAGCAAAATGACAAATGTTTTAAGATTCTGAATGAGATGAATTGGTCATTTTATGAAAGAAAATGTTAAGCTCAGAAAACGGTCCTCTTGTGATGAAATCTACTTCCGATTTTATTTTGCACCAACTCATTCAAAGACATTTTTTAAGTGGCTGTCAGGTAAGGTCTGCATCTTCTTTCTTCCTCTACACAACATGCGATAAGAGTTATCACTCCTGGTCTATCACTGTAACTATTATATCTCTAGAAAAGCATTTTCTTTAAATGGATGATTTGTCACTAGTTTTCCAACTTTCTACACATACAGGCAGAGGATCTGAGAGAAGGCAAGTCGAAGAAACAAAACTATTTAGGGTAGTGACATCTTTCAAAAGCTAGCAAGTTTATCAGAGGCACATTAATATTTAACATATTCCTAACATAAATATTTTTGAAGAGAAGATTGAAAAAACACAAAACCAGCAACAGGAAGAAAAATCTTCATCAGTAATATTGCATTTTATCTTATAATGTTAAACCAATTACCTAAATATTCTCAAGCTTTATTGAACACTGATTCAGGTCACTCACGTATTCATTTGATTTGTGCATTAAATAAATGTTCAAATAAACTAAACAAATGTGTGATGCAGAAAGGGGGTTCAGAAATTGCCCAAACCTTAAAAGACCATTGAAATACATCTCTGGACTGACTGTCCTTAGAGCCTATAACTGACTCAAAGCAAATGAAACAAAAACAAATGCACAAAACAAAGGTTACATGACTTAAATTATGGCTCCATAACTCATTATCTGATGACCCTGGGAAGGTACTTTGTCACACAAATTCATATGAAGAACCCACTTGTATTATTTAAACAAATAGAGGGCCACATATATTTTAAAAATAATTTTACAGGTCAGCTATTAGACAAAGAAAACCCACAGAAAGCAAAGAAACAATGCATAATTTTAAAAAAAAGTTAAAAGAACATTAAAAAACAAAAAACTGGATGTAACTAAAACCACATATATGCCATGTCAAAAAATATTTAAAAGGTGAGAATAACTACAAAAGCTTTCAGTTTGGACGCAATGGTAAATCAAAACCAGAGAAATTTAAGGGGATAAAATCAATCAAAAAGAAAGTAGGTTCTTGTTGGTTATCCTATCTTAAATATGTATATGTATAACTGAATCACTTTGCCACCTGAAACACAGCATTGTTAATCAACTGTATTCCAATATAAAATTTTAAAAAAAAATTTAAAGGGAAGTACGACTTCACTTTCACTTTCACTTTCATGCATTGGAGAAGGAAATGGCAACCCAATCCAGCATTCTTGCCTGGAGAATCCCAGGGACCGGGGAGCCTGGTGGGCGGCCGTCTATGGGGTTGCACAGAGTAGGACACGACTGAAGTGACTTAGCAGCAGCAGCAGCAGCAGAACACTAGCCAAAATAGAATCAGGGCAAAGAAGAGAAAATAAGTTAGACTAAGGAAAGCAATTTATACTGGCGAGAGTACAATCTGCATAAGTTCAGTTCGGTTCAGCCACTCAGTCGTGTCCGACTCTTTGTGACCCCATGAATCGCAGCACGCCAGGCCTCCCTGTCCATCACCAACTCCTGGAGTTCACGCAAACCTATGTCCATCGAGTCGGTGATGCCATCCAGTCATCTCATCCTCTGTCATCCCCGTCTCCTCCTGCTGCGAATCCCTCCCAGCATCAGAGTCTTTTCCAATGAGTCAACTCTTCGCATGAGGTGGCCAAAGTACTGGAGTTTCAGCTTCAGCATCATTCCTTCCAAAGAAATCCCAGGGTTGATCTCCTTCACAATGGACTGGTTGGATCTCCTTGCAGTCCAAGGGACTCTCAAGAGTCTTCTCCAACACCACAGTTCAAAAGCATCAATTCTTCAGTGCTCAGCCTTCTTCACAGTCCAACTCTCACATCCATACATGACTACAGGAAAAATCATACCCTTTACTAGACGGACCTTAGTCGGCAAAGTAATGTCTCTGCTTTTGAATATGCTATCTAGGTTGGTCATAACTTTTCTTCCAAGGAGTAAATGCCTTTTAATTTCATGGCTGCAGTCACCATCTGCAGTGATTTTGGAGCCCCCAAAAATAAAGTCTGACACTCTTTCCTCTGTTTCTCCATCTATTTCCCATGAAGTGATGGGACCAGATGCCATGATCTTCATTTTCTGAATGTTGAGCTTTAAGTCAACTTTTTCACTCTCCTCTTTTACTTTCATCAAGAGGCTTTTTAGTTCCTCTTCACTTTCTGCCATAAGGGTGGTGTCATCTGCATATCTGAGGTTATTGATATTTCTCCCGGCAATCTTGATTCCAGCTTGTGTTTCTTCCAGTCCAGTGTTTCTCATGATGTACTCTGCATAGAAGTTAAATAAGCAGGGTGACAATATACAGGCTTGACTTACTCCTTTTCCTATTTGGAACCAGTCTGTTGTTCCATGTCCAGTTCTAACTGTTGCTTCCTCACCTGTATACAGGTTTCTCAAGAGGCAGGTTAGGTGATCTGGTATTCCCATCTCTCTCAGAATTTTCCCCAGTTTATTGTGATCCACACAGTCAAAGGCTTTGGCATAGTCAATAAAGCAGAAATAGATGTCTTTCTGGAACTCTCTTGCTTTTTCCATGATCCAGCAGATGTTGGCAATTTGATCTCTGGTTCCTCTGCCTTTTCTAAAATCAGCTTGGACATCAGGAAGTTCATGGTTCACGTATTGCTGAAGCCTGGCTTGGAGAATTTCAAGCATTACTTTACTAGTGTGTGAGATGAGTGCAATTGTGCGGTAGTTTGAGCATTCTTTGGCATTGCCTTTCTTTGGGATTGGAATGAAAACTGACCTTTTCCAGTCCTGTGGCCACTACTGAGTTTTCCAAATTTGATGCCACATTGAGTGCAGCACTTTCACAGCATCATCTTTCAGGATTTGAAAGAGCTCAACTGGAATTCCATCACCTCCACTAGCTTTGTTCGTAGTGATGCTTTCTAAGGCTCACTTTACTTCACATTCCAGGATGTCTGGCTTTAGGTGAGTGATCACACCATCATGATTATCTGGGTCATGAAGATCCTTTTTGTACAGTTCTTCTGTGTATTCTTGCCATCTCTTCTTAATATCTTATGCTTCTGTTAGGTCCATACCATTTCTGTCCTTTATCGAGCCCATCTTTGCATGAAATGTTCTCTTGGTATCTCTAATTTTCTTGAAGAGATCTCTAGTCTTTCCCATTCTGTTCTTTTCCTCTATTTCTTTGCATTGATTGCTGAAGAAGGCTTTCTTATCTCTTCTTGCTATTCTTTGGAACTCTGCATTCAGACACTTATATCTTTCCTTTTCTCCTTGGCTTTTTGCTTCTCTTATTTTCACAGCTATTTGTAAGGCTTCCCCAGACAGCCATTTTGCTTTTTTGCATTTCTTTTCCACGGGGATGGTCTTGATCCCTGTCTCCTGTACAATGTCACGAACCTCATTCCATAGTTCATCAGGCACTCTGTCTATCAGATCTAGGCCCTTAAATCTATTTCTTACTTCCACTGTATAATCATAAGGGATTTGATTTAGGTCATACCTGAATGGTCTAGTGGTTTTCCCTACTTTCTTCAATTTCAGTCTGAATTTGGTAATGAGTTCATGATCTGAGCCACAGTCAGCTCCTGGTCTTGTTTTTGTTGACTGTATAGAGCTTCTCCATCTTTGGCTGAAAATAATATAATCAATCTGATTTGGGTGTTGACCATCTGGTGATGTCCATGTGTAGAGTCTTCTCTTGTGTTGTTGGAAGAGGGTGTTTTCTATGACCAGTGCATTTTCTTGGCAAAACTCTATTAGTCTTTGCCCTGCTTCATTCCGTATTCCAAGGCCAAATTTTCCTGTTACTCCAGGTGTTTCTTGACTTCCTACTTTTGCATTCCAGTCCCCTATAATGAAAAGTACATCTTTTTCGGGTGTTAGTGCTAAAAGGTCTTGTAGGTCTTCATAGAACCATTCAACTTCAGCTTCTTCAGCGGTACTGGTTGGGGCATAGACTTGGATATCTGTGATATAAACGTATTGCAATTAAGGATACACATAAGCCAAATAATGCCACATCAACAGTGATAAAGCAAAAATTGTAAAAGATATCAGAGGGAAATACACAGAAATAAGCAACAAGCAGGAAGCTTTAATTCACAGATATCAGACTATGAAATATCAAGTACATTAATTTAATAAAAGAATACTTTAAAAAATAAAGAGATTTAACTAAAATGTAACTAAACTTTCCTTCCTTGAAAATAAAAGATATACTTCATTATATTATCCCATATGCTTATGGGACAGTCACAAAATTGATGATATATATTATGCCACAAAGACTGTCAATAATTTTCAGAAATGTGTAATTAAAACAGTTTTCTCAAATCAGATTCAATAATACTAACACATTAACAAAACCAGAATATAAATCAACCCTATCACCTGGCAAAAAGATGTGTGTTTTAAGAAACTAAGTTAGTAAGGATATAAACCAAAAACAGTAAAATGGATTAGCAGTTCAGTTCAGTTCAGTTCAGTTGCTCAGTCGTGTCTGACTCTTTGCGACCCCATGAATCGCAGCACGCCAGGCCTCCCTGTCCATCACCAACTCCCGGAGTTCACTCAGACTCACCTCCATCGAGTCAGTGATACCATCCAGCCATCTCATCCTCTGTCATCCCCTTCTCCTGCCCCCAATCCCTCCCAGCATCAGAGTCTTCTCCAGTGAGTCAACCCTTCACATGAGGTGGCCAAAGTACTGGAGTTTCAGCTTTAGCATCATTCCTTCCAAAGAAATCCAGGGCTGATCTCCTTCAGAACAGACTGGTTGGATCTCCTTGCAGTCCAAGGGACTCTCAAGAGTCTTCTCCAACACCACAGTTTAAAAGCATCAGTCTTCGGCGCTCAGCTTTCTTCACAGAAGAAACTCTCACATCCATACATGACCACAGGAAAAACCATAGCCTTGACTAGACGGACCTTAGTTGGCAAAGTAACATCTCTGCTTTGGAATATGCTATCTAGGTTGGTCATAACTTTTCTTCCAAGGAGTAAGCATCTTTTAATTTCATGGCTGCAATCACCATCTGCAGTGATTTTGGAACCCCAAAAAATAAAGTCTGGATTATAATGTTAATTATAACAGTTAATAAGCTGTGAGATATAGCTTAAGAGATCCTCGGGAAAATTTGTAGCATTTTCGCCTGATAGCTCAGTTGGTAAAGAATCTGCCTGCAATGCAGAAGACCCAGAATAGATTCCTGAATTAAGAAGATCCCCTGGAGAAGTATAGGCTACCTTCTCCAGGATTCTTGGGCTTCCCTGTGGCTCAGCTGGTAAAGAATTTGCCTGCAGTGCAGGAGACCTGGGTTTGATCCCTGGGTTGGGAAGATCCCCTGGAGAAGGGAAAGGATACCCACTCCAATATTCTGGCCTGGAGAATTCCATGGACTATACAGTCCATGGTGTCGCAGAGTCAGACATGACTGAGCAACTAATTTTTAAAAAAGTTATATGTCAATATTAGAAAATAATTTTTATATCAATTAGGCAGGAAAATGAGCTAATCTAAGTAAATTTTTAAAAATTATGCTTTGACTGGATTGTTGTTATTTACTTGCTAAGTCATGTCCAACTCTTTTGCGCCCCATGGACTGTAGCCTGCCAGGCTCCTCCATCCATGGTATTTCTCAGGCAAGAATACTAGAGTCCATTTCCTTCTCCAGGGGATCTTCCTGACCCAGGGATAGAACCCACATCTCCTGCATTGGCAGGTGGATTCTTTACCACTGAACCATCTGGTAAGCCATTTGACTGGATACCATAAGGTTAAAGATTGAAAAATTATCATACATAAATATTGCACTCCAGTTAATAAATTTGTATCTCACAGAGGAATGGACTTTATGTGTATACAGTCATCATCCCTCAGTATCTACAGGGTATTGGTTCCAGGACCTTTCATAGATACCAAAATCTTCATCTGCTCCAGATCCTTAAATAAAATGGCATAGCACCTGCACATAACTTCCTCCCATATATTTTACATTATCTTTAGATTACTTATAACATCTAATACAATGTAAAGGCTATGTAAACAGTTTATCAATGCACATTAGATTCAGATTTTGATTTTGGGAAATTTCTGAAATTTTTTTCCCATTTTCTTATTCATTATTTGTTCAATCCACAGGTGCAAAATCTGTAGATATTGAGTGTCAACTCTTCTAGGGTTGAAGTCATAAATTCAGCACTGATATACTGATTCATATATATGAGAAGAGTTGACTCATTGGAAAAGACTGTGATGCTGGGAGGGATTGGGGTCAGGAGGAAAAGGGGATGACAGAGGATGAGATGGCTGGATGGCATCACCGACTCGATGGACGTGAGTTTGAGTGAACTCTGGGAGTTGGTGATGGACAGGGAGGCCTGGCATGCTGCGATTCATGAGGTCACAAAGAGTTGGACACGACTGAGCAACTGAACTGAACTGACTGATATATATATATATGTATATATATGCACTAATATTGCTGACTTTAATATATATACATAACTATATACATCCATATGTAAATTTATGAATACATACACATATGATTGAATATATATATATATATATACACACATAACTATAGTAACAAATTATAACAGGCTTAGTAACTTAAAACTATATAAACTTATTCTTACAGTTCTGGAAGTCAAAAGTCCAAAATAGGTCTCACTAGGCTAAAATCAGTGTGTCAGTGGGGACGCGTTCCTTCTGCAGGTTCTAGGGGAGACTGTTTCCTTCCGTTTTCCAGCTTTAGAAGCTACCTGAGTGCCTTGGTGTATGCCCCCTTCCTCCATCATCAAAACTAGCAGCATAGCATCCTCACATCTCTCTCTGAGTCCTACCATGTCTGCCTCCATCTTTCATTTTAAAGGACACCGTGACTACATTGAACCAAACTTGATAAACTTCTTCCAAGCATGCGTGCTAAGTCATTTCAGTCATGTCTGACTCTTTTGCAACCCCATGGGCTGTAGCCCACCAGGCTCCTCTGTCCATGGGATTCTCCAGACGAGAACATGGAATAGGTTGCCATGTCATCCTCCATGGGGTCTCTCTGACCCAGGGATCAAACCCCCATCTCTTACCCGCACTGGCAGGTTTTTTTTTTTTTTTTTTTTTTTTTTTTTTACCACTAGAACTACCTGGGAAGCCCTGATGAATTTACTTTAATATTTTATTAGCAATCTTAATTTGATCTGCAACCTTTATTCTTCCTTGCCAATATGTAACCTAGCACTCACAGGTTCCAGGGGCTAGAACATGGATATTGTTGGAAGGGTGGGCAGCATTATTCTGCTCCCTATCACAAAACTTAAACTCCTCTGCAGGAGAACTCTACTAAACTTTTAGAGAGCAAATAATCCCAATATTTCCTGAACTGTTTCAGAGTATAGAAAGAACTAAAACTTTAATTTTTTTTGATAAAGTACAATAACATTGATACCTAACTTGACATAATAGCCCCCAAAAGATAATTACAAACAAATCTCATTTCTTATAATCAAAGCTAACATCTTAAATAATATATTAACAATTAGAATTCAGTAGCAAATCAAAAGAATAATACATCATGACCAAGTGCTGTCTATCTTCTTACACAATGAAAAAGTATTTGATACAGAAAACATCTATTTTTTAAAACTTTCAAATATTAATACTTTTGTGATAAAACAGATATTAAACCAAAATATAACATTATACTTAACAAGAAAAAAGAATAAGACTGTGAAGGATAAAAATTAGAGAAGAAAAAGTAGTTATCTTATGGTATATACCTGAAAAATTCAAAAGAATCAACTAAAAAGCACTCTTACTAATAAAACTCAGTAACACAAGAATGTACAAATTCAATATTTCAGACTGTAGCTTTTCTACAAACACACACAACCAGCTAAAATGTTTAAACTAAATAGCTGAATTTACAAAACATAAAATCTATGAAGATATATTTAATAAGAAAGGTCTGTAAGAACTACATGGAGAAAAAATATCACATGATTATTATGTTTATTTAAAATATAATTGTTTCAATTGTCCCCAAATTATAACTACAATAAAACACTACTCTTTTAAGTTAACAAAAATAATTAAAATTCTTATGCATCAAAACCACAATGAGATATCACTTCACCCCCACTAGAACTGTTAGAACCAAAAGTCAGATAATGATAAAAATTGTTGAAGATGTGGAGAAATCAGAATCTTATAACCTTCTGCTAGAGAAATAAAATGCTGCATCTGCTTTGGGAAACCACCTGCATAGAATACCATGTGACCCACCAATACTGCTCCTAGTTAAACACCCAAGAGCAATGAAAACACACACACACACAATAAACAAACTTTCACATAAAAGCATTACTCAAAGTAGCCAAAAGAAAGAAAGAACCTGAATGTCCACCAAGTGAGGAATGGAGAAACTGTGACATACCCATATGCATGTGTGCGTGCTGAGTCACTCCAATCGTGTCCAACTCTGCAACTCTATGGACTATAGCCCACCAGGTTCCTCTGTCCATGGGATTCTCCAGGCAAGAATACTGGAGTGAGTTGCCAAGTCCTCTTCCAGAGGACCTTCCCAACCCAGGGATTGAACCTGCATCTCTTAAGTCTCCTGCATTGGTAAGCAGGTTCTTTACCATTAATGCCACTTGGGAAGCCCTACATATCCACATAATGGGATATTACTTGACCTTAAAAAGTAATGGAATACTTATACATGTTACAATATGGATGAACCTTGAAAATGTTTGCTAAAGGAAAAAAGTCAGGTTCCACAAGACCATATATGGTATGATTCCATTGGCATGAAATGTCCAGAATAGGAAAATTTAGAGAAACAAAGTAGATGGTCATTGCTTAGGGCTGTGAAGAGATGAGTAGATAGGGAGGTGATAGCTAAAAGGTACAGTGTTTCTTTTTAAGGTGATGAAGGTATTCTAAAATTGACTCTGATGATGGCTATTCATATCTGTGCTTATACTAAAAACCACTGAATTTTACACTTTAAATGGGTGATAGTAATAAAACTGTTTAAAAATTCTTATAAAAATGAACAGGCAAAAATGGCTAAGGGGAGACACTCAAAATGAAAAGCAATAAAGAAGAATTCAAACCAATAATTTAAAAAAAAATGAGATTCTGATACCACTCATGAACAAAGGATAGATAAATGGAGCACAATATACAGTGCAAAGTCAAACACCAATAAGGATGGTATAAATGTTACAAGAAGTATACTGCTGCTGCTGCTGCTAAGTCACTTCAGTCGTGTCCGACTCTGTGCAACCTCATAGATGGCAGCCCACCAGGCTCCCCCATCCCTGGGACTCTCCAGGCAAGAACACCGGAGTGAGTTGCCATTTCCTTCTCCAATGCATGAAAGTGAAAAGTGAAAGGGAAGTCGCTCGGTCGTGTCCAACTCTTCACAACCCCATGGACTGCAGCCTACCAGGCTCCTCCAACCATAGGATTTTCCAGGCAAGAGTACTGGAGTGGGGTGCCATTGCCTCCTCCAAAGAGGTATACTACATCAGTGGAAACAAATGAAATATTCAGTACCACCAGTGTCAGCAGGCCCCACATCCAGGTGCCTGATGTGACTGTCTATGGTCTGTTGGGTGGCTTTTCCAGGAAACTTCATACGTTGCTGGACTTGAACATAGTCTTTTGCAAAGAGGCAGCTTTGGACAAAATATGAAACTCTAGATTCTACTTCTCAATTCCTGTCCCACTTCCAAACTGTAAATAACAAATTCCCATACCTGTTCTTCATCCAGTGGAACTAATGGATTTAGAAGGATGTAAAACTTCCTCCAGGAGATTTTAAGTGATTCATAGAAATCTGGGAGAATTAAGAGGTCAGGGGGCTTGCCCAGGTGGTGCTAATGGTAAAGAAACCACCTGTCAATACAGAAGACATACGAGATGAGGGTTGGATCCCTGGGTCAGGAAGATCCCCTGATGGAGGGCATGGCAACCCACACCAATGTTTTTGCCTGGGGAATCCCATGGACAAAGGAGCCTGGGGTTGCAAAGAGTCAGACATGACTTAGAGACTAAACAACAACTACAACCACACATGAAGCAACATTCTTATACAAATTGTGTTTAGCCCAACTCCATCATATCACAGATAAGGAAATTCAGTTGAAGAGAGGTTAAGTAACTTAGCCAGGACCAAATAACTGGATAATCTGATGATAAATCCGAGATGCCTGCCTAAACAAATATCCATTTGAAAAATCTCTACTTAGATACTTTGAACTAGACTTTAGGAAGGCAGCTTTTGATTGCAATATAGTGAGAATAGAGGTTATAATTGAAACCACAGAGAAGAAGGCATTCATTAAAAGACAATATAAAAATCAGAACACTGAAGCATGAATTTGCAGGAATGTCCACTGTTGAAATAGAAGAAAAGACAATTTTCCCTTTAACTGCCCATCTCTTCTGACTTTGAATGCTATATAGTTCTGTTTTATGAAGAAATAAAGGAATGGATAATGTTGTAGATGGAATAGAGTTTATTTCTCAACTATCCAAGATGTCACTTTCTCAGATTTCCACTTCAATCCAATCATTTCAGTATCCTCCAACATATTTTATATGGGCACTGTTTCTGTGGAATATCTATTGGCATCTCTATCAAATTAACTCTGTTAAGCTCATTTTCAAAATCTCAAGGCTTTGGGAAATTTTGAAGTAAAGCAACCTGTTAATGGGCTTCCCTGGTGGCTCAGAGGTTAAAGCATCTGCCTGCAATGCGGGAGACCTGGGTTCGATCCCTGGGTCGGGAAGATTCCCTGGAGAAGGAAATGGCAACCCATTCCAGTATTCTTGCCTGGAGAATCCCATGGACGGAGGAGCCTGATGGGTTACGGTCCATGGGGTCTCAAAGACTCTCAAAGAGTCAGACACAACTGAGCGACTTCACTTTCACTTAACCTGTTAATAGGCTACATTTCCTGCTCTTTGAAATTCACTATTGTAGTGTATTTGACCACAGATCCTTTCTATCTCTCAAGATTTGTTTAGAATATCTCTCAAAAATAGAAATGTATGAGCAGGCCTTGGGTAACATCCCTCTTGCCATGTCCCTGAAAACACTAAGAGTCCTGGAGTCAATACACATCGTGGAAGTCTCCTCATTGGGGCCATGGTCTCTCCCTCTGTCCATCCTGCTTTGTGCCCAAAGGGTCCTCATTGCCGAGGACTGCATCACCAGGGTTTCTCATCTTCTGGATTCTGTATTCAGTCGGCCAATAGGAGGCACCCTCCAGGAGGGTCAAGGTAAGAGGAGAAAGAAGAATCCATTTGTTCCTCATTTCCCCCCACATCAGTATTGAATCTTTGGCAGCAGCTGAGATGCTCCACAAATACTACTCTGCTAAGCAACCCTGTGGCAACCACAGTTTCAGCTTTCACAGGGTCTGCTGTCATCATTTTTTCTCCCTTATCTTTTTTCAGCCCTTTGAGCCTCCTGGTGTTACTAGTTTCTGGATTTCTCAATATTCTTTATCCCTGTAATATCTCTACATTTGAACCAACTGCAAAGAATTCTGTTTTATGCTGAAACCCTAAATAATAAAAGTAGGGGGTTTTCCTACAAATTTCAAATATGTGAGCAAAAAAAACCCCAAAGAACATTTATCCTTCCTTTACTTCTCATCTCAAATATATACAAGTATCATACAACTAATATTAAAATATCAATGCTTTATACAACTATAATCATATAATCATAGACTTTGGGGATGAATAGTGATTTAATTTTATAGAACAAACTGCAAACCCCTTTTCTGGAGAGCATTGATTTTGCTCTCTTTGCATTTGTTCTTATATTTTTTTATGCAACAGAGCTTAATAAAGGACTTGATGTGACTGCTGATTGTTTCTATGGGACACATGGAAATAGCATTTGTTTTTAATCAATATTACAAATGCTTGCTGAAGGGAGACTCAACCTTTTGCATAAAGTTCTTTTATCAATTTGTCAACAGTATTTAAAAGTTTCTTCAGCTGAGAAGTACCATGAAGTGTTAGAAACAAGGGAGAGAAAGGCCACTTGTAAGCTAACAAGGCAGCTTCTTAATAAGGATAATTTTCTATGATATAATTATTCTACTGGGTTTCTGCAGGTTCAGTTTTAAATGGTTTAGAGCAGTCAGGGTCTGCCAGCATTCCCAGAGGTGTTTCCATGACATACATCCTTTGTTGGATAATTTCCCTTGAAATTCTGCATTAGTTATTAATGATGCATTAGCGTTCACTGCCGTTTGCTATTGTTTCCTTCCTGTGTATACATCCTACACGTTTACTCAGGAGAAATTAGTGAAAATAAAATGTCACCATTCTCAGCCCATAGAGAACTCAAGCTTGCTGTGAGCCTTCTTTACATAAGGCCTCATGCATGGATTTTTCCTTTCATGCATTCTCACTTATTACCTACAAGGTGATTAACTGCTTAAATATAAATTGAAGACTATTGTTAAAATATGCTAGCAATAAAACTAATGAACATTTGTAAAAGTTATAGGTTTGATGAGAATCTCCTACAATAGGTTAAGAGTATTATGATCAAGAGCTAGACAAATGGCACAATATATGGAACATATATATATACACAGAGAGGAGATACCCAGCCAGACAGATAGATCAATCTAGATATAATAGTATATATAGACAAGCTACTGGTTGTAGTAGAAAAAACAGCACCAGTCTTCTAACACCTCTTTGAAAAGCTGGTTTTGAGTCTGGTATGAGTCAAGGGTGACAACTCTCTCCAGCAGAAAGAATTGCCTCCTCTCTCCTGGCAGAGGGCCAGGCTTAAGCTGTCACGCTGCTCACCATGTGCACACGTGCCTGCTAAGTCGCTTCAGTCGTGCCCTACTCTGTGACCTTATGGACTGGAGCCCACCAGGCTCCTCTGTCCATGGGATTCTTCAGGTATAAAGACTGGAGTGGGTTCCTTGCCTTCCTCCAGCGGATCTTTCTGACCCAGGGATTGAACCCACGTCTTTTATGTCTCCTGCATTGGCAGGCAGGTTCTTTGCCACTAGAGCCACGTGAGAAGCCCAGCTCACCATATTGTGTTGCAATTATATATTTACAGGATTTATTTATTCATCATCATATTGACCTCTCACAGCCATGTATGGTATCCTTGAACTAGGCCTGAAGAACACAAAGATGACTATTGATGACATAGGGTATGAGAAAGTAAGTGTTGTGGGATGGGTGAGGGGTCATTGTTAACCTCATATTATGCATAAAGAAATTAGAATTTTAAGTCGATTAACTAGTTGCACCAAAAAACCCACACTGCTAGTAAAAAGCAAGCCAAGACCGAAAGCCAGAGTTTTACAAGTGTTTTTCATGGTCAGTGTGACCATTTAAAGAAATGTTCTACATGTATTAAGATCACTTCCTTTTGTTCCTTCTCCTCCACTTCTTCATTATCATATCAGACATTTATTGTTGTGGAGGGAAAAAATATATGAATAAACACAAAAAAAAATGACTGAATGACAGAGGTTTACCCAAGGCCACATAACCTCTCTGAACCCATTTCCTCATCCATCAATTAGAGCCAACTATCCCCTCATTGTCAAGCACATTGGACTTGAGATACACACACACATACACACACACACATATATACACACAGACATATAACTTACCAAAATCTATCTCATGTCATGTGATGGAAAGAATATAACTATCACCCAAACTGATTTTTAAGAGCAAATTCACATTAGCATATCTTTAAATACTGATTTACATTTAAACACTTTTGACATCATTTTTTCCTTTTTCTTAAAAAAAAAATTGCTATGTACCTTTACTCAATTTAGAATAAACCTGAAGCTATAAAAGTTGCCTGAATTCTCAAATATTCTTCAGCTCCATATGAAAAAAAAAATGCTTTGGAACAATGTGTGACTCCATTAAATTCATTATTTTTTATTTTTAAATTGAGGAAAAGGAATGGAGCAGGTTATGGCACACTCTTTTACTTCTTATCACATGTTAGAAATACAATTAGAATAAGATTTTCATACCATCAGATTTTGCTGTCCCAATCGCCAGACATGAATCCTTAAGAAGTGCATTCACTTAAGTCTCTATTTTATAAGTTAGGAAACTGGGAATCAAAAACATTAATTTTTCAACAGGACTGTTTGGAGGATTAAATGAGAAAATACATGATGAAAAACAATCAGTGCAGTCACCTGACATCTACAGGACTCAATAAGTGCTTGCTTTTATGATTATCCAATGAGAAAAAATCGATAAGTTGTAAAATTTTAGAGTCAGTAGTAAAACAGCTTCACACAAGATCTCAAGTCTTGATGTCCCTCTATACATTCCTGATCAAAGGAGAAGAATTAGGCCTGGATACTGCTCTTCTAACAGGATTCATCAGTGGAAACTAAATCCACTGCTTTTTTCCTCACTCTGGAAAGTAAGGACTCTATAACCAAACCAACAAAATGAAACAAGAACAGTAACTACAAAAATACCCTGGAACATCAAACACTCCTCTCCACATTTTCTCTCTTTACTTTCAACAATTTTATTTACTTTGAAAACTCTGACTTTGTTTTCCTTTTCATACAAATTAAAAAAAAGTTGTGGCCTAGTTCCTATGATCCGGTTCTCCCTTTAGATAAACAGGTGCATGGGAAAAAACAATCTATGTAATAAAATAGAAGTCATTAGACTTTCTTGATTAGTACTATCAAATCTACTATATTCAGATGTCATTTTTTTAAAGTGGATTTTCTCATATTTGTGACACGTTCTTCAAAACCATATGTCTTAATAGTCTCCTTGCTAGTCTCTTAGATCACCAGCCAATAGATTCTCTGGGTCTCTAGCAGTCCATGACACAAGCATTTGTACTTGTTGATTTATATACCTGATAAACTAATGTGTTTCCTATATAAGTTCCTTTTGTGTTATCTCTTCCATCTCGAATTTTTCAGGTAGCAATTTTTTCAGGTAGGATTTTTCAATCCTATCTAAATATTTTAAATTACTCTTACTACTTATCTAGGAGTCCATACTCACATTTTGGGACCCCTATACAAGTACAGATGAAGAAGAGATTTCCCTAAGGTAGCTGACATTAATCAATGGATATTGGTTGCTTTGACTGTGAATTGATAAGCCTTCTGAGGCCAGTGAAAATGAATGTTATAATCATTTTATGATAATAACATAAATGATAATGTTATAATCATCAGAGATGTCTGCCACAGTTAGGAGACAGGGCAGTATCTACCTGTAGCCTACTTCTACCTAAAGAGCTGAGATGTTGAAATATATAATGTGATGAAGGTTTCCCTGAATGTCATCCATACATGACCAGTTTACGTCCTTTGTGGTCTGATTGCCACAATCATCCATCTCATTTCCCACTTTTTAAGAAGTCAGAAACAACTAGAAAGCACCTCAGTTCACACATGCTCAAGTTTTGAGCATTTAACAAGTTCTTCCAAAGCCAAGTGCAATCACTGATATTGGTTGACTAACTGATCATGTCATTGAAGGAAGAACTGGATAGTGACAGATAGGAAAATGAAAAACAAATAGATCACTTAATAAGAGATTCTATAGATATTGACAATCAGATTCAAGGATTATCAAATGAAAACACCCACAAACAGAAAGATTCGCTGTTCTTGCTACTCAATGAGAAAACATAACCAAAAACATATATAAAAATAGATTGTATCTCAGCCCAGAAACTTAATCATATATAAGTTAGAAACATACAGAAGAATCATTTTAAGAGTTATCCTTTTAACAAAGCTAAAAATTTAAGTGATACAAATTATTTGAGAATAGAAAGCTTCAGATTTCCCTGGTGGTCCAGCGGTTAAGAATCCACCTGCCAATGCAGGGGACATGGGTTCAATCTTCGGTCTGGGAAGATCCCACATGCTGTAGGGCAACTAAGCCTGTGAGCCACAACTACTGAGCCAACGTGCCCAGAGCCCACACTCCACAAGAGAAGTCACGGCAATGAGAAGCCTGTGCACTCCAATGAAGAGTAGCCCCTGCTCGCTGCAACTAGAGAAAGCCCGCATGCAGCAACGAAGACCAGAACAGCCACAGTTAAATACATAAAAATTTTAAAAAGAATAGAAAGCTTTTAAAAGGCAACAGTAAAAATGATAAATGATGATAAATGATAATGATGGTAGTCCCAGTCACTACACAAAGTGCTTCTCATGAATTACTCAGCACTGAAAAAGATATTGTCAATATCCCCATTGTACAGAAAAGAATATTTATCTGAGACACTGAACTTGCTCAAGGTCACAGTGCTGTCACGCATCCCAGATGGGACATTACAGCTTACTTCAATCTCCTGTCTCATGACTTCACGGCACTGGTACAGTAATTGTGCCATCGTCACTGCTGATAACACTTACCTTGGCCTGAACTCAGGTCAATTTCCTGTACTGCACATCAAAGGAACTATGATGCTAAGCATAGCAGTGTAGCAGTATAAATCCTGGAAAAAGTTGCACTTGTAAAGATCTGGAGACAGTGCCTTTTATATTTCCAGTGCCCTATACCTCTGTCTTTCTCCATGGTTTTATGATCTGTCACTACTTGAGCAGACAGCACATCAGCAAGTTTGCAGGGTAATTTTTTTGGACTGATCTCATTTATGCCTGCCCATTTCTTGCCAGTAACAAATCTTGTAAAAACACTTAGCATTTCAGAGCTTTTCATATATAACTCATCTAACTGAAGGCTTAAAAAAGTAATTCACAACATAGCTCTTCATCAAAAGAGGTAATCATTTCCATTTTGGTCTTCATGTAAGATATAATAATTCTGTAATTTATGGGGCCACAGAAGCTCTGTGACTTACATCATTTGGAGCATAATGTGATCCTCTCTGATTAATAGGTGCCATTTATTCAGAGAGTATGCAGGACACTTTATATTTATTGAACATTCTCATTTAATTCTCACAACAATTGTAAAGGAAGCTATCATTATCTCCACTTTACAGTTTCAGTAACAATTGTAGGTCATGTAGCCAGTAACCAGAGCCAAAAATCAAACCTGGGGAACATTGATTATTCTGTCAAAGAATAAAGAGGTAGGAAAGTAGATTAAAGAAGGTTGGGTACCATCTGTCTTATATTAACACTTGCCATTTTGTGATTTATTTATTCAATCAAGTTTTATGAAGCTTTATCTAGATATAAAACACGATGGAATTATTGAATTATACATCTAATGGGTGGAATATTTAAAAGATATCACCACCCAGAAAGCAGTTGCTCAACCATATGGTTGCCACAGTGATTCTCAAACTTCCATTCCCTGTCTCTCCCTCCCATTACTCTAGAGCAGGGTTGCTCAATAGTGCCACTATGGACTTTTAAGAGCAAAGAAATCCTTGTTGTGAGGGCTGTCAGGTGTTTTTTTAAGAGGTTTAACGGCATCCCTAGTCTCTACACACTACATTCCAGTAGTTCTCTCCTCCCCAGCTTTGACAATCAAAAATGTCTCTAGACATTGCCACATGTCTACTGGAGAGCAAAATCATCCCCAGCTGAGAAGCCCTAGTCTAGACACAAATCTGGTTTAACATGTCTTTGTAATATTAATTATGCTTTTTGATATTTAACAAATTATATCTTCTGTGATTAAATGCAAGCTCCTTCAGTGTGTAGCTATAACCATAATAATTACACTATGTGGGACCTAGCAGATTCTTAAAGAAAAGTTGGTTGGATGAACATACGGAATGCCCAAACTCAACTAATTTATTTATTAAGACTACTTTCCAAAAGTTGCTTTAATGACTTTTTGTCAGCGAAACAGGATGTATTTCTTTTTTGTCAGACCCATCCTTAAGGAAAGTAATATGTAAAACTAATAAAAGTCAGAGAGACTAGCTAACTTTTGCATTCATCTAAAAATATCTGCATAGCAAGTGGCTTTCACTTTTCTGACAACCATATATTGGACCTTGACTGTCTACACTGGAAATACCAAGACTCTAAGGTCACCTTTCAGGTATCCTATCTTCCAAAGGGACTTGGAAAGCATTATTCTAAATGCAACAATGTAAAATTTTAATAGTAAATTTTATATTCATTATATTTCTTCTTCAATCACTCTCTACACTGTAATTGAACCAAGGTCAGAGAGAATCTCTGGTTTGTTTATTATATTGAGCAATAAATGTTACAGAGTGAAAGAATGGATAAATGAATGGAGAACAAGAGATACAAGTTAAGTAAAAGAAAAAACATCTTTCCCATTGTACCTATAGACCTTGCTGCTGCTGCTACTGCTGCTGCTGCTGCTAAGTCCCCCCAGTCATGTCCGACTCCGTGCGACCCCATAGACGGCAGCCCACCAGGCTCCCCCGTCCCTGGGATTCTCCAGGCAAGAACACTGGAGTGGGTTGCCATTTCCTTCTCCAATGCATGAAAGTGAAAAGTCAAACTGAAGTCGCTCAGTCATGTCCGACTCTTGGCGACCCCATGGACTGCAGCCTACCATGCTCCTCCATCCATCTTCAGGGGATCTTCCTGACCCAGGGATCGAACCCATATCTCCTGTGTCTCTGGCACTGGTAGGTAGATGCTTTACCACTAAGCCACCTGAAAAGCATAGAAGGAGCAGGTGTACAAGAGCCAACATAGATGCCATACCAGCCTGATTTTAAGCATCCTCTCTAATGCTTCCTGCAGCAACAATATTGCCACAGATACCTCTGTGACTGGTCTTTTCTGCTATAAATACTACCATGATGCTTCATCAAGCCTCCTACAAAATATCACCTAGAGTTTAGCTTCTCTAAGGAGTCAACAGCCAGTTTTCAATCAGAGCATGTGATTACAGAACAGGGATCTACACCATTCTTGGACTTCCTTCACCAAAACTCCTTGCTGAAACAGCTGCTCATCCCTTCTCTACTGTTTGAAAGTTTCTCTTTCTCCAGAAAGGGATATTTCTGTCTCTATAATCCTTGGACCTTCCTTCTAAGATTATCCAACAGCATCATCAATGAAATTACAAGGTTTCAATAGTTTAAAGGTCTATTAATTCTAGCTGGAGACAATTGTAACTTCATGCTTTCAGATATCAAAGACTTCATTCTCTAGAACAGAAGAAAGAAAGTTTCCCTCTCATTATCTTAAACATCTTACAGAATCTAAAACCAAACATTAATTTATATCTCAATGGATTATCACATGACACCTATTATGAGCTTTGTAATAAAGCAAATAACTAGATTCTTCATTTTATGCTTATGAGCATTAAAATTATTAGTTGTATAAAGCATAAAATTGACCTGAAATTTCAAAACATAAAGCAGTGAGATGAATACAAATTTGTGCCACACTTTGGCAGTAGACAATGTCTGGTCTATGTCTTTGTGTTTGAATGATGAAATTGATTTAGTTTAGAGTATCTCTGTACCTTTATATTTATTACTATTTTATATGTATATTTATTAGGAAATTGTTTAGCTCCACTTTTCTCCAGGAATATAAAATTATTTTTCCATGACCTTTAAGCAGGCATCAATTTATCCAGTCTGTGACAAAAAAATAGTGATTTTAATACATTATTATATACCATCTTGATATACACATTTAAATTGGAAATTAATGCTGTATTTGGTTGTTTGTGATGTAGACTTGGACACGGCAATGTTTTCCTTCCTAATGGTATATTTCAAAACAATATAAATGTTATTTGTGTTTTCCAAAAAAATATTTTCCATGTAACATTTGCTATTATCATCTATGAGGAATTGAGAATACCTGAATCTAGAATTTCTATAAACCTTGGCTCTGGGAATTTGATTAGCCTCTTAGAATTACATTCAATATATAAGTAATAACATAGTTGTTTCTAGGTGTTACCTTAAAAGACAGCAAAAAAGCAAAAACCCAGAAAACCAATCAAAACTTTGCTGGAATAAAAACAAACTGGAAAATGCCCAGCCATAGTATGCATTTTCTTTGAAATTGGCATAATGAAAATTATTGAAAGTACAGAAATAAATGCCTTTCCATACACTTATGTTCACATTAATTAGTGAACCAAAGGATATAGTATGTTTGTGTATATGATGTGTTTAGAAAAAAAGAAGATTCATCTATACATATAAGTGAATCACGTATACTGAAACTAACAAGACATTGCTAATCAACTGTTTTCCAACATAAAATACAAAGCTTTTAAAAAACAATTTCGAAGATGGCAGAGGAATAGGACGGGGAGACCACTTTCTCCCCAACAAATTCATCAAAAGAACGTTTGAACGCAGAGTAAATTCCACAAAACAACTTCTGAATGCTGGCAGAGGACATCAGGCACCCAGAAAAGCAGCCCATTGTGTTCGAAAGGAGTTGGAGATGTCTTGCTGCTGCTGCTGCTAAGTCACTTCAGTTGTGTCCGACTCTGTGAGACCCCATAGACAGCAGCCCACCAGGCTCCCCTGTCCCTGGGATTCTCCAGGCAAGAACACTGGAGTGGGGTGGCATTTCCTTCTCCAATGCATGAAAGTGAAAAGTGAAAGTGAAGTCGCTCAGTCGTGTCCAAATTTTAGTGACCCCATGGACTGCAGCCTACCAGGCTCCTCCACCCGTGGTTTTTTCCAGGCAAGAGTACTAGAGTGGGATGCCATTGCGTTCTCCGGAGACGTCTTGAGGCTACTGTAAAAATAAAACTGAAAACCAGAAGCAGGAGGCTTAAGTCCAAATCCTGAGAACACCAGAGAACCCCTGACTCCAGGGACATTAATCAAAAGAAGCTCATCAAAAGCCTCCATACCTGCACTGAAACCAAGCACCACCCAAGGGCCAACAAGTTCCAGAGCAAGACATACCATGCAAATTCTCCAGCAACACAGGAACACAGCCCTGAACTTCAATATATAGGCTGCCCAAAGTCACTCCAAACCCACTGACATCTCATAACTCATTACTGCACTCCAGAGAGAAGAAACCCAGCTCCACTCATGAGAACACCGACACAAGCTTCCCTAACCAGGAAACCTTGATAAGCCACCCGTACAACCCCACCCACAGCAGGGAAACTCCACAATAAAGAGAACACCACAAACTGCCAGAATACAGAAAGGCCACCCCAAACACAGCAATATAAACAATATGAAGAGACAGAGGAATACCCAGCAGGTAAAGGAACAGGATAAATGCCCAGCAAACCAAACAAAAGAAGAAGAGATAGGGAATCTACCTGATAAAGAATTTCGAATAATGATAGTAAAAATGATCCAAAATCTTGAAAACAAAATGGAATCACAGATAAATGGCCTGGAGACAAAGATTGAGAAGATGCAAGAAAGGTTTAACAAGGACCTAGAAGAAATAAAAAAGAGTCAATATACAATGAATAATGCAATAAATGAGATCAAAAACACTCTGGAGGAAACTAAGAGTAGAATAACGGAGGCAGAAGATAGGATTAGTGAGGTAGAAGATAGAATGGTAGAAATAAATGAATCAGAGAGGAAAAAAGAAAAATGAATTAAAAGAAATGAAGACAATCTCAGAGACCTCCAGGACAGTGTTAAATGCACCAACATTCAAATCATAGGAGTCCCAGAAGAAGAAGACAAAAAGAAAGACCATGAGAAAATCCTTGAGGAGATAATAGTTGAAAACTTCCCTAAAATGGGGAAGGAAATAATCACCCAAGTCCAAGAAACCCAGAGAGTCCCAATCACCCAAGTTCAAGAAACCCAGAGAGTCCCAAATAAGATAAACCCAAGGCAAAACACCCCAAGACACATAGTAATCAAATTAACAAAGATCAAACTCAGAGAACAAATATTAAAAGCAGCAAGGAAAAAACAACAAATACACAAAAACACAAGGGGATTCCCATAAGGATAACAGCTGATCTTTCAATAGAAACTCTTCAGGCCAGGAGGGAATGGCAGGACATACTTAAAGTGATGAAAGAAAATAACCTACAGCCTAGATTACTGTACCCAGCAAGGATCTCATTCACATATGAAGGAGAAATCAAAAGCTTCACAGACAAGAAAAACCTGAGAGAATTCAGCACCAAACCAGTTGTCCAACAAATGATAAAGGATCTTCTCTAGACAGGAAACACAGAAAGGGTGTTTAAACTCAAACCCAAAACAATAAAGTAAGTGGCAATGGGATCATAGTTATCAATAATTACCTTAAACGTAAATGGGTTGAAGGCCCCAACCAAAAGACAAAGACTAGCTGAATGGATACAAAAACAAGACCCCTGTATATGTTGTCTACAAGAGACCCACCTCAAAGCAAGGGACACATACAGACTGAAAGTGAAGGGCTGGAAAAAGATATTCCATGCAAATAGAGACCAAAAGAAAGCAGGAGTAGCAATACTCATATCAGATAAAATAGACTTTAAAACAAAGGCTGTGAAAAGAGACAAAGAAGGACACTAGATAATGATCAAAGGATTGATCCAAGAAGAAGATATAACAATTATAAATATATATGCACCCAACATAGGAGCACCACATTATGTAAGACAAATGCTAACAAGTATGAAAGGGGAAATGAACAATAACACAATAATAGTGGGAGACTTTAATACCCCACTCACACCTATGTATAGATCAACTAAACAGAAAATTAACAAAGAAATGCAAACTTTAAATGATACAATAGACCAGTTAGACCTAATTGATATCTATAGGACATTTCACCCCAAAACAATGAATTTCACCTTTTCTCAAGTGAACACGGAACCTTCTCCAGAATAGAACACATCCTAGGCCATAAATCTAACCTTGGTAAATTCAAAAAAATTGAAATCATTCCAAACATCTTTTCTGACCACAATGAAGTAAAATTAGATCTCAATTATGGGAGAAAAACTATTAAAAATTCCAACATGTGGAGGCTGAACAACATGCTGCTGAATAACCAATAAATCACAGAAGAAACCAAAAAAGAAATCAGAATATGCATAGAAATGAATGAAAATTAAAACACAACAACCCCAAACCTGTGGGACACTGTAAAAGCAGCACATGCTAGTAAAGTAATGCTCAAAATTCTCCAAGCTAAGCATCAGCAATACATGAACCATGGACTTCCTGATGTTCAAGCTGGTTTTAGAAAAGGCAGAGGAACCAGAAATCAAATTGCCAACATCTGCTGGATCATGGAAAAAGCAAGAGAGTTTCAGAAAAACATCTATTTCTGCTTTATTGACTATGCCAAAGCCTTTGACTGTGTGGAGCACAATAAACTGTGGAAAATTCTGAGAGAGATGGGAATACCAGACCACCTGACCTTCCCCGTGAGAAATCTGTATGCAGGTCAGGAAGCAACAGTTAGAACTGGACATGGAACAACAGACTGGTTCCAAATAGGAAAAGGAGTAAGTCAAGGCTGTATATTGTCACCCTGCTTATTTAACTTATATGCAGAGTGATAGTGATAGTGAAGTCGCTCAGTCGTGTCTGACTCCTTGTGACCCCATGGACTGTAGCCTACCAGGCTCCTCTGTCCATGGGATTTTCCAGGCAATAGTCCTAGAGTGGATTGCCATTTCCTTCTCCAGGGGATCTTCCCAACCCAGGGATTGAACCTGGGTCTCTCGCATTGTAGACAGACGCTTTACTGTCTGAGCCACCAGGGAGAGTACATCATGAGAAACGCTGGACTGGAAGAAACACAAGCTGGAATCAAGATTGCCGGGAAAAATATCAATAATCTCAGATATGCAGATGACACCACCCTTATGGCAGAAAGTGAAGAGGAACTAAAAAGCCTCTTGATGAAAGTGAAAGTGGAGAGTGAAAAAGTTGGCTTAAAGCTCAACATTCAGAAAACGAAGATCATGGCATCTGGACCCATCACTTCATGGGAAATAGATGGGGAAACAGTGGAAACAGTGTCAGATTTATTTTGGGGGGGGCTCCAAAATCACTGCAGATGGTGATTGCAGCCAAGACGCTTACTCCTTGGAAGAAAAGTTATGACCAACCTAGACAGCTTATTCAAAAGCAGAGACATTACTTTGCTGACTAAGGTCCGTCTAGTCAAGGCTATGGTTTTTCCTGTGGTCATGTATGGATGTGAGAGTTGGACTGTGAAGAAAGCTGAGCGCCGAAGAATTGATGCTTTTGAACTGTGGTATTGGAGAAGACTCTTGAGAGTTCCTTGGACTGCAAGGACATCCAATCAGTCCATTCTGAAGGATATCAGCCCTGGGATTTCTTTGGAAGGAATGATGCTAAAGCTGAAACTCCAATACTCTGGCCACCTCATGCAAAGAGTTGACTCATTGGAAAAGACTCTGATGCTGGGAGGGATTGGGGGCAGGAGGAGAAGAAACGACAGAGGATGAGATGGCTGGATGGCATCACTGACTCAATGGACGTGAGTCCGAGTGAACTCCGGGAGTTGGTGATGGACAGGGAGGTCTGGCGTGCTGCAATTCATGGGGTCACAAAGAGTCTGACACGACTGAGTTACTGAACTGAACTGAAGGGGAAGGTTCATAGCAATACAGGTATATCTCAAGAAACAAGAAAAAAGTCAAATAAATAACTTAATTCTACACCTAAAGCAACTAGAAAAGGAAGAAATGAAGAACCCCAGGGTTAGTAGAAGGTAAGAAATCTTAAAAACTAAGGCAGAAATAAATGCAAAAGAAACAAAAGAGACCATCAAAAATCAACAAAGCAAAAAGCTGGTTCTCTGAGAAGATAAATAAAATCGACAAACCATTAGCCAGACTTATCAAGAAACAAAGGGAGAAAAATCAAATCAATAAAATTAGAAATAAAAATGGAGAGATCACAACAGACAATACGGAAATACAAAGGATCATAAGAGATTACTATCAGCAATTATGTGCCCCCAAAAATGGACAACTTGGAAGAAATGGACAAATTCTTAGAAAAGTACAAGTTTCCAAAACTGAACCAGGAAGAAATAGAAAATCTTAACAGACCCATCATAAGCACGGAAATTGAAACTGTAATCAGAAATCTTCCAGCAAACAAAAGCCCAGGTCCAGATGGCTTCACAGCTGAATTCTACTGAAAATTTACAGAAGAGATAACACCTATCCTTCTTAAACTCTTCCAGAAAATTTCAGAAGAAGGTAAACTTCCAAATTCATTCTGTGAGGCCACCATCACCCTAATACCAAAACCTGACAAAGATGCCACAAAAAAAGAAAACTACAGGCCAACATCACTGATGAACATAGATGCAAAAATCCTTAACAAAATTCTAGCAATCAGAATCCAACAACACATTAAAAAGATCATACATCATGACCAAGTGGGCTTTATCCCAGGGATGCAAGAATTCTTCAATATCCACAAATCAATCAATGTAATACACCACATTAACAAATTGAAAAATAAAAGCCATATGATTATCTCAATAGATGCCGAGAAAGGCTTTGACAAAATTCAACATTCATTTATGATAAAAAAAAACTCTCTGGAAAGCAGGAATAGAAAGAACATACCTCAACATAACAAAAGCTGTATATGACAAGCTGTCAGCAAACATTATCCTAAATGGTGAAAAATTGAAAGCATCTCCCCTAAAGTCAGGAACAAGACAAGGGTGCCCACTCTCACCACTACTATTCAACATAGTTTTGGAAGTTTTGGCCACAGCAATCAGAGCAGAAAAAGAAATAAAAGGAATCCAAATTGGAAAAGAAGAAGTAAAACTCTCACTGTTTGCAGATGACATGATCTTCTACATAGAAAACTCTAAAGACTCTACCAGAAAATTACTAGAGCTAATCAATGAATATAGTAAAGTTGCAGGATATAAAATCAACACACAGAAATCCCTTGCATTCCTATACACTAATAATGAGAAAATAGAGAAATTAAGGAAACAATTCCATTCACCATTGCAATGAAAAGAATAAAACACTTAGGAATATATCTACCTAAAGAAACTAAAGACCTATATATAGAAAACTATAAAACCCTGGTGAAAGAAATCAAAGAGGACACTAATAGATGGATAAATATACTGTGTTCATGGATCGGAAGAATCAATACAGTGAAACTGAGTTATACTACCCAAAGGAATCTATAGATTCAATGAAATCCCTATCAAGCTACCAATGGTATTTTTCACAGAGCTAGAACAAATAATTTCACAATTTGTATGAAAATACAAAAAACCTTGAATAGCCAAAGCAATCCTGAGAAAGAAGAATGGAACTGGAAGAATCAACCTGCCTTACTTCAGGCTCTATTACAAAGCCAGACTCATCAAGACAGTATGGTACTGGCACGAAGACAGAAATATAGATCAATGGAACAAATAGAAAGCCTAGAGATAAATCCATGCACCTATGGACACCTTATCTTTGACAACGGAGGCAAGAATATACAATGGAGAAGACAATCTCTTTAACAAGTGGCGCTGGGAAAACTGGTCAAACAGTTGTAAAAAAAGGAAACTAGAACACTTTCTAACACCATACACAAAAATAAACTCAAAATGGGTTAAAGATCTAAATGTAAGACCAGAAACTATAAAACTCCTAGAGGAGAACATAGGCAAAACACTCTCTGACATAAATCACAGCAGGATCCTCTATGATCCACCTCCCAGAATATTGGAAATAAAAGCAAAAATAAACAAATGGGATCTAATTAAAATTAAAAGCTTCTGCACAACAAAGGAAACTATAAGCAAGGTGAAAAGACAGACTTCAGAATGGGAGAAAATAATAGCAAATGAAGCAACTGACAAAGAATTAATCTCAAAAATATACAAGCAACCCCTGCAGCTCAATTCCAGAAAAATAAATGACCCAATCAAAAAATGGGCCAAGGAACTAAACAGACACTTCTCCAAAAAAGACATACAGATGGCTAACAAACACATGAAAAGATGCTCAACATCACTTATTATCAGAGAAATGCAAATCAAAACCACAATGAGGTACCATTTCACACCAGTCAGAATGGCTGCTATCTAAAAGTTTACAAGCAAAAAATTCTGAAGTGGTTGTGGAGAAAAGGGAACCCTTTTACACTGTTGGTGGGAATGCAAACTAGTACAGCCACTATGGAGAACAGTGTGGAGATTCCTTAAAAAACTGGAAACAGAACTGCCATACAATCCAGAAATCCCACTGCTGGTCATACACACTGAGAAAACAAAAATTGAAAGAGACACATGTACCCCAATGTTCATCGCAGCACTGTTTATAAGAGCCAGAACATGGAAGCAACCTAGATGTCCATCAGCAGACGAATGGATAAGAAGGCTGTGGTGAGTGAGTGAAAGTGAGTGAAGTCGCTCAGTCGTGTCCGACTCTTTGCGATCCCGTGGACTGTAGCCTACAACGCTCCGTTCATGGGATTTTCCAGGCAAGAGTACTGGAGTGGGTTACCATTTCCTTCTCCAGAGGATCTTCCCAACCCAGGGATCAAACCTGGGTTTCCCTCATTGTAGGCACATGCTTTACCATCTGAGCCACCAGGAAAGTCAAGAAAGCTGTGGTGCATATACACAATGGAGTATTACTCAGCCATTAAAAAGGATACATTTGAATCAGTTCTAATGAGGTGGATGAAACTGGAGCCTGCTATACAGAGTGAAGTAAGCCAGAAAGGAAAACATCAATACAGTATACTAATGCATATATGTTCAGTTCAGTTCAGTTCAGTCGCTCAGTCTTGTCCGACTCTTTGTGACTCCATGAATCACAGCACGCCAGGCCTTCCTGTCCATCACCGACTCCCAGAGTTCACTCAGACTCACGTCTATCGAGTCCGTGATGCCATCCAACCACCTCATCCTCGGTCGTCCCCTTCTCCTCCTGCCCCCAATCTCTCCCAGCATCAGAGTCTTTTCCAATGAGTCAGCTCTTCGCGTGAGGTGTCCAAAGTACTGGAGCTTCAGCTTTAGCATCATTCCTTCCAAAGGAATCCCAGGGCTGATCTCCTTCAGAATGGACTGGTTGGATCTCCTTGCAGTCCAATGTGGAATTTAGAAAGATGGTAATGATAACCCTGTATGAGAGACAGCAAAAGAGACACAGATGTATAGAACAGTCTTTTAGACTCTGTGGGAGAGAGCAAGGGTGGGATGATTTGGGAGAATGGCATTGAAACATGTATAATATCATATGTGAAATGAATCACCAGTCCAGGTTCGATACATGATACAGGATGCTCGGGGCTGGTGCACTGGGATGACCCAGAGGGATGGTATGGGGAGGGAGGAGGGAGAGAGGTTCAAGATGGGGAACATGTGTACACCGGTGGTGGATTCATGTTGATGTATGGCAAAACCAATACAATATTGTAAAGTAATTAGCCTCCAATTAAAATAAATAAATTTATATTAAAAAAAAAACAACTTACACAGTGTTCTTCATGCTAACAATGGAAATTTAGTTCTCACACCACCCATTGTTATTGTCATGAACCAAGGGTCTCTGAACACAATCCTGGAAGAAGTGGGCTAGTCTCACTAGTGTGCTTACACAGCTACTGAAAGAACATAACAGAATATGCTACATTATTATTATATATACAATATTTCAAAAAGAGCATGTGAAACAGTGCAGGGAGCTACACCATTCTTGGACTACCTTCACCATATCTCCTTGCCGAAACAGCTGCTCATCCTTTCTCTACTGCTTGCAAGTTTCTCCTTTTCCAGGAAGGGATACTTCCATCTCTCTTACCCTTGGACCTTCCTTCTAGGATTATTCAACATCATCATCCATTAAATTACAAGGTTTCAATAGTTTAAAGGTTTATTAACTCTAGCTGAAGACAAGTATAACTTCAGACTTTCAGAAATCAAAGACTTCATTCTCTAGAACAGGAGAAAGGAAGTTTTCCATTCCTGTGGTTGGAGCTAAGAGCCCTTCACTTATAGCATTGCCATTAACTGCACATATTCCTGGATTACCAAACTTTACTCAAAGATTTCTTTTAAAAATAGCAAACTAAACAGGTTATAAATGTAAGGACATTCACAATAATATGTGCGGTCATTACAGTAAAATCAGCATGGTCTGAAATTTCATGATTTTCCTTAAATATTAATTTAAAAACAACTTTTGCTCACAATGAGTCAGTTTAACCTCCTGATGCAGAAATCAGTATATAGGATTTTTGTCATCTAACTCCACATGATCTTAATCCAATTTCTCATTAGCATTTACTTCCTCATTAGTTTTTAAATGACTTTTTGAGTCCTCAGAAGATGAGATGGAAATCAATTAATAAATAAATATTTTATCCATTCCTCTTCATTTTGATCTGACTCCACAGTCACAAGGAAACTTTCCAGTTTTACAGTTTGCCTTGCAGGAGCTCTAAAGATATCTCTGTAGACAGATATTTAAGATACAGAAATTCTAAGATTGTATCTGATTATATATTTGTATTTCAGCTTCTCTGAGTTACCTGTTTGCTACATCTTATCCATGTGACACTATGCTTTATCATACTTTAATTCACATTCAGCTTTTCTGGCCCAGCCTCAACACAGTCTGAATAGATATGCCATCTGATGATGGAGTATTAAAAACGGCCATGGTTCAAACATAGCTACAGGATTTTGAAATTATATTATATATCAGTTAATCATATTTCAGTACAGATAAAAACTGTTTAGAAGCCTATTAGCTACATAATCATTTAGTGTGGGAATACTGGAAATTTAGAGAAGAATCTGATAGTCAGAAATCCTGATTTTGCTGGGGTTTTTTTATATCGAACAACTTTAAGTGACATTGTGGATTATTGTTGACTTGTATAGATAGTGGAGTTATACATTTACAAAGGAACCATAACCATCTGAAAATCAGTTAATGGAGAATCAAATCCAGAACAAAGGAAGAGGTAATGGAATGAACAGTTATAGAAAAAGAAAAAATAATTAAAAATTGCAAAAACAAACCCTTTAAAAAATCTCCTGCTTTTTGCCAATTACATTCAAAGAAGTAAATGGAGAGGAAAACAAGGAGAGAAAAAGAGACTACTTTGTGGCAATACTTTATGCCATTTACTTAACCATAGAGGGAACATGCTTTACTTCATTATTTCATTGGTACTTTATCATAAAGGAAAGTGTTCCTTTTCTGAGTAAACTGGTAATTCCCCTTTAATTACACTATAGGTTGAATAGGAAGAGACTCCCTGCTCTCCTTAAGGACCATGGAATATACTCAAATCATCTTTATATTATTTAATGAAGACCTGAAAACTGAACGCCACCTTCTCAGCCACTGTATGCACTCACTGATAGTAGTTTCCTTTGGCATGACTCAGTTGATGGCCCCAAAAGCCCTCATTTTCAGTAACAAGGTAGAGAATTTTTAAATTATCATATAACATGTTGAATTATTCAATAAATAACCATGAATAATTAATGCCAAGAAGTATAACAAAAGTCACCACAGTTGGCTTTGCTGAGAGTTTCCCTCAGAAGATAGGCGTTATTGATTTTCAAGAGAGAGATTCAGAATGGGGAGCCCAAAAGCTGTAAGTGAAGCAATTTGTATAAGTCTACACTTGAATACATAATAGCAGAACAAATGAGTCACCTCGCTAAAGAAATACTTCATAGCGGGAATTGAAATAATGTTATGGTGAATATACTTCCTCAAATGTGTGAAGTAATCATGTAACCAAGATGAGCGTCCAACTAGAAAGACCTTGGAGAGGACCTTTGCATCAGAGATGTGAATGTTGACATAGCATCTACCAGTTGGATTCCTATGACTCGATAATTGGGTCTGCCTCGGGAATGTAATTCTAATTCTTCCTTGTACTATGAACAATTCTTCTTTGTTATTCTCAAAGTTAATTTATTATGGGTGTGGCTGGCGGGGCAGGAATGTAGAAGATAAATCCCATGAGCTTCAGTTAACCTTTTACAACTGTATTCTCTAATACGACAATCATGCAAAGTGTAGTGAAGTTGCTCAGTCGTGTCTGACTCTTTGCAACCCCGTGGAGTGTAGGCTGCCAGGCTCCTCTGTCCATGGGATTCTCCAGGCAAGAATATTGGAGTGGGGTGCCATTTCCTTCTCCAGAGGATCGTGCAAAGTGAGACCAGTTATCACACATTTTGCCCCACCAAGCATTAAAGGTCCATCTGCCTAGTCAAGAGGTTTACAATATATTCACTCTTAATGAAATTCTAAGATATAACAGGGAGTCAGACATCTGAATCGGATATATGCTTGTACTTTACAACCACATGAATACTCTTCAGTTCATTTCCATTTAGCCTCTGTATTAGGAGATGTTTATGCTAAATTTCAAGCCAAAGTATTACTCTAACTTAGAAAATGGATCAATAATAATAATAGGCAATAATTTATAGCATTTACTTTATATCAATGTTACAAGCCAGAGTTTGACAGTTTTTTCAGTTTCTATAACTAGCCAGATAATGAACATATTAGATAATAAAAGCCATATACAGTCTCAGTCACAACTACGCAAACTACTCAACTCTGCCTTTGTTGAGTGAGAGCAGCTATACACAATACGTAAGCAAATGAGCATGACTGGGATACTTATAGACACTGAATAAATGGATACTGGATTTCATATAATTTTCATGTATCAAAAAAGATCCTATTCCTTTTCATTTTTTCCCAATCATTATAGTATGTAAAAACTATTCTTAGTTCCGGGGTCATGCAAAAACAGTACGTATGTATGCTCAGTCATGTCCAACTCTTTGGAACCCCAAGGACAGTAGCCACCAGTCTCCCCTGTCCATGGGATTATCCTAGCAAGAATACTGGAGTGGGTTGTCATTTCCTCCTCCAGGGGATCTGCCCAACCCAGGGATCAGACCCAGGTCTCCTGTGGCTTCTGCATTGCAAGTGGATCCTTTACCACTAAGCCACCTGGGAAGCCTGGGGCGTCAGACTAAATGTGAACTACAGGCTAGTTTGTCAACCTCTTTTTCAAGTGCAGGTGTACACACACACACACACACACATGGCAGGTAATCCTCACAATAACCCTAAAAAGTAGTTCTATTATTATCCCCAATCAGAAGACGAGGAAATTGTGTTACAAGGATATTAAGCAATTTGTTCAATGCTATAGCAAATAAATCGAGGAGGCAGTATACGAACTGGCTTCAGAGTTAAGTTCTTAAACAATCCACAAGGGTTTCTCCTCCCTGGAATGTGCAGACAGCACTCTATTTCTTTCATCTGTGAGAAGTATTGGAAATATGTTGCACTCACTTGATGTATTCTTGTGGTTAGATCTGTGAGTAACCAGAGCTGGGACTTAACTTCCCCCTTTAACCTTTGCCTGTATTTTCCCTTAATGACAAGTCAACAGTACCACCACTTGACATAACCTGAAATATAGTGGGCACCTCAAAATATTTATTGAATTAAAAACTTAGAGTGCATGAGAAACAATGTCATGTAGAGTGAAGGGTAATAAGAAATCTATTTTATGCCCTAACTGATTAGCTTTACTCAAAACCAAATAACAGCAACATCCTTGGTGGTCCAGTGGTTAAGACTTCATCCTCCAGTGCAGGGGGTACAGGTTTGATCCCTGGTTAGGGAGCTAAGATTCCACATGCCTCATAGCCAGAAAATCGAAACATAAAACAGAAACAATGTTGTAATAAATTCGATAAAGACTTTTTAAATGGTCCACATTAAAAAAGAAATCCTAAAAATAATAAAATAAAACATCTAAGTTTGATAAGGTAAGATCTCTTAAAGAATAAAAAAAAGATTAAAAAATAAAAAAAAATGCAGCCCTACAAGAGTGAAAAGCAAGCCCACCCAATATTCTTTAATTTTAATATCTAAGAGAATGCCAGAGAAGATTAAACTTCTTACTTATGTAATCAATTATACATTTGGATATTTGATTCAACTAATTGTCCATTTCAGAGTTGATCATCATTTTGAAGATTATTTCTGTTTCTTAGTGATATTATCAAACATGAGAAGTACAAAAGAAAATTAAGAAAATTAAATCCAGTAAAGTTATAGTCTAAATGATAGTCAAGTAAGTCCCTTACTTTGTCACAAACTGCAAATTGCCTCACTTATAGAGCTAATTATCTCTCATCTTACTGGCTGGTACAGAGCATACAAAATTAATTGTATGATCAGTGTCATTCACAGTGATGACCACTGTCTGAGTAGCTTGTTCATGATACTTAGCCTTTGATGTTTCTAGTGAGACCAGGACTTTGGAAATCAGAAAAGAGATAGTCAGATTAATGGGCACATCATCTGACAGCACAAAGAGAAAAATTAAATAAAGATCTGTGGAAAACTGATTCTTGATAATATCTCGCAAACTTATCCTAATATCTTCCAGCACTTTCTGAGATGGGCTTAATTTTTGCACTTTTGATGTAAGCCCTTTTCCTCCTGTTCTGTACTAGTACAGATGGGGAACAGCTGGTCACCCCTCTCATTACAATTTCCCTCAAATATATGATGGCAGTAATTAAGTCACATTTCTACACTGCATTCTCGAGACTCAATAATTCAGGATACCAAATTGTAACATAAAATTCTTATGAAATTACCTCATTTCTAATTTTAGCCAACTAAATCATCACCTACATTAAAACCTGGATTTTCCCCCTTAAAATGGATAAGTCTGTTTAGCAGAAACTTTCTCCTCATGTGTATACTGGACCCAGATGTGACTTTGGCATCAGATATTCATCTGCTCTTTCAGCAAATACTGTCAACATGAGAAGTATCTTTTGTGTAGCAGGCACTATGCTCCACACTGGG
Organism: Oryx dammah; assembly: GCF_014754425.2. Classification (NCBI taxonomy): domain Eukaryota; kingdom Metazoa; phylum Chordata; class Mammalia; order Artiodactyla; family Bovidae; genus Oryx; species Oryx dammah. The sequence continues at coordinate 37,602,040 of NW_024070197.1, forward strand.
AATGTAACACAGAAAACATGATATTGTCTAATAGTCTCTGCTTCCATGAAGTTTGCATTCAGTGCAAAAGTGGCTCAGTGGTAAAGAATACATCTGTCAAGGCATGAGATTCATGAGACACAAGTTCGATCTGTAGGTCAGGAAAATCCCCAGGAGAAGGAAATGCAATCCATTCCAGTATTCTTGCCTGGAGAATCCCATGGAAAGAGGAGCCTGGAGGGCTATGGTCCATGGGTTTGCAAAGAGTCCTACATGACTTGGCAACTGAGCATACATGCACGCAAAGGAAAGAAAAAGTAAAAAATTGCACATTGTTACAACTTCTATTAAGTAAGTAGTAAAGGTACAAAAATGAAGAATGAACAGTGATTTAAGGGGAAAGAAGGTCCAAAATTCTAATTCTGCTACTAATTTGTTTGGGCACATTACCTAATTTTTCTAAGCTTTTGTTCCTTCATCAATAAAACTGGTAGATAATATTGCCTACTCCATGGGGTTGGATTTTGGATTGAGAAAATAATTACAAAGGAACTTGGGTTCATGCCAAGGACTTTCTAAGAACCCATTAATAATGATGATGATGATTTTATCAGCTAACATTCATCATCATTATTTTCAACTTGGAGACAAAACTCAGAATGATAATCTTGGTCATCAAGAATATATCTGGAGGCTGATGCTACAAAGGAAATGCAAACCTTCGTATATTTAAAGCACTAAATCAATTCACTGATTATTGTTATACAAATTGGTAAGTTATATACACAGTATGTATAAGGTGAGCCCAACTGGTATAAAGTAATTTCCATTCACTTATTATAGGAAGTTAAGGAATTTACATTCTGTTGTGGATAAAAGGACCAATAAATGTGAAATAAAAGTAAAGAAAACTGCGTGTGTTTGAAATACACCATTTCTCTTCTTTAAACTATTGATTTACTATTGGTAAAGTGTGCCAGGGTATTTGCTGAAGGTTACAGTCATCATCAGTATTAAAAGCTTAACTGGATCTCAAGCATTTAGCTGACTAGCACATATTCTTTTTGATCTTCTCTTCCTAAACCAGCACCCTTAAGCCAGTGCTCATTTCTAGTGGAGAAAGATCAGAATTGCAATGTAAGTTTCAACATTCACTGAGGCTATGACTTTAAGAAGAAGTCTTTAGAACTCCCTTTCCTCATGTACAAAAAAAGAATTTAAAAAGATCTATACCAAAGCATAAAAGAGATAAAGCAAAAAAAAAAAATTAGGATATGGCTTTTCAATATTAACTTCTCTATAAATATTGGCCAGTGATGATTCAAATAGATGGCTCATCTATTCATATGCTTCAAATATAAAATATGAATAGCAGTACCTAACCTGTCAATCCTAAAGGAAATCAGTTCTGAATACTGGAAGGACTGATGCTCAAGCTGAAACTCCAGTACTTTGGCCACCTGATGCAAAGAACTGACTTATTGAAAAATACCCTGATGCTGGGAAAGATTGAAGGCAGGAAGGGAAGGGGATGAGAGAGGAAGAGATGGTTGGATGGACTGAATGGACATGAGTTTGAGCAAGTTCTGGGAGTTGGTGACAGACAGGGAAGCCTGGTGTGCTATAGTGCCTGGGGTTGCAAGAGTCGGACATGACTGAGTAACTGAACTGAACTAATGGTATAGATCTTGTGCAATTAAAAGTTGATATTGGGGGCTGGAAGAAGTTGCTACTGCAGGCATCCCAGCTTTAGGAAAACCAGGTCACACATCGAGCTTCTGTGATGGACCAGGCATTGTAACAGGCACTAGAGAAACAAGGATATTCCCAGTCCTCAAGGACCTTCCCTTCTGGTTTGTGAGGAAATGAGATCAAGACCTGAGCCTTTGGAGTTGGAGCACTGACTCCAAGACCCTAGACTACCAGAGAATTAACCATAGGGAGTATCATACAGTGAGAATTCACACAAAAGAAACCACTTGAATACAAGACCCAGCATCACCCAACCACGAGTAGCACCCTGTGCAAGATGCCTCATCCAAACAATGGACAAAACAAAAATACAAACCCAGTCATCAACAGACAGGATTACCATCTTACTCAGCCTTGCCCATCAGAGGAAAAACAAAAAAATACTTAGCATAAATCTCACCCTATATGAAGCTTAAACAAACCACTGCACCAACTTTAGGGGTGCAAAAACCAAAAGGAAGGAAGAATTCAACCTTGAAGCCTGGGAAAAGGAGACCTCAAACACAATAAGTTTTAAAAAAAAAATTAAAAGGCAGAGAAACAGTGCACAAATGAAGGAACAAACTAAAAACACAGAAGTCCAAATAAATGAAGAGAAAATAGAGGCAAACTACCTGAAAAAGAATTCAGAATAATGATAGTAAAGATAATCAAAAACCTTGAAAACAAAATGGAGAAAATGCAAAAATCAATTAACAAAGACCTAGAAGAATTAAAGAATAAACATACAGAGGCAAACAACACAATTACTGAAACTAAAAATATTCTAGAAGGAATCAATAGCAGAATATCTGAAGCAGAAGAATGAATCAGTGAGCTGGAAGATAAAATGGTGGAAATAAACTTCTGAAGAGCAGAATAAAGTAAAAAGAATGAAAAGAACTAAGGATAGTCTCAGAGACCTCTGACACCAACATTCGAATTATAGGGGTCCCAAAAGAAGAGAAAAAGAAAGAGTATGAGAAAATTTTTGAAGAATTATAGTTGAAAATTTCCCTAAGATGGAAAAGGAAATAGTCAATCACGTCCAAGAGGCACAAAGAATCCCATACAGGAGAAACCCAAGGAGAAACATGCCAAGCCACATATCAATCAAACTAACGAAGACTAAACACAAAGAAAGAACATTAAAAGCAGCAAAGAGAAAGCAACAGTAGCATACAAGGGAAGCCCCATACGTTTAATATCTGATCTTTCAGCAGAAACTCTGCCGGCCAGAAGGGAATGGCAGGATATATTTAAAGTAATGAAAGGGAAACATTTACAACCAAGATTACTGTACCCAGAAAGGATCTCATTCAAAATTGATGGAGAAATCAAAAGCTTTTCAGACAAGCAAAAGTTAAAAAAATTCAGTACCACCAAACCAGCTTTACAACAAACGTTAAAGGGACTTATATCAATACAAGAAATACAAGAGAAGAAAAAGATCTACAAAATCAAACCCCAAACAATTAAGAAAATGGCAATAGGAACACATATATCAAATATTACTTTAAATGTAAATAGATTAAATGCTCCAACCAAAAGACAAAGACTGGCTGAATGGATACAAAAACAAGACCCATATATATGCTGTCTACAAGAAACCTACTTCAGACCTAAAGACACATATACACTGAAGGTGACAGATTGAAAAAATAAATTCCATGCAAATGCAAAAGAAAAGTGGAGTAGCAATGTTCATGTAAGACAAAATAGACCTTAAAATAAAGAAGATTACAAGAGATAAGAAAGGACACTACCTAATGATCAAGGGATCAATCCAAGAGGAAGACATAACAATTGTAAATATCTATGCACCCTACATAGGAACACCTTAATACATAAGACAAATACTAACAGACACAAAAGGAGAAGTTGACAGTAACAAAATAATAGTAGGAGACTTTAACACCCCACTCACACTAATGGACAGATCATCAAAACAGAAAATCAATAAGGAAACAATTCTTAAGTGATACATTAGATGAAATGGATCTCGTTGATATCTTCAAGACATTCCATCCAAATGCAGAAGACTACACTTTCTTCTCAGGTGCATATGGAACATTCTCCAGCATAGACCATATCTTGGATCACAAATAAAACCTCAGTAAATTTAAGAAAATTGAAATCGTATCAAGCATCTTTTCCAGCCACAGTGCAATGAGACTAGATATCAATTACAAGAAAGAAAAACTTCAAAACCACAAACACATAGAAATTAAACAATATGTTTTTAAATAACCAACAGGTTACTGAAGAAACCAAAAGGGAAATCAAAAAATTTCTAGAAACGTATGACAAAACAAACAACTCAAAACCTATGGGATGCAGCAAAAGCAGTTTTAAGAGGGAAGTTCATAGCAATGCAATCTTACCTCAAGAAACAAGTAAAACATCAAATAGACAACCTAACTTTACAACTAAAAGTAGAAAAAGAAGAACAAAAAAAAACCAAACTAGCAGAGGGAAAGAAATCATAAAGATCCAAGCAGAAATAAATGAAAAAGAAATGAAGGAAACAATAGTGAAGATTAGTAAAACTAAAAGATGGTTTTTTGAGAAGACAAATGAAATTGACAAACCTTTAGCTGGACTCATAAAAAAAAGAGAGAGAGAGAGAAGAATCAAATCAACAAAATTAGAAATGAAAAATGAGAGGTTGCAACAGACAATGCAGAAATACAAAGGATTATGAGACCATTATGAACAGCTATATGGCAATAAAATGGATAGCCTGGAAGAAATGGATAGATTCTTAGAAAAGTTCAATCTTCTAAGACTAAACTAGGAAGAAATAGAAATTATGAACAACCCAATTACGATCACTAAAATTGAAGCTGTCATCAAAAATCTTCCAAGAAACAAAAGCCTGGGACCAGATGGCTTCACTGGAGAATTCTATCAAACATTTAGAAAAGAGCTAATGCCTATCATTATTCAGTTCAGTTCAGTTCAGTTCAGTCGCTCAGTCGTGTCCAACTCTTTGCGACCCCATGAATCGCAGCATGCCAGGCCTCTCTGTCCATCACCAACTCCTGGAGTTCACTCAGACTCATGCCCATCGAGTCAGTGATGCCATCCAGCCATCTCATCCTCAGTCGTCCCCTTCTCCTCCTGCCCCCAATCCCTCCCAGCATCAGAGTCTTTTCCAATGAGTCAACTCTGCATGGCCAAAGTACTGGAGTTTCAGCTTTAGCATTATTCCTTCCAAAAAAATCCCAGGGTTGATCTCCTTCAGAATGGACTGGTTGGATCTCCTTCAGTCCAAGGGACTCTCAAGAGTCTTCTCCAACACCACAGTTCAAAAGCATCAATTCTTTGGCGCTCAGCCTTCTTCACAGTCTAACTCTCACATCCATACATGATCACAGGAAAAACCATAGCCTTGACTAGATGGACCTTAGTCGGCAAAGTAATGTCTCTGCTTTTGAATATGCTATCCAGGTTGGTCATAACTTTTCTTCCAAGGAGTAAGTGTCTTTTGATTTCATGGCTGCAATCACCATCTGCAGTGATTTTGGAGCCCCCAAAAATAAAGTCTGACACTGTTTCCACTGTTTCCCCATCTTAGACTCTTTCAAAAAATTGCAGAGAAAGGAACATCTCCAAACTCATTCTACACAGCCACCATCACCTTGATACCAGAAGCAGACAACAAGAAAAAAAAGAAAACTATAGCCCAATATCACTGATGAACATAGATGCAAAAATCTTCAACAAAATTTTATCAAAGAGAATTCAGCAACACACCAAAAAGCTCATACACCAAGATCAAGTTGGGTTTATTCCAGGAATGCAAGGATTCTTCAATATACACAAATCAATCAATGTGATACACCATATTAACAAATTGAATGGGAAAACCATATAATAATCTCAGTAGATGCAGAGAAAGCTTTGGACAAAATTCAGCACCCATTTATGATTAAAACTCTTCAAAAATGGGCATAGAAGGAACCTGCCTCAACATAATAAAGGCCGTGTATGATAAGCTTACAGCAAACACTATTCTCAATGGTGAACTACTGAAAGCATTCCCCCTAAGATCAGGAAGACAAGGGTGTCCACTTTCATAACTATTATTCAATATAGTTTTGGAGTCTTAGCTACAGCAATCAGAGAAGAAAAAGAAATAAAATAAGCCACATCAGAAAAGAAGAATTAAAGCTCTTACTGCTTGCCAGTGACATGATACTGTACATAAAAAACCCTAAAGACACTATTAGAAAATTACTAGAGCTAATGAGTGAATTTAGCAAATGCAAGATACAAAATCAATACACATACATTTCTATATACTAACAATGAAACATCAGAGAGAAATTAAAGAATCAATGCCATTCACCATTGCAACAAAAAGAATTAAATATCTAGGAATAAACTTACCTAAGGAGATGAACTGTACACAGAAAATTATAAGACACTGATGAAAGAAATCAAAGACATCATAAACAGATGGAAAGATATTCCATGTTCCTGGGTAGGAAGAACCAAGCTGGTGTACTGAGATGACCCAGAAGGATGGTACAGGGAGGGAGGAGCGAGGGGGGTTCAGGATGGGGAACACATGTATACCTGTGGCAGATTCATGTTGATGTATGGCAAAACCAATACAATGTTGTAAAGTAATTAACTTCTAATTAAAATAAATAAATGTATATTTAAAAAAGAAGAAGAAAATGACTATACTACCAAATGCAATCTACAGATTCAACGTGATCCTTATAGAATTACCAATGACGTTTTTCACAGAACTGGAACAAAAAATTTCACAATTCATATGGAAACATAAAAGACCCTGAAAAGCCAAAGCAGTCTTGAGAAAGAAGAATGGAGCTGGAGGAATCAACCCTCCCGACTTCAGATTATGCCACAAAGCTACAGTCATCAAGACAACATGGTGCTGGCACAAAAACAGAAATATAGACCAATGGAACAAGAGAGAAAGCCCAGAAATAAACCAGAAATAACCCACCTGTGGGTACCTTATTTTTCACAAAGGAGGCAAGAATATACAACAGGGCGAAGATGGCCTCTTCAATAAATGGTGCTGGGAAAACTGGAGAACTACATGTAAAAGAATGAAATTAGAACACTTCCTAACAGCATACACAAAGATAAACTCAAAATGCATTAAAGGCCTAAATGTAAGACCAGAAACTATAAAACTCTTAGAGGAAAACAGGCAGAACACTCAATGACATAAATCAAAGAAAGATCCTCTACAACCCACCTCCTGGAGTAATGGAAATAAAAACAAAAGTGAGAAAGTGGGACCTGATTAAACTTAAAAGCTTTTGTACAGCAAAGGAAATTATAAGCAAGGTAAAAAGCCAACCCTCAGAATGGGAGAAAATAAAAGCAAATGAAACAACTGACAGAGGATTAATTCCCAAACTATACAAGCACCTCAAACAACTCAATGCCAGGAAAACAAACAACCCAATCAAAAAGTCGGGAAAAGACCTAAACAGACATTTCTCCAAAGAAAACATACAGATGGCTAACAAACACATGAAAAGATGCTCAACATCGCTCATTATTAGAGAAATGCAAATCAAAACTACAATGAGATATCACCTTACACCAGTCAGAATGGCCATCATCAAAAAGTTTACAAACAATAAATGCTGGAGAGGGTGTGGAGAAAAGAGAACGCTCTTGCACTTTTGGTGGGAATGTAAATTGATACAGTCACCATGGCAGATGTTATGGAGATTCCTTAGAAACCTAGGAATAAAACCACCATATGACCCAGCAATCCCACTCCTAGGCATAAAGGTTTCCCAGTTGAAAAAGACACATGTATCCCATTGTTGGCTTAAAGTTCAACATTCAGAAAACTAAGATCACGGCATCCAGTGCCATCACTTCATGGCAGACAGATGGGGAAACAGTGGAAACAGTGGCTGACTATATTTTTGGGGCTCCCAAATCACTGCAGATGGTGATTGCAGTCATGAAATTAAAAGATGCTTACTCCTTGGAAGGAAAGTTATGACCAACCTAGATAGCATATTAAAAAGCAGAGACATTACTTTCCCAACAAAGGTCCGTCTATCAAGGCTGTGGTTTTTCCAATAGTCATGTATGGATGTGAGAACTGGACTGTGAAGAAAGCTGAGCACCAAAGAATTGATGCTTTTGAACTGTGGTGTTGGAGAAGACCCTTGAGAGTCCCTTGGACTGCAAGGAGATCCAACCAGTCCATCCTAAAGGAAATCAGTCCTGGGTGTTCTTTGGAAGGATTGATGTTGAAGCTGAAACTCCAATACTTCAGCCACCTGATGCAAAGAGCTGACTCATTTGAAAAGACCCTGATGCTGGGAAAGATTGAGGGCTGGAGGAAAAGGGGATGACAGCAGATGAGATGGTTGGATGGCATCACCGACTCAATGGACATGGGTTTGGGTAGACTCCAGCAGTTGGTGATGGACAGGGAAGTCTGGCATGCTACGGTTCATGGGGTCGCAAAGAGTCGGACTCAACTGAGTGACTGAACTGAACTGAATCCCATTGTTCACTGCAGCACTGTTTACAATAGCTAGAACATGGAAGCAACCTAGATGTCCATCAACAGATGAATGGATAAAGAAGTTGTGGTACATATACAGAATGGAATATTTTCAGCCATAAAAAGGAACGCACTTGATTCAGTTCTAATGAGGTGGATGAACCTAGAGCCTGTTATACAAAGTGAAGTAAGTCAGGAAGAGAATGATAAATATTGTATACTAATGCATATGTATGGAAATGATACTGAAGAATTTATTTGCAGGGCCGCAATGTAGAAACAGACATAGAGAATAGACTTATGGACATGGGGAAAAGGGAAGAGAGGGTGAGATGTATGGAGAGAGAGAAACATGGTAATTTACATTACCATATGTAAAACAGATAGCCATCTTGAATTTGCTATATGTCTCAGGAAACCCAAACAGGAGCTCTGTATCAACCTAGAGGGGTGGGATGGTGAGGGAGATGAGAGGGAGTTTCAAAAGGGAGGGTATATATGTATACTTATGGCTGAGTCTTGCCTGGAAAATCCCATGGACTGAGGAGCCTGGTAGGCTACAGTCCATGGGGTCGCAAAGAATTGGACATGACTGAGTGACTTCACTCACTCACCATGGCTGATTCATGTTGAGTTTTGACAGAAAACAACAAAATTCTGTAAAGCAATTATCCTTCAGTTAAGAAGTAAATAAATTTTTCAAAAAGTTGATATTTGTAGTGAGAGACAAAACGCAACATTACTAGTAACAAGAATAAACACACTATATCCACAATAATAGTTACATCAGTCTCCTGAGTTATTTTCAATAAAATACTAGCCTTAAATCCTCCATGGAAAGGAAAATCAAGCCTTGGCTCCATCTCTGGATTTACAATGCACAGCAGCACATTAAACTCCTTGACCAGTGGAATCCCAGTACCAAGCAAAAGTTGCAGAGATAGAAATATTTCAACAAGTTAGTATGGTAGAGCCCTCACTAGTACATATTCATAGCTCTGTAGGGAATGTTTCAGTGACAGTGTAAGCATTCCTACACAAGATTATTTAGGACTCTACATTTTAGCAGTGAGACCATAAATGCATTAAAGTACATTAAATATGTATCTTCACATGTTTAGATGCATTACAGTTTATCATCTCAAAATAAAATCTGAAAATTGCCTACTCCCTTAGTATAAATTAATAAGATGGGTGAAAGTGTTTCCAGAATATCAGCAGTATACACACAGATTCAATTTGAAAGTTGCTTTGGAAGTTTACTTTTCTATCGTTGCTCTGAAAACTAATGCAAAGCAATGCAACAGAACTAATCAAAACTAGAAAATATAATGTTAGCCTTCCCAATATGTATTTATTCTCTGCGAATTGTTAAAGCTAGAACTGAGGATGCTTTGTAAGGGAGGGCCAGTGGGAATATATTAAGATGATTAGTTTATGAATGAAAGCTTCCTGTTATCAAGTCTCAATAGAGTGGGGAGGTTAGCCGGAAGGCAAGGTCCAGGGTGACTTTCCTTTTCAAGAGAAACATTTCTAAAAGGGAGATAATCTATACAGTCAAGACAGAAAAGAAAATACCTAAGCAAGCACTGTGAAATATGAAAACAGAAAATTGGAGAACCAGTATGAACAATCAAGGGAACAAAGATACTGGCAGCAGTAGCTTGCATTTCTAACTGACACATTTCTGGTTGCACATCTTCTTGGTTCTACTGAGTTGTCTGAAAAGCACTGAAGAACTAGTCAGTAAAGATGACTAGGACAGAGAGGGCCCAAGAAACATCAAAAGCAGTCTCAGTTCTCCAGGCACAATGGAAAACTTGCAGAATTACACACATTCATCTTCCTCTCCATTGTCCTGCCCCCTTGGAGATTCTGAGTTCAGCAATAATGACCCATCAGTATTCATTTATAATTTCAGATCAGGAGGGAAATTGTAAATAAAAGACACATCATGTAGAAAAGGAAGGAAATAATCAGCAGGAATATAGTTCCTCCAATTGATCTCCCAGACACTTTGGTAATTGACCACAGATAATAATCAACATTGATCCATTTTGCAAAGAATGCAAAATAAACATTAAAACTAGTTTGAGACTTTTATTTCTGGCAACATAGCATATCAGATATGCTGAGAAACCAACCCCACTGTATGATATATAAAGATGCTGAGCAGTATATTCCTAAAAGTCTTTTGGCTTAAATAAAGGGAAATCTTCAGAATTAAAAAAAAAATAGTAGAACATGAGTTGTAAGACAAGGTTTTAATAATCACATCAAGAATACAAGAGGCAAGGCCACAGACCCACATAACACAGAGAAGATTATAAATCTCCTACATTTTGCTGAGTCTCCATGTTTCCAAACCTTCTGTGAAAATGTAAACTAAATATATATACATATCATCTCATAGGGGGAACTTTGAGGAAAATCATCTTGCATCTGACTTCAAGAAAGAATTAAACCAAAATCCCAAAATCTCTCATGAGAATGCCTAATCATTCACACTCCATCATATTGCCTTCACACTCAAATTCAAGCAAAGAATTTGGTTTAAAGGATTTAGGTTGACAATGCTTCCAGCAATCTGGAAAAAGAAAATTCAAATGATCTCTGGAAATATACTCTAGTAATCTGGGACTCAGGAAATGTCTACATATAAAGTCCCAAGGAAGAGAAGCTCATAGATAAAGTGAAAAAAACAAATACTAGACACAAGAGTCCATATATAATAGTTATATCCAGAAAATATTTAAGGAGCTGAAACTAGAAACTGAAAATATGAGATAAGAAAAAGACGCAATAAAAAATTATACAATAAAAAATTCAAGTTGAAAAAATATATATATATATGAAGTATACACACACAGAGATTTAGAATGGAAATTCTAAATGGCATAAAAGACACAGATGGAAAATCCATTAACTAGAAGACATAATTATGCAAAATACCCAGAATAAAACACAGAGAGTCAAAGAGATATATGAAAGAAAATCTTATACAAGTAACACAGGCTGAGAAGTTCCAACATAAATTTCTATTCTAAGTTCTAAATGTTGGAAGTAAAGATAATTTGAGAAGTAATATTCAAAGAAACTGGTTGAGAACTTCTCCAAAGTGACAAAAGACAAAGAATCTCAGGTTTAATAAATATATATCTTAGGAAGTGTAATTGAAGGATAGTCACTCCTAGCCAGGGAAGAAAAAGATGGCTGGTTTTTTTGTTTGTTTGTTTGTTTGTTTGTTTAAGGTATCTGTGTCTAGCAACATATAGATTCTTGAATTATTATCCAAGAATTAATTATCATTCAAAGACCAGAATGCAGAGACATCAAGAATGGACTTGTTGACACAGAGGGGAAAGGATAGAATGGGATGAAATGAGAGTAGCATTGACATCCATACTACCATGTGTAAAATAAATACTAGTGGGACGCTGCTGTATATCTCAGGGAACTTAGCTCGGTGCTCTGTGATGACCTAGAGTGCTGGGATGGGGGAGTGGGAGGCAAGCTTAAGAGGGAACAGATATATGTATACATACGACTGATTCACATTGTTTCAGAAACTAACACAACAATGTAAAGCAATTATCTCCCAATTAAAAATAATTTTTAAAAAATAGTCAGTGATCTTCGACAAAGGACCAAAGACAACACATTGGAGAAAAGATGATCTTTTCATCAAATGGTGTTGGAACAACTGGATATCCACTTGCAAAAAAGTAAATCTAAACCTAGATCCTTAACAAAAACTAACTCAAAATGGATCACAGACCTAAATATGAAATTCAAATCTAAAAATTCCAAGAATATCACATAAGAAATAACATTGTCATGGGTATGGTAATGACTATTTAGATATAATACTAAAGGCAAGATCCATTGAAGAAATAGTTTTTAATTTTGTTAAAAACTGCTCAAAAAATAAAATCTTTATATATTAAGAAAAATAATTATAGTGATCTCAATATCACAGACACACACACACAGAAACTCAGTCAGGTTGAAGAGACCTTGAGAGCAAGAATGTCACATGTTGTGTTCATCTTTTTTCAGTTCTAAGCAGGCACTCTGGATAAAAGTAAATCTGCAATCATTAGAATTTAATTGGTAACTGTGTCACAATTTTGGCATTTTTATATAAATTTATTTATTTTAATTGGAGGTTAACTACTTTACAATATTGTATTGGCTTTGCCATACATCAGCATGAATCTGCCACTGGTATACACGTGTTCCCCACCCAACTTGTTCGTGTATGCATACTCAGTCACTCAGTCATGTCTGATTTCTTGCGACCCCATGGACTGTAGTTCACCAGGCTTCTCTGTCTATAGAATTTTTCAGACAATAATCCTGGAGTGAGTTGCCTTGTAAAATGAGCCTATACAAAAAAGCTCAAAAGAAAATATGAAAATTATGGAACAAAATATGAACAAGCATGTACTTAAATCACTGGCATTCTCTAGTAATTAATATAATCACTAATTAAAACATTTCTTAAAGATATTTGGATGTAGTTTCTAAAGAAAATGTAGTCTATCAATTAAGTACACTTGAAAGCAAAAGCTAATAAGATGTTGTGGACTCTGGGGAGGCCACTTAAAAATAATATTTTTTATGGACTTATAACTCTTCAGAACCAGCTCTGGCTAGAGTAGCTCTTAGAAGCACTTACTCTTTCCTGTGAGTCAGAGAGTGATGTTTCTCTGTCAAGGAGAGTACCAAAAGGGCATTTTTCTTCCCCCTTGAATTTGATGGGAAGTTAACACAGATTGACGATGGGTCATCTGAAAATGCTTGTCTCTTTTATTTTCAATTTTCCTGTGTAGAAATTGCCCATATTTGTCTGTTTGTTCATGTTCCATACCATTTTGAGTATCTGAGACTGTTTCCGTAAGACAGTTAATGTCCAAAAACTGTGAAGCAATTTTACCCTGTTTCAAGACTTTATCATGTAAATATTTTACCACTGTCAGTTCTAAAGCCATTATTACAAATTAGTTTAGTGTGCCTAGCAAAACATCAATTTTACATCAGAAACTAACTATACACTTATAATATATGGCTGGTCCTGGAATTTTTGTTCTTATAGATAAAATCATATTTTAAATATTTATACCAAAGAAATATACTCCATGTAATAATATAGATATGTGGCCTATACCTCAGAAAAGAGTGATAAAAATTATATGAAACTGTTCCTTTGTCTTTTATTGCCGTTGTTTTGAATGCCATCATCTTTGAAAATATACAGATATCATACTTGTACTTCATTAAAAAGGAATTTATAAATAAGTGATGCAAAGTTAAAAAGAAACTTCCAGTTACTGTTGTTTTGTCTTCTAAGTTTAAGAAAGCAGCAATTTGAAAGAAATGCTGTGATCTTATTTTACATTCAGTCTCTACCTAAAATTTTGGAATTTTACAATCATCAAAACTCTTTGGTTATTACTCAGTGGCTCATAGATGGCATTTCAACACATTTCTTAGGGACAGATTGAATTCTAATTAGGGAACATATCTGAGGTTGAAATCACGTGTGCATGTATACTTGCACATATATTCCTGCTTCAATTCATAGGACAAGAGCACTGGACATTGATCTCTTTAATGCTTATGTCTACATGATTCTGACCAGGTCTTAACAATTTCTGCCTTAATTTTCCCATCAGTACAATAAAGGAAAGAAGACATAACCACCAAATTATCCTAGTGAGTCTCCCTCTCATTATATTTCATATTGGTTAGGAAAATTCCTGAAACTCTTAGACATAGTATATTCAATATATTCAGTCCTGGAGAGAAGATAGGGGAAATAGTAATGTCATGTACTTGCTCTAATCTTTAAAGAAAGCAAGTTTACAAGATACACACATCTCTGTACCTTTGACACATTCTATGATCCCATTCCTAGGGTTCTAGTCTAAGAAAACAATTAGAGATGTTGTTAAATGGTCATTACCATAGTTGTTGATGGTAACAAATGATTGAAATACACTTTTAAAACCATCACTCTAAAAATAATTCTAATATAAATTACCAGCACAAGCAAATCCTATTCAAAAATATCAGAAACAAAATAGATAAGAAAATTTAATCAGCCAAATCTATAGCCCATATGGAAAATCAGATATCTAAAAACAGCCAGAAAGATTTCTAAAAGAGAGGAGTAATGGAAGAGCACTTGCCTTTTAGATGTCAAACTGTGTTAGAGAGATATAAGCATTAAAATATGTTAATTTGGGGGACTTCTCTGGTGGTCCAGGGGCTAAGACTGTGCTTCCAATGCAGGAGACCCAGGTTCAATCCTTGGCCAGGGGACTAGATCCTGCATGCCGCAACTAAGGGTTTGTACACTGCAATTAAAAGATCCTGCATACCACAACTATTTATTTATTGTGTGCAATTATTTATTACCTTGTGCATGTGGTGTTTTCATGATAAAATTATTTAAAAATAAAAAGTTCCATGTACCAAAAAAAAGAGCACCAAGTGCCCTATATCCTGCTCAATAAATCCTGACTGCCAGAATGTGTCTAAGTCCAGAAGCTGGGAAAGGTCAGAAGTCGGATGAATCCTAACTGGCTCAGGCTGTAAGTACAGAAAGTTGAAACAAAGCTTGTCATCTGGGAAATAAGTTTTGAAATACTGACAAAACTAGAAAGCATCAAAATGCTGAGTAATTGTGATGTCCCCTTATATGTACAAAAATTAATAAAGAGAAACCATTAAAAATGGAGTCAGGAAACTCTGCACAGGGAGCCCTCATACACACTGTTGCAGTTTCTTTACAATTCTACTCTAATTCTCCAGCTAGAGAAAGGTTTTTTCCTTGCCAAGCAATTGCCCAGTCTAGAGGAGATGTAGCAGTTCAGCCAATGAGAACCAACTGCTTCCTAAACTCTTAGTTTCCTCCAGTGAAACTTTATTTAGGACAGCCCCTCCTGACTCTCCTCTTTTCTCTTAAAAGCAAGGTCCCCTTCTTTGTTCTAGGATTTGCCTACAGACCTCCATAGCTTGCATTTCCTGAATTGCAATGTCTCTGGCTGTTTCTGAATAAATTCATTTTGCTGGTGAAATAACTAGCGATTTTATTTGTAAAGTCAACATACGCTTCCAGAGCATCTCTGATTCCCATCTAAAAGGAATAGGATTACAGAGGCTATTTCTAATGGCCTCTGAGTCTTCAGAGGGTCATAGCATTTAATCTTCTGCATTTGAACTACTGTGCATTGTTTGTAATACAAGAGAGTGAAAATGCCTTATGGTTCTTCACAGCCCAGGCAAATATTAAAGCCAAATAAAATTGCCTGGAATTGGAGATTTCCTAAGATCAAAAACTCCATGGCTCTTGAAGACACTCTGTCTAAAATTTTTTTCAGACTTCAAAACTCATGACTCTTTTTATTGTCTAGTTCTGAACAGACACAGGTTCTGGACTCAATTCCCAACTCTATTATTTTGAGGCATTGTTATATGATGGATTACTTAACATTTCTATATTTTGGTTTCATCTATAAAAATCAGAAACAGTAACCATTTGACATGTTTATAGTGCGAGTAAAGCATAAGATGGGCATAATTATCATCATAGAATAAACTGACAGTAAAAGTTAGCAGGTTTTAGTCTTAGCATTAATTTCGGAAATAATTTTCTAATAGGAAAAAATCACCTAAATTTTAGGTATATAATTTTCACATTTCTTTTGAATGTGGATTGGAGCTGGTAAAGATGGTTTCATATTCAATTTGTCAACTCTGTATCTCTACCTTATTCATATTTGAAGAGAATGGAGCAGATGATTGCTGCTTTGTAATATCATGTGTCCCGACTGGGAGAGGCCAGAATCTTGGTGATGGTTAATGCTGAGTCTGACATCCAGTACTTTCAGTGGTTATCATCAATACCATACTGCTCCATTTCTCAAAACTGCTCCAGGCAGCTTTTAGTTTTCTCACCAAATGTCTAACAGTTTTGGGAAACCACACATCCTGGACAGGCCAAATCGCAGTATTTTGTTCTACTGTCCATATGAGAACCCTCCAACCTGCCAGGTCATAAAACATAAAAAAATAGGGGTATCACACCAAGAGCCTAATGTTATGGAGAAGGGAAATGATAATTTATTGAGGGCTGAATGAATTATTGAGTGTCGTTTATTGTGCCAATACATTGTATATGTGTCACCTCATTTAATCTTCATAAGAACACTTAAAGGCACAAATTAGAGCCCATATTGTAAAGAAGAGGCAACTGATGGTAAGAATGTTTATGCTTACTGTCACACAGATGGTTAGTGTCAGGACAGAGATTCCAACCCAATTTTACATGGTGGCGCTATTTATTCTTTATGTATTTGCACATGGGAATATATGTATTATTTTGGATCTAATCCTGATTATAGCCAGAGAAAGTTGTGAGAGAAGAAGATACACAAAGCATTCAGTTTACTTCCTTGGGTTTGGCAGGGGATAAAGGCATCACAGTCTGTTGATCCATTCCACTTTCTCTGGATATTCCTATCAATCAATAAGATACTTCTGCACACTGCAAAATGGGAGGCCTTTCATGATTAACATGGTATTACCAGTGCTCAAAATATAATAATAGCAAAAATGCATTAATTAAACCATTTTCAAAAGGATGTGATTATCCAGATCTTTTAGAAATGCAATTGTGGAAGCAGATGCCACACAGTTAATGACTAACAGTGCCTTTGCTTACCAGCAATTATTTTTTTCTCCCTGGAAGCATACTGATTAGCCAAAGACACTCAGAGTCTGGCTCCCATATAGAAGGCTGAGTCTCCAGCCAAGTTTCATGGCAACTCTGTAAATAACAATATGTCCCACAGACCAGATTCCTAGCCTGCAGGCACCATTATATCACATTTCCCAGCCCTGTGCATTGGCAACTGCCCACAGACTCAGAGCTTGGAAGAAAGTCAGTTGGAATTGGAAAGAACTTTCTGGCTTTGCTAAACTACTACTTCAAATAAGTGAGTAAGTTGCTATGAGAACTATATTTCTACGTAGCCAGGGGATCTCCATTTCTCTGTTGCTGTTGGTATTTTAGTACTTACTAAGAAAAACTGAACAAAGTTGTCACTCTCAAAGACTCGACATGGGCAGATCATAGTCAGGACTCAGAGCTTCTGTGGACAACTCTTTGCAAGTTAATTAGCCTCTCTCACACTTAGAAGTCACCTCTGGAAAGGCAGGTAATAATAGAGAGTATGGTTGCTTTGAAAGTTCATTGTTAATATATAAGAAAGTATTAGCTCAGTCTGGGACACATTTGTGTAAAATTAAATTTTTTATTGGAAGGATGGATTCTCTCTTCAAGCCTCAATTTCCCAGTTTCCAGAAGATGAAGTCACTTAGAAAACCCAATTAGACTTTCAAGGTTTTAGTTGATTTTAGCACTACCATACCTTGACTGTTTCTTCTGCCTGCCTTTCTCCAAATGTCTATGGAATTGCATTCGCCCAGATGGCATATATTTATAAAGCAGTTCACATGTTTCAGTTACTGCACTAGGCATTACTTTCACATTTCCTCCTAAAATCACCTCTGAAAGCTCAAATGCAGACACCCTTGTTGTATTCTAGCACTGAAAGAATGTCTTCAGAAATACACACTACTACTATGTAAGGTGAGCTTTAGACTAATGCTATTTTAGTTAACTAAAAATATCCCCATATTCCTCCACACTTTACATTATAAGGAAACCAAGACAAAGGTTTTAAGTCATTTACTTATGCTTCCACAGTGGAATAGGCCAGAATTAGGACAGGATAGTAGGTCTCCTGACTCTAATTTTTGATCCTAATTAAATGCCTAGAAAATACAGGAAATGCATTTACCATTTTGTTCATCTGAAGTGGAGTGTTTATGAGGGACCTAGTGGGGGCTGTCTATGCCACAATTTACTTCCTTTATTTAGTAATAATCAACTAGAGAACAGCAGCAAGTTTTCTAAGAGAATTTAAATCTTCTTCTAAAATGACTAAATCAAAAGATTGAATTTCCAATCTTACGAGAACTTACCCAACCAGGACAAGTGGATGTATAAATAGAATACCAGTATCAGAGCTCCATAATGTCCCCTCATCTAAACCTGCTTCAAAAGCAGAAAGTTTCCCTTTATAAGAGGTTTGAGGGTCCCACAGAGCTTTTTTTTAAAAACAGAGTGTTGAATTCTGATTGAATTGTTCCATTTGTCAGTTGTTTCCCAGAGGCTTGATCACATTCAAAGGAATGCCTCTGTCTTATTAAAGATTACAATTCAGATCTTAGTTTTGCTTAATTCCATTGGCTAATTATCTCCAGTTTCGAGCATGTATTTTAAAATCCAAATTCTGAAGTCTATACCACATTTCAGAGAACTGCCAGATAGCATCCCCAAGACGTCTCATTGTACAAAACTAGAAAGATCATCTTTTCTTAAATAATTCAGAAACTCTCCCTAACTTCCTCCTCCAACAATGGAAAATTCCCAGTGGTTCAAGTTTAGAATTGTAATGTTCCCTTTGTATGCAGGAGTCAATCTATCTTCAAATCCTATCACTTTTAACTTCATAATCTTTTCCCACTTGATTACCCTTGAGTCTTCTACAGTTCCTATTCAATCTCAAGTAGTCTAGTTTAGCAAGAAGAGTCTTCTGTCTGGATCTCAGGCTTTTTTTTTTTTTTTTTTCCTTATCCATCTTATGTTTTGATCCTTTCTGTGTCAAAAACAATCTCTTCCAGGTATCTGCAAAAAAACTTCACAGGCCTCGCCTATCATTCAAAGCTGACAACAGTCAGATACCAGATTACACTTCCAAAATTTCCATCTAAATTCCATGCCTTGCCATCCTGCGTTTCCACCAAACATTTTCCCATGCCTATGATCTTCCTTCTGGTATAGCGTGCTTTCTTATCTCACGTCTCTAACTTATATTTATTCCTCCAAATCCAGCTTTAAGAAAATGTTTCCCAAACCAACATTCCAGCCACCACATTCACTTCCCACCAAAACTGAAAATTATCTTGTCCAAATCAAAACTACCAAAGTCCCTTTTTAGGGTAATCATGGATTCACCTGCTAATTGAGTGACTTTTTGTGTGTCACTTGTATTTTTAAACACTATCAGAGTCTTGAGAATAGGAAGTATCAACCATAAACACCTACCCAAAAGATAAATGACTAGATGATACTAATAACCAATGATAATATTTGCTGACATACATTTTATAATTTGCTGTATGTAGGCACAGAACCATTTCACTGAACCATAACTAACATTTTTTGAAATAAGTGTTGTTATTATCTCTATGGGCTTTCCTAGAGGCTCAGATGGTAAAGAAACTGCCTACAATGTAGTAGAACCGGGTTCAATTCCTGGATGGGGACGATCCCCTGGAGAACGGAATGGCAACCCACCCCAATATATTCTTACCTGAATAGTTCCATGGACAGAGGAGCCTGGCGGGTCCGGGGGGTAGCAAAGAATGGGACACAATTGCGTGACTAACGCTTTCACTTTCACGTTAGTTATCTCTATAGATTAGGAAACAAAGTTAGAGAGTTTAAGTATTTGACCATAAGTATTAAGTATGCAACAACAAAATGTGTATTATTTCCATTCCATTTCACTGTCTGGCTAGGATAGCAAAATTTTAAACCCAGTCATCTAAAAGACTTTTTCAAAATGGCATGGTAAATTTTTTTTTTTAATTCCCTGGAGAGTTGCCTTCAAGTCATAGGACTACATAGAAATTTAAAAACACTTTCTCCTTAGAAGAAAAGCTATGACAAATCTAGGCAGCATATTAAAAAGCAGAGACATCATTTTGCCAACAAAGGTCCACATAGTCAAAGCTTTGGTTTTTCCAGTAGTCGTGTATGGATGTGACAGTTGGACCATAAAGAAAGCTGAGCACGAAAGAACTGAAGCTTTCAAATTGTGGGGCTAAACAAGACTCTTGAGAGTTCCCTGGACAGCATGGATATCAGACAAGCAAATCCTAAAGGAAATCAACCCTGAAGATTCATCAGAAGGACTGATGCTGAAGCCGAAGCTCAATACTTTGGCCATCTGATGCGAAGAGCCAACTTACTGGAAAAGACTCTGATGCTGGAAAAGACTATAGTCAGAAGAAGGGGCTGACAGAGGATGAGATGGTTGGATGGCATCACTGACTCAATGAACATGAGTCTGAGCAAACTCCGGGAGATGGGGAAGGACAGGGAAGTCTGGTGTGCTGCAGTTCAAGGGGTTACAAAGAGTTGGACACTACTGACCAAGGGAACAACAACAACATAGGACTACTAATTATCCCTAGACAACAAAGACAGAGAATGCTGTCTTTTGTCAGATGCTACTGTGCTCCCTGTGGATAGCACACCTACCCAGGATGACAGCAGCAGTCTTTTCCATCATTTTATTTCACTTCTCACAACTTCACTTCTTCAGGTGGACAACTCCACCTGAATTTGCATAAAAGCTCAACATACAAACATGTGTTTCCCATACTAGGATACAGATAACTGGAGATGCAGACAGCTATTATGTGTCATCTTCAATCCCAGGGCCTTGTCTAAAAACTACCTCACAGAAGTCAGCTCTCCTGGTAAACTAGATTTTTCTTAAAGAAAAAGGAATTCGGATATTTTAAAACAAATCTTATTTATCAAAAATAATCTAAGTGGCTTAAAAAATTATTATTTTTTTTGTTCTATAGGAGTTTCTGTCAAATGACATGAGGTTTTGATAACATTCAGAATCTTCCAACAGATTTAAAGAGATAGCCAGGACATGGAAGCAACCTAGATGTCCATCAGCAGATGAATGGATAGAAAGCTGTGGTACATATACACAATGGAGTATTACTCAGATATTAAAAAGAATACATTTGAGTCAGTTATAATGAGGTGGATGAAACTGGAGCCGATTATACAGAATGAAGTAAGCCAGAAAGAAAAACACCAATACAGTATACTAATGCATATATATGGAATTTAGAAGGATGCTTGGAGCTAAGAAGAGGAAAAAGAAAGCACAGCTCCTGTCCTGAAAGATGTTTACATAACTAGGGAAAATAGACATAAGTGGGGAAGACAGACATAAAAATAGAGCATTGTGAGCATGTCTTGTAAGGGTAGGAAAAATGGAGAAGCAGACTATTTCTATCTCTCAGGTTCAGTGGCTAAGTAATTCACTTTGGAACCAGCCAGTTTTTAGGTGAGCATCTAACATGCTATGAAGGTGGGGAGCAATAAGACTTTATTAATGAAAATATAAACTAAGAAATATAAAACATCTTTGTAAAATGGAAACTAGCTTTTAATCAGTAAACTTCCTCCTCCTGCTATAATTCTTAAAAATATTTTAAATTCAGATTGAATGTTTGCTATAAGCAGCCCTTTCTTATTCTTGAACCTCAGGGAAAAGAATATAAGTCTCATCCTTTGCTAGACTTAAAGTTTTGAAATGTCTATTAGGAATCCTTATATTTGAGTTGGTTTTAAGGTTTTGGTTTTTTTTTTTTTTTTTTTTTTGCATAACTGCCTCAAGTGATAAATCAATGGCTAGTGTGAAAATTAATGATTATTCACAAATGTGTTAGTTAATGAAATCAATCAATGATAAGCTTATTTAATTTCATACTTTGAATCTATTATATTCCCATTTATAAAATCCTCTCTGTAACCCTCAGTATTTAAGATGAGAAATCAATTGTCTCATCTTCCAGCTGAAGCAGTTTATGAATTAGATATTTTTTATGGTTTCTTGAAACATGAATACAATCCAGAGATTTGGGGTTTTGCTTGCTTATTTTTGTTTTCTATGATTTCTAGGCACTGTGAATAATATTTTACTTCATCGACTAAACAATCCCCTGGAATTACTCTCTTATTACTGATGAAGACAAAGAAAAGTAAAAGTGAACAGTGAAAGTCGCTCTGTCTTGTCTGACTCTTTGCGACCCCATGGACTACACAGTCCATGGAATTCTCTAGGCCAGAATACTGGAGTGGTCAGCCCTTCCCTTCTCCAGGGGATCTTCCCAACCCAGCGATTGAACCCAGGTCTCTTGCATTGCAAACGGATTCTTTACTTGCCTGCTGAGCCACAAGGGAAGACCAAGAATACTGGAGTGGGTAGCCTATCCCTTCTCCAGGGGATTAATCCTAGGTTAATCCTTTCCCCCAAAGCTTCCATAGCTAGTAAGGAAGAATAAGATGTTGGGAATTTCCACATGTTGGAGATAGGGGGCAGTTCGTAGTGATAGTTGAATTGGAGAATGAAAGGAATTTTAAATAGTTTATAAGGGATTTAAAAATATTATCATCAGAGAAAACACTTGTAAGAAGAGCCATAAAATACATAAAATGTTAAAACAATTATGTGTATTTTTGAAATTCTTCAAAGACTATTATTTCAAAAAATTGGTTTGAGGGGAGGGCCATCAGCTGTGTGTCTATGGCACATCATTTGACAGAGGTGTGAGGGATGACTAGATGTGGGAGATTTCAGTGATTCCAGGACAAAACAGAAGAAAGGGCAGGTACCTCATATTCTTAATTGAGACTGACCATATATATACCCCAGTTTGCCACAGTCAGTCCCAGCTTACACTTGTCATCAGGTCGTATTATTATTAGCACCCCTTTCTCTCTCAAAAGTGCCCCTGCTTAGATGATAAATTGTATAGTCACCCTACTAATTAACAAACTAATAGAACATATGGTAATGTTCATCGTCCTGGAATCTCAAGCAAATCTCACCAAGCCACCTGTTTTTGTCCTTGATTTAGGCACAGATGCAGTCTGGTGTCAGAGGTATCATTGCCTCCTAGGAATTAGAAAGTCAATGCCGAATAATGGCTACAAAGTAACAGAAGGTCATCAGAGACCATGAAAACTTTAAAGAGAATGAAGTAAATACAGTTCCACTCAACATGCCTTGGACAGCTCCCATCCTCCACCAGAAGAAAAGCAGGATGTTAAAATGAAATGCAAATTAGCCTTTAGGAGAGCAAATTCTGAAAAGCTGCCTATGTGCTAGAATGAACAGTTTGTTTTCATTTCTACAAGTAATTTGGGCAATTTGGAGATGACTTTAGTTTTCTATTTTGTTACTTTGATAGATAAACAGATAGGTAGGTGGAGTTAAACATTCAAAGGTAAAATGATTATCTGAATGGAAAGATGAAGTCTTTCTTTTATTTCCCACATGAAAAAAATTCCAGTATATTTTATTGCTCATAAGAAAGGGAAAAAAATCATTTAATATTTAGGGAATTTTATTTTCTCCTGTTAGAATGATAAAAAGATAGGAGGTGTCTCCTTCTAAACTTCCAGTACATGACATGGACATGGAGTGAATGGCATGGCAAATATGTTGTATGGAAAATCATAGATTTAATGCATGTCTTTACCATTTTTCCTTCAAATAAGTTCCACGTTCAACAATCTTTATGCCAAAGTTTTGTTTTGTTTTTTTTTTTTTTTGGAGATACATGGATGGGCTTTAAAATATCTACCTACGAACCTCATGAAAGTGTCCTAAAAATTCCATGGTCTGTGTTGTAAATGTTTAGTGTTTGATAACTACTCTTTCAAATGAACATAAGCCATAAAAAGGGCTTATACCATATGGGATTTAGTCAGGATTCTGAATATTGCCCAACATGAAGATAGACAGGGTGTGATTTTTTTTTATGAAGATGAAAAAGGAAAAAGACTATCCTAATAAAGCATCCTGGTCTAGAGGAAGGAGAATAGACTTCAGATTTAATAGCTTATGGGCTTCACAGGTGGCGCAGCTGGTAAAGAACCCGCCTGCCAATGCAGGAGACACAAGAGATGTGGGTTCAATCCCAGGGTCCGGAAGATCCCTTGAGGAGGAAATCGCAACCCACTCCAGTATCCTTGCCTGGGAAATCCTATGGACAGAGGAGCTTGGTGGGCTATCGTCCATGGAGTCTCAAAGTCAGACCCAACTGAGCACACACATACACACACATTTGCAAATCCCGTTTGCCTCACAAACCTCAAGATCCCCATTTCATGGAGAAGAAAATGCAGTACGTTTCTAATCATTCTTTTCCACAAATACTCCCCCTTTCCGAGGATTCATATATGAGTCAGTGAATGAAAATGGAAAATTTAACCTTCCGCTCTCTAGCACAGTTCATGAATTCAGCAAGCTTACTAAAGAAATGGAATGTTTGTGACAATGATTAAGGAATCTGTGCCAAACAAGTTCTAAAAAAGAACTTTTTTGTCTTCAAATAAAAATACTTTTCCTTCCTTGGTGGTGGAGGGAGTTTATTTGTCTGAAAATATATAATGACATCTTACTAGGTAATAGCTGGAGCACAGGACCTGTCACTTATAACCTTATTCTAAACTAATTAAACTATCAGTCTTCTTTTATTACTCTAAAAACAAAACACAGTCTCTCTGCTTGTTTCTGGTCAGTTCTTAATAGGAAGAATGTGAAGTCATTTATCTTTCTCAGAGTCCCCTCAGCTATATCTACACTACTTTCCTACAAACGTCTGAAGATTTTTAATTCAAACCTACATTTAGCAAGATATATAGCAGCCTGTTTGACAGCAGCTGGGCCACACACCACGACAAGCGCCATAAAGAACGCTGAGAGTTGCCATAAGAAGAACAAGTGGCATCTTGCTCTTTCTAACCTTCAGAAATTGAGATTTAATCCTGTTTGTTGTTTGGACACTGATACTCAACCCAATCTTGTAAAAGTTGCTCTTATTTTATCTTTGGTTTTGCTTGAGAGTAGAAAATGTTTACAATAAATTTAATCCAGTACTGTTTCAAAACAAAATTTTACTACTATCTGAATTTTCCAACTATATTGCTTAGGGTTCTCCTAGAAAACAGTTTCCAGGTGGTCTTTTTTTCAGGTTTGGTTATGAAGAAGAAAGGTAAGTTTCTTAATCTCAAAGAAGCTTATTTTATTTTGCAAATCATCAAGAAGTCAGTAAAAGTTTTATTTCCTATATCTCTTGAAGAGTACTGTGTGACAGGCCTTGTGGTGAGGAGGGTTAAAAAGGAGCAATAGTCCTAAAAACTCAAGCATTTGTAATGTGGGGAAAATTTGGTGTTTCTCAGCAAATATATATATATATATAAAATATATATATACACATACATATGTAATATACATATACACAATTTTATTAGACAACATATACAAATTTTAACTCTTTCTGTCTGTATAAAATCTTTCATTTCACAAAGTTAGAAGCTCTTTGAAAATATATTTTCAACAAAGGACTTCTATCCAAAATATATTTTCAACAAAGAACTTCTATCCAAAATATATAATTAATCCTTATTAGTTAATTCCAAGACAGGATAACCCAAAAGAAAATATACGAATATATGCTTCATAAAAAATGTACCAATAAACATGTGAAAAGGCTCTCAGTATTATTTCATCAGAACAAAATGCAAATTAAAATCACAATGACATACTACTTCACATTCATCATGGAAACTATATTGAAAATTTTTTGAAGTTAAAAAGCATAAAGTATTGGCAAGGATGTTGAGCAGTCAGAACTTTCAAATACTGCTAGTGGTAATATAAATGTGCAAAAATACTTTAGCAGTAACTACTATGTTGAGCATACAGCCGTTCCCTTCTCCAGGGATCTTCCAAACCCAGGGAATGAACCAAGGTCTCCCACACTGCAGGCAGATTCTTTACCAACTGAGCCACAGGGAAGCCCATATACATTAACTATGACCCGGTAATTCTGCTTCAGTGTGTGCATGCTCAGTTGCTAAGCCACATCTGACACTTTGCAACCTCATACTCCCAAGTATAAATTTTTAAAAAGATGTGCAAATATATTCACCAAAAATACTCTAGCACATGTTCATAGGAATGTTATGCAAACTAGGAAAATCTAAATGTTCATTAACAGAAGGAATAATAAATAAACTGTGGCATGTTTGTACAATAAAATGACATACAGCAAAGGAAATCAAACATCAACAAACCACATGCAAAAAAAAATTTAAGAATGATAACACCATCATACAAAGTATAACAAAAGACTAATATAATCTATGCTATTAGAAGTCAGGATAATAATATAATGTCTATGCTTGGGGAGGGGAAGGATTATTGACTCTAAGAGACCATGATGGGAAGCAGTGTTCATGGAGGGCTGGTAATATTCTGTTTTCTTATCCTGGGGCTAAATACATAGGTGTGTTCTGTATGTGTAAGTTCAGTAAGCTGTATATTTATAATGTGTGCATATTTGTATGTATATTATATTTTGATGCATTTTTAATTAAAAAATAATCACTCCTTGAAGTAAGTCAGACAGAGAAGGAGAAACACCATATGACATCCCTTATATGTGGAGTCTAAAAAGAAATGACAGAAATGAACTTACTTACAAAATAGAGATTCACAGACTTAAAGAATGAACTTGTGGTTGCCTGGGGGATGTACTGGGAGGAAGGATAGTCAGGGAGTTTGAGATGGACATGTACCCAATGTTATATTATAAATGGATAACCAACAAGGACCTACTGTATCGGGCATTCAGCTCAATGTTATGTGGCACTCTAGATGGGCTTGGAGTTTGGGGGAGAATGGATACAGGTATATGTACAGCTGAGTCCCTTTGCTGTTCACCTAAAACTATCACAAATTTGTTTATCGGCTACTGCTGCTGCTGCTGCTAAGTCGCTTCAGTCGTGTCCAACTCTGTGCGACCCCAGAGATGACAGCCCACCAGGCTCCCCCGTCCCTGGGATTCTCCAGGCAAGAACACTGGAGTGGGTTGCCATTTCCTTCTCCAACGCATGAAAGTGAAAAGTGAAAGGGAAGTCGCTCAGTCGTGTCCAGCTACACCCCAATACAAAATAAAAAGTTATTTTAAAATCACTCTTTTTCATTTAATTTACATAAAGCATATGAATACTAGCTTGATAGTTAGCTAGATATATATTTCTCCTTCATGAAGACAAAACCAAAGCTCTTAGACCAAACAATTTTGAAACCAAGAGAGGCAGCTTGCCCAAATACTAGCTCCCTCCTTTGAGTAGTTTTAGGCAGGCTTCTGGGCTTCCCTCGTGGCTCAGCTGGTAAAGAATCCACCTGCAATGCAGGAGACCTGGGTTCGATCCTTGGGCTGGGAAGATCCCCTGAAGAAGGGAAAGGCTACCCACTTCAGTATTCTGGCCTGGATGATTCCATGTACTGTGTAGCTCATGGGGTCACAAACAGTAAGACACAACTGAGTGACATTCACTTCACTTCAGACAGGCTTTCAGGGTTCTATTAATGCTAATATTAATAATGGTTCAGCTTCTAACAAAATTTGCATTATGTATTTTATCATACTCCATTACATCCATGGGGCATGGCATGCTGGCATCTGAACTACTAGAAATGTATAAACATTAAAAAGTGGGACTTTGGTGTCAGAGAAAACCTGTTTTGAATTCTAGCTCTGTGGTTGGCTCACATTAGGATATTGTGCAAAATTACTCAATCTCTCTGAGCTTCACTATCCCACCTGTAAAATGAGATCATCTATCCACATGACAAGTAAGAATTACATGAGACAAATTATGGAAAAGAGCCCAGGATCTGGCTTTTACTTAAAAGCTCAAATATGGTACATAGTTTTGCCATTGCAATTATTATGCATATATTGTGTATTGTTGTTGTTATTGTTTAGTCGCTAAGTCATGTCTGACTCTTTTGTGACTCCATGGACTGTAGCCTGCCAGGCTCCTCTGTTCACAGGATTTCAAGGGTTGCCATTTCCTTCTCCAGGTGATCATCCTGACCCAGGAATCGAATACATGTCTTTGCATTGGCAGGCAGGTTCTTTACTTCTGAACCACAAGGGAAGCCCATATATTATGTATAGTCCATTAAAATCATTATGTATTACTCTAATCCCTTTTTTTTTTTTTTTTTTATGAGGAAGTCACCCAAATATATTGAGAGATAAAAATAATATACACTGTACCCTGTATGGCATATTACCATTTGTTTTTTTTTTTTTTTTTTTTTTCAGGAAACTATTTATTTATTTATTTTTTTTTATGTTCCATTAGATTTATCTTTTTTTTTTTTTTTTTTAAATTTATTTATTTATTTTTAATTTTTACTTTACAATTCTGTATTGGTTTTGGCATAGATTGACATGAATCCACCACAGGTGTCAACCATGTTTTAAAAGAGGGAAAATAATAATTTATCTCTCTCTCTGTCACACACACACACACACACACACACACACACACACACACACTTGTCTATTCATTCAACAAAACTTAACGAACATCAATTATATTTGAGCACTGCTCTGGATGCTATAGATAACAGCTATGAATCAAAGAAGCATAGTCTTGTTCCATGCAGAAGTTTTAAACCTGGGTGTGTATGTAAACAACTGTCATTTGTGTAATGTAAAATATATAACAAAAGCAGCTTCTGAGAAACTACTATATTGAATTATCAGTCAATTTCAACAACCAGGGCTATTTATAAGCATTCATACTCCTGTAGAGATTGGGAATTTTAGTCTAACACTGAAATGGAATTTATATCTCAATATTTAACTGTTAATCTTAATCTTACTGCTATATATAACATAACAAAATATGTCATATTTCTTATATATATTATATATAACAGTAAGACTGAGTTAGATTAATCTAGAATTGAATATATTACACACAATATTATATATCACATATAAATATATAACACAAATAATATACATAATATAACATGTATGTGATATATTAACACACATGATGATATAAAGTATAATATGTATTTATATATATATGATTGTCAATAAATTTAGTTCCAATAAGCCCGCAAAGAAATGATCCCTGACATTGATCTACTACATTGATAACTTATGTCTCCTGTTATTACTCTTTATACATCATAGCATGAAGCCTAGAACATGATCAGCACTGCAAATGCTGTTAAGCAAATGTAAGAAGTTTGTGCTGAAAAACAACATGGTGGTGCCTTAGCTTGATTTCCAATATCCATCAGCATCCTCTTTTGTAAGAAAATGAATTGAGTCTTGATAAACTCTGAGCTTCCAAAATGGACATTCTAAGATGTTGGAGAAGACTCTTGAGAGTCCCTTGGACTGCAAGGAGATCCAACCAGTCCATTCTGAAGGAGATCAGCCCTGGGATTTCTTTGGAAGGACTGATGCTGAAGCTGAAACTCCAGTACTTCGGCCACCGCATGCAAAGAGTGAACTCATTGGAAGAGACTCTGATGCTGGGAGGGATTGGGGGCAGGAGGAGAAGGGGATGACAGAGGATGAAATGGCTGGATGGCATCACTAACTCAATGGACGTGAGTCTGAGTGAACTCCTGGAGTTGGTGATGGACAGGGAGGCCTGGCGTGCTGCGATTCATGGGGTCGCAAAGAGTCGGCACGACTGAACGACTGAACTGAACTGAACTGAACATAAACACTTCCTACTGAAAACTTAAGGCTTAAATATATGCATTTTGGCTGGAGTCTGATATTTTCAGGTAATAATTTATTTTCCATCTAACTACTTTGCCTAGATAACTTCTACCATGTTGGAGATAGGTGGGGGTGGAGAGCCTTTTCATAAGATTTTGCTGAGATGTGAAATGCTGAATAATCACAACACTAAATCAGAAAATTAACCAACCCATAATTTAGCATACACCATCCTTTTTATTTTTATATCATTCTTTCTGGAAAAAAATACAGTATACAAATACTGAATAGTTTTTAAAAATCTGTTGCAGTGGATTTTTTTCCAAATGCTTACAATGTCATCTAAATTCTGATAATCTGTTGTAGGCATTTAAACAACATGTCCAATATCATGTACCTATACTAATATCACAGGCAGAAAATATTAACCATATCAAAAAAACTGTAGTGAAAAAAATACATATGATCACATTCAGTCAGCACAAATATTTTAAGTAACGCATAGCAAGGATGTTATGAAATTCATCATCCATGGCTTTTCTCATACATATATTTGAAAATGGAATGGTACTGGCTGCCCTGGGAATTTGTGTCACAGTGTGTTATGTAGTTCATAACTTTCTGCTCTGCCACACTTTTCCACCTACAAAGAATTCTCTAATTGGATTGTCAGTCACTTATACATTGCCTTCTGCCTACCTGGCAAATGACACATTCCCATTAACCATTTTTCTTCCTTATTTCTATTTTTTGAATATTGACTGCCTTTGGCTCTCTCTCTCGCATGCATATGTATCCTTCCACTTATAGACTGCTTCTCTTATGTTAAAATAGAGCCTAAGACCTAACTGTGTAACACTTGACATTATTCAGTCAAAAATTGTTTAAAAGCAAGTAAATGGTATTATATATATATATATACACACACACACATATATATATGTATACAGTCCATGGGATCACAAAAAGTCAAACATGACTGAGCAACTGAACACACACACATATTTATGTATGTATATATATACACATGTATGTATTCTTTTTTGGCCACACCACATGGCTTGAGGGTTCATAGTTCTCCAACAAGGAATGAACCCAGTCTACCAGCCATGAGAGCAAGGAGTCTTAAACAATGGACTTCCATGGAATTTCCAATGAGATGCCATATTTAACAGGGCAAGCTAGCATTTAGCATTTTTGAAATCTCTACTAATAATAATAATTACATAATGTGATCAGTGCTGAAGCTTCAGTTTGATGCCTTGAGTTATTTCACTTTTAACTCTCTTATTTCATTGTGCTTTGCTTTATTATACTTTATAGATATTACATTTTTTACAAATTGAAGGTTTCTGACAAGTCTTTATCATGCAAGTCTACTGGGACCATTTTTCCAGTAGCATTATTGGTCTCCCACATTGCAGGCAGATGCTTTATCCTCTGAGCCACCAGGGAAGCCCATTTTTTAATTAAGGCATATATATTGGTTTTTTAGACAGAATGCTATTGTGTACCAATAGACTACAGCATACTGTAAACATAACTTTTATATGCACTAGGAAATTTAAAAATTCATGTGTCTTGCTTTATCATAACACTCACTTTATTGCAGTGGTCCAGAACAAACATCACACTATCTCCGAGATCTGCCTGTATATCTAATAACATAAGACAGATTTACAGAATCCTAAAGGAAACATTAACAACTGTAGTTATAATGTTGTGTTAATTTCTGCTGTGTAGCAAAGTGATTCCATTATACATATATATGTGTATTTTTCATATTCCTTTCCATTATGGTTTATCACAGGATATTGATTATAGTTCCTATGCTGTGTAGTAGGACCTTGTTGCTTATCCATCCTGCATATAATACTTTGCATCTGCTAATCCCAAACTTTCTCCTCTGATACCTGGATTTGCAATTTATACTGCATCCACATTGGAGCTAAATAAGAAATAATGCAAACATTTAAGTATACACAAAAGGAATTATTCCTTCAAAAAAGCAGCAGTAGAAATTCTTCCAAGTACTTGGAAACAGGAAAAAAATGCCATGAACATAAATATTGCATGGAGCCATGACAAGAAAGGGAGCATAACGGAAAAGTCATTCTCAAAAAAAGATCTTTCTCTTAAAGCAAAAGTCAAAACTAAATTTTGATACATGGTCATATAGCTGCACTTAATGAATAGATCTTTGCCCTGTTTTCATGATTCACTTTAGTTTTCAAAATTTCAAGACATGTGCATATTTTTCCTCATACATTCAGTCACACAATATGGCTCCAGCAAAGAGATGGCACAGCCACAAACACTTCACTGAAGAATACTTGCCCTTCTTTTGGAAAAGTCTTTATCTTTCAGGTTTGCTCAAGGATCTTGATAGGTAATGATCATTCACAAGTCAGCAGATTATAATTAAAAAATCCTAAAGGTCAACATGATGACATATGCAACGTAGTTTGTATCTTCCCCAACTTTCCTAACAGTGGATTAATAAACTCAAATCAGTCAGTTCAGTTGCTCAGTCATGTCTAACTCTTTGCAACCCCATGGACTGCAGCACGCCTGGCCTCCCTGTCCATCACCAACGCCCAGAGTTTACTCATACTCATGTCCATTGAGTTGGTGATGCCATCCAACCATCTCATCCTCTGCCTTCAATCTATCCCAGCATCACGATCTATTCCAATGAGTCAATACTAGCATCAGGTGGCCAAAGTACTGGAGTTTCAGCTTCAGCATCAGTCCTTCCAATGAATATTCAGGACTGATTTCCTTTAGGATGGACTGGTTGGATCTCCTTGCAGTCCAAGGGACTCTCAAGAGTCTTCTCCAACACCACAGTTCAAAAGCATCAATTCTTTGGCGCTCAGCTTTCTTTATAGTCCAAATCTCACATCCATACATGACTACTGGAAAAACCATAACTTTGAATAGACAGACGTTTGTTGGCAAACTAATGTCTCTGCTTTTTAATATGCTGTCTAGGTTGGTCATAACTTTTCTTCCAAGGAGTAAGCGTCTTTTAATTTCATGGCTGCAGTAACCATCTGGTCACCATCTGCAGTGATTTTGGAGTCCAAAAAAATAAAGTCTGTCACTCTTTCCACTGTTTCCCCATCTATTTGCCATGAAGTGATGGGATCAGATGCCATGACCTTAGTTTCCTGAATGTTGAGTTTATGCCAACTTTTTCACTCTCCTCTTTGTGAAAGCACTTTCATCAAGAGAATCTTCAGTTCTTCTTTGCTTTCTGCCATAAGGGTGGTGTCATCTGCATATCTGAGGTTATTGATATTTCTCCTGGCAATCATGACTCCAACTTGTGCTTCATCCAGTCCAGCATTCTCATGATGTACTCTGCATATAAGTTACACAAGCAAGGTGACAATATACAGCCTTGACATACTCCTTTCTCAATTTGGAACCAGTCTGTTGTTCCATGGCCCATTCTAACTATTGCTTCCTGATCCAAATACAGATTTCTCAAGAGGCAGGTCAGTTGGCCTGTTATTCCCATCTCTTTCAGAATTTTCCACAGTATGTCATGATCCACACAGTCAAAGGCTTTGGCATAGTCCATAAAACAGAAATAGACATTTTTCTGGAATTCTCTTGCCTTTTCAATGATTCAGTGGATGTTGGCAATTTGATCTCTGGTTCCTCTGCTTTTTCTAAAACCAGCTTGAACATCTGGAAGTTCATGGATCACATACAGTTGAAACCTGCTTCGGAGAATTTTGAGCATTACTTTACTAGAGTGTGAGATGAGTGCAATTGTGCAGTAGTTTGAGCATTCTTTTGCATTGCCTTTCTTTGGCATTGGAATGAAAACTCACCTTTTCCAGCCCTGTGACACTGCTGAGCTTTCCAAATTTGCTGGCATATTGAGTGCAGCACTCTCACAGCATCATCTTTTAGGATTTGAAATAGCTCTACTGAAATTCCATCTTCTCCAGTGGCTTTGTTCATAATGATGCTTTCTAAGGCCCACTTGACTTTGCATTCCAGGATGTCTGATTCTAGGTGAGTGATCACACCATCGTGTTTATCTGGATTGTGATGATATTTTCTGTATAGTCCTTCTGTGTATTCTTGCCACCTCTTCTTAATATCTTCTGCTTCTGTTACGTCCATACCATTTCTGTCCTTTATTGAGCCCATCTTTGCATGAAATATTCCCTTGGTTAAAATCAATGTTCCCTTGATTTTCTTGATGAGATCTCTAGTCTTTCCCATTCTATTATTTTCCTCTATTTCTTTGCATTGATCACTAAGGAAGGCTTTCTTATCTTACCTTGCTATTCTTTGGAACTCTGAATTCAAATGGGTATATCTTTCCTTTTCTCCTTTGCCTTTCACTTCTCTTCTTTTCACAGCTATTTGTAAAGCTTCCCCAGACAGCCATTTTGCTTTTTTGCATTTCTTTTCCATGAGGATGGTCTTGATCCCTCTCTCCTGTACAATGTCACGAACTTCTGTCCATAGTTCTTCAGGCACTCTGTCTATCAGATTGAATCCCTTGAATCTATTTGTCACTGCCACTGTATAATCATAAGGGGTTTGATTTAGTTCATACCTGAATGGTCTAATGGTTTCCCTGCTGCTGCTGCTAAGTCGCTTCAGTCGTGTTCAACTCCGTGCGACCCCATAGATGGCAGCCCACCAGGCTCCCCCGTCCCTGGGATTCTCCAGGCAAGAATACTGGAGTGGAGTGCCATTTCCTTCTCCAATGCATG
Organism: Oryx dammah; assembly: GCF_014754425.2. Lineage (NCBI taxonomy): Eukaryota > Metazoa > Chordata > Mammalia > Artiodactyla > Bovidae > Oryx > Oryx dammah. Next base: position 37,636,531 of record NW_024070197.1, read on the forward strand.
AAAGTGAAAAGTGAAAGTGAAGTCACTCAGTCGTGTCCGACTCAGTGACCCCATGGACTGCAGCGCACCAGGCTCCTCCATCCATGGGATTTTCCAGGCAAGAGTACTGGAGTGGGGTGTCATTGCCTTCTCTGATGGTTTTCCCTACTTTCTTCAATTTAAGTCTGAATTTGGCAATAAGGAGTTCATGATCTGAGCCACAGTCAGCTCCTGATCTTGTTTTTGCTGACTGTATAGAGCTTCTCCATCTTTGGCTGCAAAGAATGCAATCAGTCTGATTTCAGTATTGACTATCTGGTGATGTCTGTGTGCAGAGTCTTCTCTTGTGTTGTTGAAAGAGAGTGTTTGCTACGACCAGTGTGTTCTCTTGGCAAAACTCTATTAGCCTTTGACCTGCTTCATTCTGTACTCCAAGGCCAAATTTGCCTGTTACTCCTGGTGTTTCTTGGCTTCCTACTTTTGCATTCCAGTCCCCTATAATGAAAATAACATCTTTTGGGGATGTTAGTTGTAGAAGTTCTGTAGGTCTTCAAAGAACCATTCAACGTCAGCTTCTTCAGCATTACTGGTTGGGGCATATACTTGGATTACTGTGATATTGAATGGTTTGCCTTGGAAACAGAGATCATTCTGTCGTTTTTGAGATTGCATCCAAGCACTGCATTTTGCACTCTTCTGTTGACTATGATGGCTACTCCATTTTAAGGGATTCTTTCCCACAGTAGTAGAGATAATGCTCATCTGAGTTAAATTCACCCATTCCAGTCCATTTTAGTTCGCTGATTCCTAGAATGTTGACGTTCACTCTTGCCATCTCCTGTTTGACCACTTCCAATTTGCCTTGATTCATGGACCTAACGTTCCAGGTTCTTATGCAGTATTGCTCTTTACAGCATCGGACTTTGCTTCTGTCACCAGTCCCATCCACAACTTGGTGTTGTTTTTGCTTTGGCTCCATCTCTTCATTCTTTCTGGAGTTATTTCTCCACTGATCTCCAGTAGCATGTTGGGCACCTACCGAACTGGGGAGTTCATCTTTCAGTGTCCTATCTTTTTGCCTTTTCTTACTGTTCATGGGGTTCTCAAGGCAAGAATACTAAACTGGTTTTCCATTCCCTTCTCCAGTGGACCACATTTTTCCAGAACTCTCCACCATGACTTGTCCATCTCAGGTGGCCCTACATGACATGGCTTATAGTTTCATTGAGTTAGACAAGGTCCATGTGATCAGACTGGTTAGTTTTCTGTGATTGTGGTTTTCAGTCTGTCTGCCCTCTGATGGAGAAGGATAAGAGCCTTGTGGAAGCTTCCTGATGGGATAGACTTACTGAGGGGGAAATGGTCTTGTTATGATGGGTGTGGCCAGGCTCAGTAAATCTTTAATCCAAGGATATCAGAATTTTGGTTTTTTGTAAGGTAATAAACCATTTGTTAGTAAAGGTGAATATGACTTTAATAAAGATGAAAGAATAATACTAGCTTTTTCTTACTCTGACTCCAAAAGTCAGGACTAAAAAAGTCTTCCAAGAATGACTATGAAAAGGAAGCAGGAGGGACTCCATTTCCAATCGAGAGATCAGAATATCAAAATGGTATTATTTCTAGGTAACTATGCTCAAAATGATTATGTAAGAAGACAGGGAAACTAAAGACTATCCCCTTGTTTCACTGTTTGACTTTATGAACTCCTTCAGGAATATGGCAGCATAAATAATTATTATTTTCTTCTGTTGTTCCTTCTACTCAAAATAGTAGAAACTGCAGAATCTACATTAAATAACAAGCATTGAAAAATAAACCATTCTGTCCCCTTCAAACAAGATGCTGTTTTTAAGCCACAATAAAGCACACAACTATCAGGCAAATTATATACAACAATCAATGTGTGTATGTGCCTATATACACATACATTTTTTTAATGGTCCTCCTTCTTTAGGGCTTCCCTGGTGGCTCAGATAGTAAAGAATCTGCCTGCAATGTGGGAGACCCGGGTTCGATCCCTGGGTCAGGAGGATCCCCTGGAGAAGAGAATGGCAGCCCACTCCAGTATTCTTGCCTGGAGAATTCCATGGACAAAGGAGCCTGTGGGTTACAGTCCCTCATGGGGCCACAAAGAATCAGATACAGCTGAGTAACTAACACAATCCTTCATTAGCCTATAGAAAGCAAATACCAGGAGTTAGTTTGCATAATAAAATGTTTTTCAAAATATGCTATATATTAAAATATTTTTAATGCTTCTGAGAGCAAATAACTCTGGATGAGTTCAGTTCAGTTCAGTTCAGTCGCTCAGTCGTGTCCAACTCTTTGCGACCCCATGAATCGCAGCACCCCAGGCCTCCCTGTCCATCACCAACTCCCGGAGTTCACTCAGACTCACGTCCATTGAGTCCGTGATGCCATCCAGCCATCTCATCCTTGGTCGTCCCCTTTTCTTCCTGCCCCCAATCCCTCCCAACATCAGAGTCATTTCCAATGAGTCAACTCTTTGCATGAGGTGGCCAAAGTACTGGAGCTTCAGCTTTAGCATCATTCCTTCCAAAGAAATCCCAGGGTTGATCTCCTTCAGAATGGACTGGTTGCATCTCCTTGCAGACCAAGGGACTCTCAAGAGTCTTCTCCAACACCACAGTTCAAAAGCATCAATTCTTTGGCGCTCAGCCTTCTTCACAGTCCAACTCTCACATCCATACATGACCAATGGATAAACCATAGCCTTGACTAGATGGACCTTAGTCGGCAAAGTAATATCTCTGCTTTTGAATATACTTAAACAACATTAATTGCAGAAAATCTAGGAGCATTCATGTACTAGAAAAAAATGTAACTCTCAAAGAGAGAACTGTTGCTGCTGCTGCTGCTGCTGCTAAGTCGCTTCAGTTGTGTCTGACTCTGTGCGACCCCATAGACAGCAGCCCACCAGGCTCCCCCGTCCTTGGGATTCTCCAGGCAAGAACACTGGAGTGGGTTGCCATTTCCTTCTCCAATGCAGGAAAGTGAAAAGTGAAAGTGAAGTCACTCAGTCGTGTCCGACTCAGCGACCCCATGGATTGTAGCCCACCAGGCTCTTCTGTCCATGGGATTTTCCAGGCAAGAGTACTGGAGTGGGGTGCCATTGCCTTCTCTGAAAGAGAGAGCTAATCTGAATCAATTCCCTCAAATGAAATCAATCTCTCTCCTTTCCTCCCTTGTTGTACTAGTCAGTGTTCTACAGAGAAACAGGCTAATAGGATATATGTAGATGTGTGCATAAACGGTTTGGAGAAGGAAAATTATTAACAGGAATTGACTTGCATGGTTATGGAGGAAGAGAATTCATGATCTGCCATCTGCAAGCTACAGAACCAGGAAATTCAGTCATGAAATTCAATCTGAGTCCAAGGCCTGACAGTGGGGAGGCTGATACACCGTAGGATAGAAGTCTGAAAGTCTGAGAGCCAGCAGCACAGATGTCTAAGGGAGGAGAAAATAAATGTCAGACAGAAAATGAATTTGCCCTTCCCCTGCATTTTTGCTTTTCTTCAGACCTGTCATAAATTGTATGGTCCCACTCACAATGGCAAGCGCTATCTGCTGGAATTAGTTCAGGAATTCCAGTGTTAATCTCTTTTGGAAACATCTGCACAGACACACCCAGAAATAATGACTTAACAATTTTTGGGGCATCCTATAGTCCAGTCAAACTGAAGCATAAAATTCAGCATCACACTTGTACATCAAGATTAATTTTGGTAAATGTAGGTTCCCCCAAAAAGTCAACCATTTACCAGAATAAATGGCTTATGATTTGGGTATGTTAGAAATGAATTGATTTTTTAAATTATTATTAAAATGAATGATGTGCCTAGATAGAATGGTGTCTGAAAGACAGAACATCCTTGACTACTATTCTCTGCCTGCTTCATCATGGAGACACCCTCAGGACTCACAGTAATCATGTAGTCCAGAATTTTCCTGGTCAATTTTCTGTTATACCAGGAACAAAGAATACTCAATCTGAATGTTTTGGATATTATTGCTAATCTGAGCTGCATACTTATCAATGTAACTTTAAAAATGATCCATTTCTCTTAATGCTTTAAACAAAACTTTTGCCCAGCAATAATAAGTGCAGGCTATCATCAGTAATTCATTTAATTATTTTACCTCTTATCAATAAGAACAGAACAAAGTCGTTGTGTTAATTTAGAAGCTGGGAAGAATTTCTGACTATGGGGAAAACTGTAGGATATATTATTGAATATCTCTCTTGTTAGTTTTTTTATTTTCAGGAAAAAAAGACTGGATGAAAATATTTTTAGAATCAGTCTTAGACTTTAGTTTTAACTTTTACCAGCACTCTCACACTTAACTGAATTATTAGTGATCTCAAATGCTTTGACTCAGAAAACGTTTTGCAGTCAAACCAAATAAACTTCATCTCTATCTGAGATGAGAAGATTGTGGAATTTGGCCAATAAAGAGTTAAATATCTGTAGCAGATCTTTTTTCTGAGATCTCTTATTGTAAAGATTTAAGGGCTCTCTGAGAGCGAGTGATGGCCTCCAATCCCTTCTCTACCTCTTTACTGCTTCCCTTTCGTATCTTTGATATAAGCAAAATAAAAGGAAATGACAGACTTTTAAGCTATTGTCTTACGACTTTTATACAAGTTCCACATTTCAGAATTTTGAAGTGATCTCATGTATCACAGTGCCATGGAATTTCAAATCTGAGCCTCTGGTTTTCAGAAAGTAAGGCCAGTCTTTCTTTTTCTTTTTTTTTCCCCCTTATTTTCTTCCATGCCGTTGTTAATCATGCTGCTACCCAGTTACAGTGTGTTCTTTCAATATCTTTACTCTAGCTCCTTCCAGTGGTAAATCTGTGCTGCAGACAGCAGATCTGGGATTATTTTGATGTGTCAGGCATGCAGTGGTGAGTAAAGATGATCCCTATACTTTACTCAGGTTTTCTTGCTAGTGATATAAAACTGAAGTGAAATTCTAGTGGAGCCTGAATCTAGAACTCTTGTTTTTTCAAAACATGTAAAAGTACTTGAGAGTTTTCCAGGTGGCTCAGTGGTAAAGAATCTGTCTGCAAGAGATGCAAGAGATGCAGTTTTGATCCCTGGGTTGTGAAGATCCCCTTGAGGAGGAAATGGTAACCCACTCCAGTATTCTTGCCTGGAGAATCCCATGGACAGAGGGGTCTGGTGGGCTGCAGTCCACGGAGTCATGAAGAATCAGACACAACTGAGCAACTGAGCACACACACACACATACACACAAAGGTACTTGGTTCACTGGGTGTGGCACTTCTCACAGTGTCCAGTGTAAGAATTTGAGTGGAGTGGATGAAAATTTCCAAACCTCGGCAAAAATCCAGCACCACAATTACATAAAGCAAACGATATACACATTTCCACAAACCGAAAGTTCCTTTGGGCTCCAGGGGAAAGTGTGCTCAGTAATAATGGCAGCAGGTGTTTTTACTAATGATCTTTTAATGGCATTTTTGATGGTTTTAATTAAACCCCAAATATTTCTGTTGGAAAAATAAAGGACAAATGGTTTCTAAGGAAAAATAAACAGTGTTTTTAAGGACGCATTGTAAAAACAGGGAAAGGAAACTGCATGCTGTTTCATTAAGGAGAGCAAGTAATGCCTTAGTAAAGTCCAAATGGAAGCTTAAGAATTGAGAAGTTAAACCATTATGATAAGAGTTGGGAAACATGGTCATTGGGAAAAAGTTTAAAAGATGTATTAAATCAAGAATATCAGGGATTTCCCTGGCAGTCCAGGGATTAAGAGTTCACCTTCCAGTACAAGGGGTATGTGGGTCCGATCCCTGGTTGGGGAGCTAAGATCCCACTTGTCTTGTGACCCAAAAACCAAAATATAAAAATAGAAACAATACTGAAACAAATTCAATACAAATGTTAAAAATGGTCCACATCAAAAAAATCTCAAAAAAAAAACCACATCCTGCCCCTAAATCAATAAGAAACACAATATGCATGTTTATCAAACAAAAATATTTTTGTTAAATACATGTAAATATGTGAAAATGTCAAGGCCTGTTATCAATTATGTAAAGACTCAAGATCTCAAGCAAACCCAATTTATTCTACTGTGACACTGATTTCACAGTAGCTTTGGATGAACAAGGAGCTTCACGCCAGCATCTTTTGCTTGGCAAGCCAGACTAAACTTAGTTCAGAACTAGAGATGTGCTGGCCTAGAATCAAGGACACAAGCAGGTAATTAATGATGTTTGATATTTAGCCTACAGTGTCACAAAGTCTCACTGAGGATTATGTGGAGCAACATGCAATAAGATACCAAAATCTCTCCAATCGAACACATTGATAGAAACAATCATCCCAGGGTGAAAGAAAGTCCTGGATTAACTTTTCCAGTCTCCTCAGAAAATGTCCTCTCCACTCTCCGCTGTGCATGGTTTCATTGCTTACTGGAGAACTGGTGAACTAAGCCCTGGTCCACGCATCCTTTGTGAAAGTCTTTCAAGCAATACTGAGCTTGGATCAAGCCGTTATCTTGTGCCAGTAACAGATTGTGTGAGGTTTTGCTAACCTGTGGCCTCCACCTTCCTTTGCAACACTCCAGGACCAGCCCACAGAAGTGCTATTGCCACAAGAGAGGGCCTTCGTGGCCATCAAAATGGTTAATGCTTCTGAAATTTAATCAATGTTGATTTAGATTAACCTTTATAAGAAATAACAATAGACAAATGTTTAGAGGTGGAGGGTGGATTTGTGACTGCCAGGAGCCTGGAGAAGGGAGGGCTGAGGGTAACTATTTACTGGGTATAGGGTTTCCTTCTGGGGAAACAAAAGTGTTCTGGAACTGGATAGTGGTGATGATTTCACAACACTGTGAATGTATTTAATGTAACCCTGTATGCGAGAAAGCAAAAGATGTATACATCTATACACAGATGTATAGAACAGTCTTTCGGACTCTGTGGGAGAGGGAGAGGGTGGGATGATTTGGGGGAATGGCATTGAAACATGTATAATATCATATATGAAACGAGTCACCAGTCCAGGTTCGATGCACGATACTGGGTGCTTGAGGCTGTGCACTGAGACAACCCAGAGGGATGGTACAGGGAGGGAGGAGGGAGGGGGGTTCAGGATGGGGAACACGTGTATACCTGTGGCGGATTCATGTTGATGTATGGCAAAACCGATACAATATTATAAAGTAATTAACCTCCAATTAAAATAAATAAATTGATATTAAAAAACAAAAAAATGGTTAAAATGATAAGTTGTATATTGTGTTTATCTTACCACCACTTACAAACACAGTGGCTTTCAGGGGGCATATACTGAATCAAAGCTTAGCCTATAACATTTTATTTTACTTAGTGACAAATATTAGCATAAAGCCTCAAGCCAAGAGAGTAGTTGCACTATTGCTCTCTTTTTATTTCTTTGGAATTTCATGGTTTTTTCTTGCTTCAACCTAACAAATATTTTTTGAACAACTTTGGTTCTGGTCACTGGTTTGTTCATCTTTACCACAGACCTGGAAGAGTTCCGAGGTATATTTTAAAGAGGATATAGATCCTAGGTCAAGATGGATACCAAGAGAATCTCATGAATCACCAACAAGGTAATAACACCATCTTATAATTAAAGATATTTGACCATGGGTGTGTTGATGCTCAGGTGATATTGTTTTATACCAGGTGTAGAATTAACAAACCAAACTACACTCAGAGTTCAAAGAGAGCCCTTGCCAATCAGAATCTTATTGAACATCAGAACATTTCTACTTTGTTGGAAGATGCTGATTTTCCAGGTGTTAAAGAAAGAGTCACCCCATAATTCTTCATGCAAATAGATGAATATGGCATCCTCTCTAAATGACACATGACAGAATTATCACAATGCTATTTATATTCGGATTTGAATTTTGATTTTTTTCCTTTGTTGTCACTGCACATTTGCTTTCAATGGTAAATGTGATTTATCTTCTCCAATGACAGATGACAAAAGTCAGTCTTCAGTGATCTGACTGGCATGTTGAGCTAGTCAGTTTTAAAGTTAACTGAAGACAGGTCATATAACCTGAGAAGTAGAAGGGCCCTTGAGAATAATTTAATTTGACCTCTTTGTTTACATATAAGAGAAAACTAAAGTCCAGATATATGTATTTTCTTCATTATTTATAGAGTGACTATACTTTCTGATTCAGACCTGTTGTCTCAGTATGATTAATAATAATATCTCCTTTAATTTTCAAAGATCTCCTAGACTACAAGATAAATTATAAGTTTATCTAGTCTATATCTCTTTCGGTATTGGGGCTCCCTTACATAAAGCTATAGAAACTCAGACCATGTATTCGTGAAAATTGCATAGATATACATACATATAACATTTAAGTAGAATGTAACAGCATCTTCAAATTGAGAACCTCTGATATAAATATCAGAACCAATAAAACTGCTAATCTAGTCCTATCACTTCTCATATAGCTAGGTGAGTAATGTCGCCTACGAAATCTCCACACCCCAAAGAGACAGGTTTTAACTGCACCTGTCAGACAGGAGGCTAGCGAAGACCTACCATGAATATGAGCAGTAGAATCAGGACTCAAGACTCTGGCCTTGAAATCCACTGACCTTTCTACCATAAGAGATGTAGAATGTAGCATCTCACAGCCTCCCAGTTTACATCCTGTTTGACAGTGACTAGCTGTGTGACCTCAAGCAAGCTGATCAACTCACTTTGCCTCATTATTTTAGTTTGTAAAATGGAAGTGACAGTAGAAGTACCTACCTCTTCCTGATTTGTGGGAATTAAAATAATATACCAGCAATTCTTATAAGACTACTGGAATGTAGTAATTCCTAAATAAATGTTAAATATTATTATTAAGCAACTGCTTCTGTGCAGTTACACAAACATGACTAAGGGAACCTTTAAGTAGACTATTACACAATCCAAAACCCAAGAGTTCAGAAATAATAGAGAATATAACAAAAGAGGAAACTCACCCAGTACACAAATATTCTCCAAATATTTTCTCCTATAAGAATCATGATACACATGAGAGATGGTAGAGAGGAGACTGAAGACTGTGAAACTATAAACATGTTTCTAGTTAGGTTCAGAAAATTTCACAGGGGAGTTTTAGAGAAACATATGAAACAAAATATCTTACCATATATATACTATTATAGTGCCATTTTTCCTACAAAAACCATCAGTAACTTCAGTGGACTATCAATATTCAAAATTCAACAATGCAGTTTCCTCTTTTCTTCCTAAAATTATTCCCCATCATGTAGGAGCACATTGCAGTTATATCTTATTCTACAGATTTTATTCATTTCAAGGTACAGTCTTGGAGGTAAGCGACAGTGACTTGAAGTATTCATTGGCAGCAGTTTACTTATTTGTCTACAAATAATGAACTAACACATTTTTCGCCAGAGCTAATTCTCTATTTAAGTAAAAGACCAGCTTCCTTATCACAGTCACAGAAAGGATATAGAATGGAAAGAAATGAGATAATATTCTAGTCAAATTAAGTCCTTATATATTCATACAAAGTCTTCATTTTCTTCAAACTCCAGAATGTGACTTTGAATTTTTTTTCTCAGTTGGGACTCTTATTTGCAATAACGCAAGCTGAAATTTAAATTGCTTGGGCTAAAAAGGGGCTTTATTGGTAGACACAATGACTTTGAGGAAACTAGAAAGTGATATCATATGTTATTTCATATGTTATTTCTACCTCTCTCCTGCACTTGCTTCACTCTTCTCTGAAAATTTTTCTCCTCATATTATGTAGTACAATACCAAAACATCTCCCTAATTCCTATTTCATATTATAATATACTTTCCTCAAAATGAATTCCTTAAAAAGAAAAACTTACTAATGTTGTGCTGACTCACTTCAGTCATATCTGACTCTTTTCAGCACCCGCCAGGCTCTTCTGTCCATGGGATTCTCCAGACAGGAACATTGGAGCGGGTTGCCATGCCCTCCTCCATGGTATCTTCCTGACCCAGGGATCAGATCCTTGTCTCTTATGCCTCTTGCATTGGCAGGTGGATTCTTTACCACTAGAGCCACCTGGAAAAACTTTACTAATGCTAGCACTCACACTGAATAAGTAGATGGAGATAACAGAGAGAGAGAGTTTCCAGAAAAGCAGGATTAAACAATTTTTTTAAATTTGCTTTTACTACAAATTTATTTGAAATGCTTTATTTCATATACAATTGATCACAATAATAGTTGACTCCATGTCTAAGAGTTAACTTTCTCTTCTTTGAAATCTTTTTGCACCTGCACAGGGAGGGAAGAAGGAAGGGGGTTCAGGATGGGGAACACGTGTATACCCGTGGCGGATTCATGTTGATGTATGGCAAAACCAATACAATACTGTAAAGTAATTAAGCTCCAATTAAAATAAATAAATTTATATTTTAAAAAAGAAAACCTCTTTATTTAGTTTCACTCTGTCTCATTCATAGGAAGTCAAGTCTTACTAAAGAAAATTGTACAAATTGTAAACAGTTGCTCAAAATGAGGAATCCAAGTGATTAAACACAAATTAAAGCAGCAGATCAAGTGAGCTGAACACTTGAATAACTTTGTTTAAAAAAAAAGGGGGGGGATATTAGTCTCCTGGAGAAAGGCTTATCTTAAAAGGGGGTGATGAGGAAAGGCATTTGTGAGATCCTGAGAATTTTGCAAACTTATTCTTGCTAACTCTTTGTTTCCCAAATCCTGAAATGATTATGTTGGCAGAGCAAGCAAGATTAAAAATAAAATTTGAAATAAGAAGATGTATCTTTGAGGATACTGTTCCAATAATGGTTATTGTTCCCTAGAATCCACATTAAACAGACTACTATATAACACCAATTCATCCAAGAGTTTTATTCTCCTCATGTGTGGGGAGAAGAATAAGCTAAGTCCCTAAGACTAGTTCCTTCCAGAACAGAGAAAGGAGCAAAGCACCAGCAGAGGACATGCAAGAATGATCATTTTGGTCTTGGAGCGGTGAGGGGTCTTCACGGAAAAGGTCATGATGTGCAGGTAGCTGCTTGGAATAAAAAGTTTCTAAGAAAACAAGACAGTAAGATTCAGTCATGTAGGGAGAATACCAAGAAGGTCTGAAAGGACTTGACCTGCTCGAGAAAAGTCTATTCAGTTGGAACTCGCAGGGTCCAGTGTATAAACAGGATAGTAACCAAAGATAAAGGAAATTTTTTAAAACTTGTTCATATTTTATTATTCATTTACAAAATTTCATATGGTGCCTCTTCTTAAAAATACAACAGTGAAGAAGGCTCAGCTTACAATATGGTAGAAGAACAAAAGATGCACATTAAATAGCAATTGATCAATGAGTTTCCATTGGCAGTAGAGAAAGATACCACAATCTACCAGGTCACATTGAAAAAGGTAAAATGGTAAACCAAGTGACCTGGATTTGACCCACAAGTAGTAGTTTGCCAATTCCTAGGCTAGAAAATCACTATTTTATTTTTTATCTTAGGTATGACACATTACTTATATACACTCACACATACAACTGTATGTGTATGTTTCAAATAGAGGTTGTAAATAATTCTAAAATTTACATTAATAAGGAGATATTATTAGCAGCATTTCAATTTTGTGAACACCTACAGAAACTATGGAAACATGACAATGTCAGTGCCTCTGAGAACTGCCAGTTTAAACAAAACCAAAACAGATGATCTTGTCTTTTTGTTTCTTTTATTCTCACAGTAAAAGCTTCATTTAAAAAAACCATAAATTTATTCTTAATCAAGTAGTTAAATACCTGCAAGACAGTAAGCTGATTCCTTCAGGAAGAATTAGATGAATAGTACAAGACCTTCTAGAACTAACACCCCAAAAAGATGTCCTTTTCATTATAGAGGATTGGAATGCAAAAGAAGGAAACCAAGAAATACCTGGAGTAACAGTCAAATTTGACCTTGCGATGTAGCATGAAGCAGGGCAAAGGCTAATAGAGTTTTGCCAAGAAAATGCACTGGTCATAGCAAACACCCTCTTCCAACAACACAAGAGAAGACTCTACACATGAACATCATTGGATGGTCAACACCAAAATCAGATTGATTATATTATTTTCAGCCAAAGATGGAGAAGCTCTATACAGTCAGCAAAAACAAGACCGAGAGCTGACTGTGGCTCAGATCATGAACTCCTTATTGCCAAATTCCGACTTAAATTGAAGAAAGTAGGGAAAACCACTAGACCATTCAGGTATGACCTAAATCAAATCCCTTATGATTATACAGTGGAAGTGACAAATAAATTCAAGGGATTTGATCTGATAGACAGAGTGCCTGAAGAACTATGGACGAAGGTTTGTGACATTGTAGCTCAAGACCATCCCCAAGAAAAAGAAATGCAAAAAGGCAAAATGGTTGTCTGAGGAGGCCTTACTTAGCTGTGAAAAGAAGAGAAGTGAAAGGCAAAGGAGAAAAGGAAAGATATATCCATTTGAATTCAGAGTTCCAAAGAATAGCAAGGAGAGAGAAGAAAGCCTTCCTCAGTGCACCAGCCCTGAGTGCCCTGTCTCATGCATTGAACCTGGAATGGCGATCTATTTCACATATGGTAATATACATGTTTCAATTCTATCTCTCAAATCATCCCACCCTCGCCTTCTCCCACAGAGTCTAAAAGTCTGTCCTTTACATCTGTGTCTCTTTTGCTGTCTTACATATAGGTCATCATGACATTCAGGGCCAGTACACTGGGATGACCATGAGAGATGGGATGGGAAGGGAGGAGGGAGGGGGGTTCAGGATGGGGGAGACATGTACACCCATGGCTGATTCATGTCAATGTATGGCAAAAACCACTACAATATTGTAAAGTAATTAGCCTCCAATTAAAATAAATTAATTACTTTACCAAAAAAAAGCTAGAAAGACTTCCTAAATGATCAATGCAAAGAAATAGAGGAAAACAACAGAATGGGAAAGACTAGAGATCTCTTCAAGAAAATTAGAGATACCAAGGGAATATTTCATGCAAAGATGGGCTCGATAAAGGACAGAAATGCTATGAATCTAACAGAAGCAGAAGATATTAAGAAGAGGTGGCAAGAATACACAGAAGAACTGTACAAAAAATATCTTCATGACCCAGATAATCACGATGGTATGATCACTCAACTAGAGCCAGACATCCTGGAATGCAAAGTCAAGTGGGCCTTAGAAAGCATCACTACAAACAAAGCTAGTGGAGGTGATGGAATTCCAGTTGAGCTATTTCAAATCCTGAAAGATGATGCTGTGAAAGTGCTGCACTCAATATGCCAGCAAATTTGGAAAACTCAGCAGTGCCACAGGACTGGAAAAGGTCAGTTTTCATTCCAATCCCAAAGAAAGGCAATGCCAAAGAATGTTCAAACTACCACACAATGGCACTCATCTCACGCATTAGTAAAGTAATGCTCAAAATTCTACAAGCCAGGCTTCAGCAATACGTTAACCATGAATTTCCAGATGTTTAAGCTAGTTTTAGAAAAGGCAGAGGAACCAGAGATCAAATTGCCAACATCCGCTGGATCATGGAAAAAGCAAGAGAGTTCCAGAAAAACATCTATTTCTGCTTGATTGACTATGCCAAAGCCTTTGACTGTGTGGATCACAATAAACTGTGGAAAATTCTGAGAGAGATAGGAATACCAGACCACCTGACCTGCCTCTTGAGAAATCTGTATGCAGGTCAGGAAGCAACAGTTAGAACTGGACATGGAATAACAGACTGGTTCCAAATAGGAAAAGTAGTACATCAAGGCTGTATATTGTCACCCTGCTTATTTAACTTATATGCAGAGTACATTGTGAGAAACGCTGGGCTGGAAGGAGCACAAGCTGGAATCAAGATTGCCAGGAGAAATATCAATAACCTCAGATATGCAGATAACACCACCCTTATGGCAGAAAGTGAAGAGGAACTAAAAAGCCTCTTGATGAAAGTGAAAGACGAGAGTGAAAAAGTTGGCTTAAAGCTCAACATTCAGAAAATGAAGATCATGGCATCTGGTCCCATCACTTCATGGGAAATAGATGGGCAAACAGTGGAAACAGTGTCAGACTTTTTTGGGGGTGCTCCAAAATCATTGCAGATGGTGATTGCAGCCATGAAATTAAAAGTCGCCTGCTCCTTGGAAGTAAAGTTATGACCAACCCAGACAGTATATTAAAAAGCATAAACATTACTTTGCCAACAATGGTCAGTCTAGTCAAAGCTATGGTTTTTCCTATGGTCATATATGGATGTGAGAGTTGGACTATAAAGCTGAGCACCAAAGAATTGTTGCTTTTGAACTGGGGAAGACTCTTGAAAGTTCCTTGGACTGCAATGAGATCCAACCAGTCCATACTAAAGGAAATCAGTCCTGAATATTCACTGGAGGTATGATGCTGAAGCTGAAATCAATACTTTGGCGAGCTGTTGCAAAGAACTGACTCATTTGAAAAGACCCTGATGCTGGGAAAGATTGAAGGCAGGGTGAGAAGGGGACGACAGAGAATGAGATGGCTGGATGGCATCACCAACTCAATGGACATGAGTTTGAGTAAACTCCAGAGTTGGTGATGGACAGGGAAGCCTGGCGCGCTGCAGTCCACAGGGTCACAGAGTCAGACATGACTGGGCGACTGAACTGAACTGAACTGATGCCTCCTCACAGCCCCTTAAGTCTTAAGGAGTTCTGAAAAACCTGGGGAAATATTTAAAGCAAAATATCAGGGCTCCAAAACAAAGCTTTAAAACTTTATTTACTATATCCTGCATGGTTTATTTCCTGTGCCTAAAAAGACTCAAGAATTACTGGACTGGGCTTCCTGGCTCTTATTCTACTTCAGTTAATTGTTTTTTTAATTAATTTTTATTGGAGTAAAGTTGTTTTACAATGTTGGGTTAGTTTCTACAGTACAGCAAAATTAATCAGGCATTTGTTTACATACATCCTTTCCCTTTTGGACTTCCTTCCCATTTAGGTCATCAGTAGTGTATGAAGTAGATTTCCCTGGACTAAATAGTATGTTCTCGTTAGCTATTAGATTTCTTGTTTATTCAATAAACATTTAATCCAGCACTCTATATCTAGGGCCTAGCAAAGTGCCTGCCATATTTTAAAACGTAGATAAGCAATTTTTGGTCCCTTCTCTTACGGAAGACAGATTTTAGTGAGAGGGCAGAGGGAGGTGACAGGCAAGTAACAAGAGAGCAAATAATTTAAAACTATTAGGATAAACTTTGATCTAAAGGAAACAGCAAGGTGCAGTGCTAGATGATTACAGGGTGTGGACCTTCTTTGGACAGAGTAGTTAGCAAAGGCTTCTTCAAAGAGTTTGGTATTCAGATTGGACCTATGGTTTGAGAAGAAGGCAGGCAAGAAAACCACACAGGGAAATTGTTCCAAAATAAGGAATAGCAAGAGCAATCAGAGACAAGATTTTCTATGCTCAGAAAATTGTCAGAAAGTCACGTGGCCAAGCAGAGTGAGCAAAAGAGAGAATGCATAAGATGGGATAAACAAACAGAGCCTATAGAACAGGGAAAGTAATTCAAACAAAATTCTGGGAAATTTGAAAGTCATTTTAAGAGCAGTAGGAAACCACTGAAGAACATTTAAGCATCTTCAAGAGGTACAGTTGTGAAACATAATGAATTGATCAAAAAGCAAAGACTTCATTTAAATATAGTGGCATGCTTTTTTTTTTTTAACATTAGTCTTTCTCGTAAGTCTAATGGATAAACTAGTACTTAGAATAACCCTTGGTTTTACTATGGACTCTGTATGCATTATGAATGCTTATGATTGACAATTTGGAAATCTCTGCTCACATGACTTGTGAGGCTGTGTCGTAATTTTAGTCATCACCATGGTGATTTAACCACCCTTAGCAAAGTGGAAAAGACGTTGTCATTCCCTGTGATTTTTTTGTGCTCTCAACACTGACACTGTTAGGCAGGGGGAAACAATCCTCAATTTAGATTCATCATGCAGAACTTGGCCCTTCTGGAAATCTATAATGTTGGTTGTTTTCACACCTCCAGACACTAACTCTTTAGAGCAGCCTTTGTCACTGTAATTATAATAACTACAAGCTGCTACCATATAAGGTCAAGGCTACATAAGAAACTAGTTTCTCTCACTCTTTCAGGAATTCCCAGTATAAGATCATTTCTTCAACAACTATTGGGTTGGCCAAAAAGTTCATTGGAGTTTTTCTACAACAGCACACAGAAAAATCTGAATGAATATTTTGGCCAACCAAATATTTTTTTCAGGTGCTGTCCTAGGTGCTAAAAGTTGAGACTAACTCAACCAAAATCATTATTTTCATTGAGCTTACATACTAACTTGGCAGGAATTATATTTCCACAGAAATACCTCACACTCAATTAAATAACCACCTCCCGAAAATCACTGATCAACTCTCTTTTTCTTAAAAACAAAATCATTTCCCAGAATTCAGGCTGGGATTAGATCTGTCTGTGCCTCCAAACTTCAAAGAGGGATCAAGTTCTAAGGTTGTATGATCTTTAGGCTGAGGATTCTGGGTCTAACACTTCTGGAAAGGTGATAAAATCACCTAGCCAATTTCAACGCAGTCTTTTTACAAATTGGCAAACTGAGATTCTGAGAAAAGCTTAATTACATTTACACACAAGTATGGCAACTACTGAATCAAGGAGATGGCCCTGCAATGATATTCCCACCACTTGTTAAAGGAAGCTCTTGGAACCCTCTCATGTAACAGATAAAGGGAAGAAACTCAGAGAAGTACAGTGATTTGTCCAAAAGCATACATGTTTAAAGGGACAGGGCTAAAAATATGACTCAATATCTCTCATTCTCAGTCCAGTCTTCTTTCCACTAAACAAAAATATCATCTTTATAGAGGTGTTTATTTTGCAAAATGACCCCTTCACCATGAAGTTTATTCATTTATACTAAAAAATTTCATGAGATTCAGTCCTGAGAATGTAAAATTCTCTTAAAGTGGTATAATAATTTTAAAAGATGCTGGTAAAAAAAATGATGCAAAAGGAAGAAAATGCTATTAATAACAAGGTAAACAAAAGGCTGAAAGGATGACTGAGTGGTTAATACTGAGAAACCCATCTTACTGGCTGCTAATCAGTACTAATTATGATTAATTAATGTGATTTAAATGATAATGCATTTTAATAAACAAGTGCTATCCTCAGTTTAAGAAAAATAATACTAACAACAGTAGTAAAACAGGAGCTCCAGCTGAAAGTTCTCAGGGCAAGGCCCCTGCATGCAGCACCTCACGAGCAATTGAAACTAAACTAAGAAAAAAAAGGGTCAGTGTTTCCTTCTGCATGGTCTGAAATACCTATTGTGGCTATTTTGATGACCAAAGTATAAGTCACTCTTTGGAGCCATAGGGAAAGAACTGCTTCTAGAAATAGGTCAGCCTCATCCACTCAATTGAAGGCCTTAATTGAACAAAGACTGACCTCCCTCACCAAGAAGGAATTCTGCCAAAACCCTGCCTTCAGGTTCAGACTGCAACTTCTCCCTGGTCTCCAGCCTTCCAGATTAAAGATTATGGACTTATCAAAGACCGAAAGCCGCCAAAATCATAGATCAAGCCCTGAGCCTTTGGAGTGGGAGCACTGACTTTAAGACACTAGGCTACCAGAGAAGTATCATATAGTGAGAACTCACACAAAGGAAACCACTTTAATAAAAGACCCAGTATCACCCAACCACCAGTAGCACCCTATGCAGGACGCCTCATTTAAACAACAAACAAAACAAAAATACAAACCAAATCAACAGCACATAGGATTATTGCCTCACTCAACCTTGACCATCAGAGGAAAAACAAGCAAACAAAACAAATTACAACAACAACAACAAAAATTCAGCACAAATCACACCCTATACAAAGCTTACACAAACCACTGGACCAAATTTAGGAGGGCAGAAATCAAAAGGAAGAAAGAATTCAACCTTGAAGCCTAGGAAAAGGAGACCTCAAACACAGTTAAGTTTAAAAAAAAAAAAAAATGAAAAGGCAGAGAAATACTACACGAAGGAACAAATTAGAAACACAGAAGTCAAAATAAATGAAGAGGAAATAAGCAAACTTCCTGAAAAAGAATTCAGAATAATGATAATAAAGATGATCAAAAACCTTGAAAACAAAATAGAGAAAATGCATGAATCATTTAACAAAGACCTATAAGATTCAAAGAATAAACATACAGAGACAAACAACATAATTGCTGAATTTAAAAATATTCTAGAAGGAATCAGTAGCAGAATATCTGAAGCAGAAGGATGAATCAGTGAGCTGGAAGATAAAATGGTGGAAATAACTTCTGAAGAGCAGAATAAAGTAAAAAAAAAAAAAATGGAAAGAACTGAGGATAGTCTCAGAGACCTCTGGGAAAATATCAAATGCACCAGCATTCAAATTATAGGGGTCCCAGAAGAAGAAGAGAAAAATAAAGGGTATGAGAAAATTTTAGATGAAATTAGAGTTGAAAATTCCCCAATACGGAAAAGGAAACAGTCAATCAAGTCCAAGAGGCACAAAGAGTCCCATACAGGATAAACCCAAGGAGAAACATGCCAAGACACCTGCTAATCAAACTAATAAAGTCTAAACACACAAAAAAAGAATCTTAAATGCATCAAGGGAAAAGCAACAAGTAACGTACAAGGGAAAGCCCATACGTTTAACAGCTGATCTTTTAGGAGAAACTCTGCAGGCCAGAAGAGAATGGCAGGATATATTTCAAGTAATGAAAGGGGAAAACCTACAGCCAAGATTACTGTACCTGGCAAGGATCTCATTCAAAATTGATGGAGAAATCAAAAGCTTTTCAGACAACCAAAAGTTAAGAGAATTCAGTACTACCAAACCAGCTTTATAACAAATGTTAAAGGGACTTATATGGTCAAGAAATATGAGAAGGAAAAAGATGTACAAAATCAACCCTAAACAATTAAGAAAATGGCAATAAGAACATGTATATCAATAATCCCATGGACAGAGGAGCATAGTAGGCTGCAGTCCATGGGGTCACAAAGAGTCAGACACGACTGACCGACTTCACTTCACTTCATATCAATAATCACTTTAAATGTAAATGGATTAAATGCTCCAACCAAAAGTCACAGACTGGCTGAATGGATACAAAAACAAGACCCAAATATGCTGTCTACAAGAAACCCACTTCAGACTTAATGACACGTATAGACTGAATGTGAGAGAATGGAAAAATATATTCCATGCAAATGGGAAGCAAAAGAAAGGTGGAGTAGTAATCCACATGTCAGAGAAAATACACCTTAATATAAAGATTACAAGAGATAAGGAAGAACACTACATAATGATCAAGGGGTCAGTCCAAGAGGAACACCTAACAGTTGTAAATATCAATGCATCTAACAAAGGAGCACCTCAATACATAAGACAAACACTAACAGACATAAAAGGAGAAAATGAGAGTGACACAATAATAAGAGACTTTACCATCCCACTCACACCGATGGACAGATCATCAAAACAGAAAATTAGTAAGGATCACAAGTCTTAAATGATACATTAGATGAGATGGATTTCATTGATACCTTCAGGACATTCCATCCAAATACAGAATACACCTTCTTCTCAAGTGCACATGGAACATTCTCCAGGATAGAACACATCTTGGGTCACAAATCAAACCTCAGTAAACTGAAGAAAATTAAAACCACATAAAGCATCTTTTCTGACCACAATACTATGAGACTAGATATCAATTATAAGAAAATGCTATAAGAAACACAAACACATGGAGATTAAACAATGTGTTTCTAAATAACCAATAGGTTACCGAAGAAATCAAAAGGGAAATCAAAAAATTTCTAGAAACAAATGACACTGAAAACACAACAACTCAAAACCTATGGGATGCAGCAAAAGCAGTTCTAAGAGGGAAGTTTATAGCAATACAGTTCTATCTCAAGAAACAAGAAAAACATTGAATAGACAACCTAAGTTTACACCTAAAACATCTGGGAAAAGAAGAACAAAAAAACCCAAAATAGAAGGAAAGAAATCATAAAGATATGAGCAGAAATAAATGGGAAAAAAAAGAAAGAAAGAAACAATAGTAAAGATTAATAAAATCAAAAGCTTGTTCTTTGAGAAAATAAACAACATTGACAAACTTTTGGCCAGACTCATCAAGAAAAAAAGAGAAGAAACAGATTAACAAATTAGAAATAAAAAGGAGAGCTTACAACAGATAATGCAAAAATACAAAAGATTGTAAGAGACCATTATGAACAACTATATGGCAATAAGATGTATAACCTGGAAGAAATGTTCAATCTTCCAAGACTGAACCAGGAAGAAATAGGAATTATGAACAACCCAATTACAAGCACTGAAACTGAAGCTGTGATCAAAAATCTGCCCCCTCCCACCCAAAAAAATAAAAACAAAAATCCCAGGACCAGATGGCTTCACAGGAGAATTCTATCATACATTTAGGGAAGATCTAATGCCTATCCCTCTAAAACTCTTTCCAAAAATTGCAGAAGAAGGAACACATCCAAACTCATTCTGCAAGGCCACCATCACCCTTAAACCAAAACCAGACAAAGATAACACACAAAAAAGAAAACTACAGGCCAATATCACTGATGAACATAGATGCAAAAATCCTCAACAAAATTTTAGCAAACAG
This sequence comes from Oryx dammah, assembly GCF_014754425.2. Classification (NCBI taxonomy): domain Eukaryota; kingdom Metazoa; phylum Chordata; class Mammalia; order Artiodactyla; family Bovidae; genus Oryx; species Oryx dammah. The sequence continues at coordinate 37,657,284 of NW_024070197.1, forward strand.
AATTCAACAACACATCCAAAAGCTCATATACCATGATCAAGTTGGGTTTATCCCAGGAATGCAAGGATTCTTCAATATATACAAATCAATCAATGTGATATACCATATTAACAAACTGAAAGATAAAAACCATATGATAATCTCAATAGATGCAGAAAAAGCCTTTGACAAAATTCGGCACCCATTTATGATTAAAACTCTTCAAAAAATGGGCATAGAAGGAACCTGCCACAACATAGTAAAGGCCATATATGATAAGCCTACAGCAAACATTATTCTCAATAGTGAAAAACTGAAAGCATTCCCCCTAAGATCAAGAACAAGACAAGATTTTCACCACTATTATTCAATGTAATTCTAGAAGTCCTATCTACATTTTCTTTCAGAATAGGATAGGATAGGAATCCTATCCTATTTTCTTTCAGAGGAAAAAAAAATAAAATAAAGGAATCCAGATTAGAAAAGAAGTAAAGATCTCACTGTTTGCAGATTACATAATACTGTACATAGAAAACCCTAAAGATAATATCAGAAAATTACTAGAGCTAATCAGTGAATTTAGCCAAGTTGCAGGATACAAAAATCAATACACAGAAATTACTTACATTTCTATATACTAACAATAAAAAATCAGGAAGAGAAATTAAAGAATCAATCCCATTCACCATGCAACAAAAAGAATTAAATATCTAGGAATAAACTTACCTAAGGAGACAAAAGAACTGTACACAGAAAGTTGTAAGACACTAATGAAAGAAATCAAAGACGACATAAACAGATGGAAAGATATTCCATGTTCCTGGGTAGGAAGAACCAATATTGTGAAAATGACTATACTACCAAACACAATATACAGATTCAGTGTGATCCCTATCAAATTACCAATAACATTTTTCACAGAACTAGAACAAAAAATTTCACAATTCACATGGAAACACAAAAGACCTTGAATAGCCAAAGCAGTTTTGAGAAAGAAGAATGGAGCTGGAGGAATAACCTCTTGACTTCAAATTATACTACAAAGCTACAGTCATCAAGAGAGTATGGTACTGGCACAAAAACAGAAATATAGACCAATGGAACAAGAGAGAAAGCCCAGAAATAAACTCATGCATCTATGGGTACCTTATTTTTGACAAAGGAGGCAAAAATATACAATGGGGCAAAGACAGCCTCTTCAATAAATGGTGCTGGGAAAACTGGACAACTACATGTAAAAGAATGAAATTAGAACACTTCCTAACACCATAAAGAAAGGGAAACTCAAAATGCATTAAAAACCTAAATGTAAGGCCAGAAACTATAAAACTCTTAGAGGAAAACATAAGCAGAACACTCGATGATATAAATCAAAGCAAAATCCTCTATGACCCACCTCCTAGAGTAAAAGAAACAAAAACAAAAGTAAAAAAGTGAGACATGATTAAACTGAAAAGGTTTTGCACAGCAAAGGAAACTATAAGCAAAGTGAAAAGACAGCCCTCAGAATGGGAGACAATAACAGCAAATGAAACAACTGACAAAGGATTAATTTCCAAAATATACAAACAGCTCATATAACTCAATACCAGAAAAACAAATAACCCAATCAAAAAGTGGGAAAAAGACTTAAACAGACACTTCTCCAAAGAAGACATACAGATGGGTAACAAACACATGAAAAGATGCTCAACATCGCTCATTATTACAGAAATGTAAATCAAAACTACAATGAGATATCACCTTACACCAGTCAGAATGGCCATCGTCAAAAAGTCTACAAACAATAAATGCTGGAGAGGGTGTGGAGAAAAGGGAATGCTCTTGCACTGTTAGTGGGAATGTAAACTGATACAGTCACTTTGGAAGATGGTATGGAGATTCCTTAGAAACCTAGGAATAAAACCACCATATGACCCAGCAATCCCGCTCCTAGGCATATACCCTGAGAAAACCAAAACTGAAAAAGACACATGCATCCCATTGTTCACTGCAGCACTGTTTACAATAGCTAGAACATGGGAGCAACCTAGATGTGCATCAACATGAATGGATGAAGAAGTTGTGGTACATATACATGAGGGAATATTACTCAGTCATAAAAGGGAATGTATTGAGTCAGTTCTAATGAGGTGGATGAACCTAGAGCCTATTATAAAGAGTGAAGTAAGTCAGAAAGAGAAAGAGAAACATCATATTCTAAAGCAATATACAGAATCTAGAAAAATGGCACTGAAGAATTCATTTCTTCAGGGCATACAGAAGAATTTACTTCTGAAGGGCAACAGTGTAGAAACAGACATAGAGAATAGACTTTTGGACATGGGAAGAAGGGAAGAGAGGGTGAGATGTATGGAAAGAGTAACATGGAAACTTACATTACCATATGTAAAATAGATAGGCAAGGGGAATTTGCTGTATGGCTCAGGAAACTCAAACAGGGGCTCTGTATAAACCTAGAGGGGTAGAATGTGGAGGGAGATGGGAGGGAAGTTTAAAAGGGAGGGGATATACATATACCCACGGCTGATTCATGTGGAGGTTTAACAGAAAATAACAAAATTTTGTAAAGCAATTATCTTTCAAAACAATTATAAAAATAACAGTAGTAAAACAGAGTACTAAAATCTATACATGTATTATTTCTTTTAATGGTATTTTAAAAGAAAAACGGCTATTCCTTACTCATCAAGAGAACAGATATTTTTCCCAGCAATAAAAGTCAGATGCATTTGGATTTCTACACATTCATAGACAAAAAAACCAGGCACAAGCTCAGAGACAGGCTCAATACAAATTGAGATATTTAATTCATGTCCACAGGCTGTGCTCTTAATCCCAGTCAGCCTAAGAGTTGGCTTCCTTAGCATAAAAGCATGCAGTTTATAAACCTGAATACATGAAGCAGGAGGCTGAAGATCATAAGAACTCACATGATATTCCAGGTTCTACCTGAAAATGTACATGGATGCAGTCAGTGCCAATGCTGAGTGCCCAGTGGTGGGGCAAAGGCCAGTGTGACTGCAACACACCTCTTCCACAAAATCTAAACTTTAGATTCCTGAGGTCCCTGAAATTTGGCCAGATGATCGAAAAAAGAAAAAAAATCTGTGCAATTCATTTATTACTGCAGTGTTTCTCAGAGAATTCTACACACGGTTTACTGTGAACCTCCAGGAGTGGGAATTTCCAAAATTTGTGTGAAATAGATTCCTTTTGTTTATGACACATCTTAAGAAGTAGAGTGTTTTATGGATCTTTGAAGGATATGTGGACATAAGGAATTCAACAAGCCTTTAATCACTAAATGCCCACAATGTTCCAGGCAATGTGCCGCCAGACAGAGAATTTGTTAATCAATTAACAGACTGATCAATGAGAAGGCCAGGAGCAGAAAAAGTTCAGTAACTTTGCATTGATGGGCCAGAACTGAATTCCAAGTACTAGTACTCACAGAGAAGTCAATGCCCTTTCCTGCATTTCTTACCTGTGTGCAAGGCAATTTATTCTTTTTACAGGAAAGTTAGTATCTTTGAAGGGAAATCTAATTTCTGAGTCAAGCAGAGGCCTCCTGCATTCTAATGCAAAGATTGGCGGTGGCCTGAAGAAGGAAACCTTTGGTCTAACCGGGTTGCAAGTTTCTAAGAGCTTGATTAGATATGACAACATTGCTGTTTGCCAAGAGAATTGTCTGAACTCCGCACAAAGAGAAACATTCTAACCATGTGATTCTGTGGCTTTAGGGGTTGATACTTCCATCTTGCTGGCCTCAGAGTTTGCAGAAGTGCAGAATCAGCATTTCCTCCTGAGAAGCTTGTTAGAAATGCAGAAATTCAGGCCGTGATAACACTAATTCAGAATCTGCATTTTCACAAAATCCCCATGAGATCTGATGTACATTGAAGCTTAAGAGACACAGCTTCATGTGACATATGCAGGAGTTTCTGAGAAGAACTTTCTTTAGAAAGAAGATTTCATTGCACCCTTAACAGCTCCACGATCTGTGGCAAGGAAAAGTGGTCAGGGTTTGGATCTGGGTTTGCCTGACTGCCAAACCTTCATGCTAATCGTTATGAAATACTGTTGCCTGCTACTTAAGTATCTGAACTCTTGAACCTTATCTCTCCCATTTATGAGATAAGGATAATCACACCTAACTAATGGAATTTGTGGTGAAATTCTTGAGATTATATTAAAAATGCCTCATCCAATGGTTGCTTCGTAAATAGTGGTTATTGCTAACAACTAAAAGAAAGGTGATGATAAAGAAAAATGGTGAGAAGGAAAAGAAGAAGGAGAAAGTGTAGGAGAAGGAGGGGGAAGGAGGAAGAAGAAGAAGAAGGGGAAGGAGTAGAACAGTGATGTGTCTTTGAGGCAATTGGGAGACGCCACTGCCTTGAAGTGATTCTGGGGCAAGTGTTGAAAGTGAAGGTAAGGAACAAGAGAAATAAGCAATGAAAAGATAGCATGTCCCTACCTCTATCACTCTAACCAGACACGCCCTCTTCCTACAAAATCTCCTGTCTTCATTTGTGTGATTTGAAAGGAGAGCACAAAACCTCTTGAGCTCTGTAAGGGGCTACCAGGAAGGCAGAGAGTAAAGCAAGCATATCCTGCTATGACCAAGGAGAGCAGTCAGTCTGGACTCGGGTAGAGGTTTCAAGAAAATGCTGCATAAAGAGAATTAGCAGCCCATTACTACAATCTACAGACAGCAGTACCCCAGGTATTGTTGAGGGCAGGCACATGGCAGCAAGATGCATTGATCATAATTCTCCTTGCAAGGGGCAGAAATGCAGTGTAACACAGAATAAGCAAAAAGGGGCTTTTATTAAAAGGATAGTGACCAGTGACATGGTAATAGTCTGATTCAAAATCTCCCCTTTGTGTGTGTGTGCTCAGTCCTATCCAATTCTTTGCAACCTCATGGACTGTAATACATCATGCTCCTCCGCCCAGGGAATTTTCCAGGCAAGAATACTGGAGTCTGCTGCTGTTTCCTCCTCCAGGGGATCTTCATTACCCAGGGATCAAACTCCCATTTCTTGTGTCTCCTGCATTGGCAGGCAGATGTTTTTACCAACTGAGCCACCTGGGAAGCCCATGCAAAATAGATAGCTAGTGGGAATTAGCTGCATGGTGCAGGGAGCTCAACCTGGAGCTCTGGACAACCTAGATGGGTGGAATGGGGTGGGAGTTGGGAGGGAGGTCCAAGAAGGAGGGGACATATGTGTATCTATGGCTGGTTCTTGTTGATGTGTGGCAGATACCGACACTACACTGTAAAGCAATTATCCTCCAGTTAAAAATTAGTAAATTTAATACAAAATAAATGAATAAAACATTTTTTAAAATCTCCCTTAAGGTAATCAACCACACTTTGCCTGGGATGGCCCCAGTTTTGGCACTGAAATTCCCACATCCGAGAAAAACCCTCAATCACAGGCAAACAGGAACAGCTGGTCACTGCCGCTCAGTTTTTTAATACTGACCCATCCTGGTTCAGCATATGAAAAGCATTGCTCTTAATTATTTTAAACTGTGTTTATATAATTAACTCAAACCCTTCCATCTATCATCTGTTTATATATCAATATTTATATGTCTTTTCTCACTCACTCTCTTTAAGATTATTTCCTCAAGGGAAACAAACACCAGCAGAAATCCAGAGATGAGAACAATGAGTTAATCTGGGGGAGAGCAAACATTACAACTTAGGCACATTTACTCTGTGATTTTTTTTTTTTTTCCCGTTAGTCGCCACCCTCATAAGTTTCAGGGACAAACACCAGGACCAACCTGAACACCTCACATGTGCAGAACAAAAATAGCAGGCTAGAACAAATAAGCAATTCTGGTCTGGGAATGCAGTCCGGGATTTGCCCTTTCAAAGGGCAGCGGTCTAACAACTTGTTAGTTAGCCTTTCTAAAGGCCAGCAACTAGGAAAGTAGACCATTGGGTGTGGGTCACTCTGAAAAAAGTGAAAGAAAACAAGCCATGTCCCTCTGGCTATTTGCAATGCAATAAGCAGCCGCGGGCCAGGAGGAAAGCCAGGTCCTTTCAGTCAGGGGCACCAGAACGGAATTTCAAAATATTGCTCTAACTCTAGAAATACTTGACCGAGAAGCACCTTTATAGGATTATATTCCAAGGAAATGAGCTCAATAACCAAGAAAAAGATTTATATACAAAAACAACAATTTCAGGATTATTTACAAATGTCTGTGAATATATACACATAGACATTGTTAACCACAACAGAATGATTGAACAATAGTATGACTACATAATAGCTATTGACAGAAATAAAAGTAACATTAGTTGAACATGGTAGTATGCTCCATGCTTGAAATAGCCTGTCTCATGAGATCCTTACAATTCAGATAGGCACTTTTTCTCCCCTCATTTTATTCATTAGAAGATAGAGGCTTAAATGAATTGCTCAAAGTCATACATACCATAAGTTGCAGGAGGAGAACACACACCAAGATCTTTTGGATTCCAGAGCCAAAATGTACCTTTTCTGCAATAACTGTTTTAAAAAAAATCAAAAATGAATACAAAGTATGGTGAATATTTTTCATTCTTTTCATTAAGAATAGCATCTGTTCTAGCTCAGATTCTACCTGTATTTTAGGAGGACATATTTGGGTCTTGGAAATGATTATTTATTTTCACTAAACATAGTATTTGAGCAACAACAATGACAAAAGCTATATATTTTAAGAGTAGCTATTTCAGCTAAATTAATCTAAAACAGCCGTCTGCAATGATGAATCTCTAAAACTAATTTTTACAGTTTCTAATTCCTCTGCTCTACAGAGGAATGTGCCTCTAGATTCTATTTTATTCTCCGTTTATCCTCTGTTTAGAGGATATATTATCTTTAAATAAGAAGGCAAATGTTATCTGAGCAAAGGCTAGGGACACATTCTGTGCCCTTAATACAAATAATTTTAAGCAGTTTGACAGATAGAGTGCCATTACATCATTTCAGATACTAATGGGCATAATAACTCTTCTGCTTCCTCCTGAAAGAGAGCTCTAAAGTGAGACAATTGAATGAAAAGAAAATGTCAAGTTATTTATGGATTCCATTCTATTTTATGACACCTAGAAGGAAGGTGGTCTCTTTGTGGAACTATGTGTCTAGCTTTTATTGAACAGCATCTTCTTCCACATCTTCAGGAAATCTGCCCAGATTTTACTTGGAAACCATCCTTTTCATCTTAGTGCACAGGCCTCAGTGGGGCTGATGCATCCTCAGCCTAAGGGATAACTTTGAATAAAAGCCTACAGAATCAGAGCCTCACATCCCCTAGCCACAGATAATTGAGGACAGACTTGAAATGTGGCAGACCACACAGAGCCAACAAGACTCAATTCTGGGACCTCTGCTAAAATATTTGGGGCTTCCCAGGTGGCTCAGCAGTAAAGAATCTACCTGCAGTGCAGGAGACACAGGAGCCTTGGGTTCAGTCCCTGGGTGGGTGAGGAAGATCCCTTGGAGGAGGGCATGGCAACCCACTCCAGTATTCTTGCCTGGAGAATCCCATGCATGGACAGAAGAGCCTGGTGGGCTACAGTCCAGAGCGTTGCAGAGTCAGACACAACTGAAGCGACAGAATGCGCAGGCACGTGCTAAAATACTTAGGAAAGAGAAAATCTTATTCCTCGTGCTCAGCTTTGGCTGCGATGCCTTGCCTTGAGGAGCTTGCTATCCATACAGTCCCCTCTATGTCCTGTATCTCACAAGAGAAATCTTGGACACAGGAGAAGGAAGAGCCAATCAATTTAATAATTCAATTCAATAACCATGGGAATTAAAATAAGGTTATACCTGGGTGGAAAACTACACTTTAACCAATCTAAATTATCAATTTATCAATATATATTCAAACTAAATATTTTCTTCATTACCATTGCCCCTGTCATGTAAAAACCCTAGTGAATTAACAAAGCGAGCATCAAAATCCATTTTTATCTTTCTCACTAGCATCCGCACTAGATTGTATTCATAGATCTGAAAACTCATTTTGCATAGAAGTTGTCAAGTATTTGCACTGAACTGGAAACTAAATTTAAAGTTTTAGGGTTTTTTAATGTAAAACTGGAGATACAGAAGGGCATTAGAGGCCATTAAGCCATTTGGGAAATTTGCCCAAGTCTCACAGTTAACTGGGCTTCCCTTGTGGCTCAGCTGGTAAAGAATCCGCCTGCAATGTGGGAGACCTGTGTTTGATCCCTGGGTTGGGAAGATCCCCTGGAGAAGGGAAAGGCTACCCACTCCAATATTCTGGCCTGGAGAATTCTGTGGACTGTATCGTCCATGGGGTCATGAAGAGTCAGACACGACTGAGCGGCTTTCACTTTCACTTCACAGTTAACTGATCCATAGAAAATCTGGTCTTTACTTCCTCAAGCCAGTGTTCTTTCTGTAATATTACAAGACATTTTATCCTGTCACTGAAGCAATCATCTTAATAAATACAAAGATACCACCTACACACACACAAAAAAAGACATTGTGTGTTTTAATTTTTGTAAAACACACAGTTCTATCATGTATGTGGATGCCTCCTTAAAGTAGAACATGTTCCCTCTGATTGCAACACATGTCATCCTCTCTTCAAAGAATTAGGAGTCCTATCTTGGACTTCAACTCAAATTTTGCTCCTTCTTCTGACTCTTGCCAATAGAACAGGTTCATCTGTTATACTGTACACTGTATTGTGCAACAGCTATGTACAGATGGGCATGTCTTCTGAGGTCTTTATTCATTGTAGAGATTTCTATCTCCAGTAAATAATATGAACCAGTGTATGGAATACAGTAAACTCTGTACATTTATTACCTATTAATAATAATATGATATACTTATATATGTTAGGAACTATTCTAAATAATATAAACACACAGTAAGTTACATTTAATCTTCATTATAGGAACTTTATCAACACCCCCATTTTATAAGCATGAAAGCTGACACAAAGATTACGGAGCTAGTAAGAGGCAGAGCTGATTTTAAGCCCAAAAGATCTAGTCCCACTGTCCAAGATTTTGCTGCTGAAATACAGTGTTTCAATGCACACTTTTTAGTGTATCATACGATATCCAGTTTGAGATAATGAAATTTAATGTACATAGTACAGATAATGAATTCATTGCCAAAAGAAGTTGACCTGTGTAGGGAATCTCCTGCATTTTCTCTGAGAAGTTTGAAAGTTTAGTTAGCATGTGTTTATTCATACTAGTTGACCAATCACTGTTTGCCAGATGATGGATTCATGGATAAACAAAGGAAACCCACAAAAGCTGTATAAGTTGAAAGAGAATGCTAAAAAGTCATTTAAAATCATGCCAGAAAAATGACTGTTACATTATCAAAATTTCAAAATTCCTTGCTTTTATACTTGTTGTGCATTATTTGTATAGGAAAATGAGATCACAAAGCATCAGAAGGTTAAAAATTATAAATCCCACGGATAATTCTTTGCATCACGAAGTTAGAAAAGTACCTTATTTCGTTGTACTTTAAATATTGAATCTTCTCCTTAATTGGCCTAGCATAAATTCATGTTGAGATGATACAATAAAACATATGTCAACACAGTATTAAGTGTTCATGTCATTTCTTTAGATATCAATGAACTTCTTCTAGATATAATTTTCTGATTAAAATGAAGCTGATTAAAAATAAATTAAAAGTAAACATGCACAGACTGCTTTCTGTTATGGTCTTGATTCAGAGGTAGAAATGGGAATGCCTTAGTTTGTCAACCTGATCCTTTCCAAGATTCCTGGTGGAACCTTGGTAATTAGATGCAGCAATTGGGAGGTTTTGGTTCATTGAATTGCAGGCAGGAGGACCACTAGTGGTTATTTGAATGAGATAACATTTTGTAACACCCAGATGTGGACTTTTCACGGTTGTGACCAAACAGCTGACATCTTCATGTCTGCAAGTTTCCAGGTAGAGATTGTACTCAATGATTTCAGGGACCAATGTAAAGTTTCTGGTTATAACTGGAGTTAAAGCAGGGATTTTACTTTAAAGTCATGGGAAAAAAAATTAAAGTTTTACATACAGTCTTGCCCTTGGATACACACATGTGGACAGACACACTCTCATAGACATTGTAATTTAAAAATCTGTATGCACTTCTATGACAATGATAACTCTAGATCACTGTCACTATTACAAAGACTGCAACACCAAGAACAATATATCCCATGTCATAAATAATTGTTCTTTGGATGGTCACTGAGAGTTAGAAACTTGCCTGATATACCAAGTTACATATATCTCTGAAGTATGACTGTGAGTATCAGATACTGGGAAGGTCAATTTGACACAGGGAAACAACTTGTTTCTGGAAGTATACAAATATACCAAATTATGGCAAATCAGCTTGAATACATACACCTCAAATCATTTTTCCCCAGAGGCTGATTTATTTTCCAAAATAATTTCTTTCTACTCATTCACTGACACAAATGTAGCATGTATTTTTCATGGTTCTTGATATTGTCATGGATGTTTCATCCCAAGTGATGTATCTTAACATTAGAAGTTTTAAAAACAATGGAAGTTACTAGCAGAATATCACAGATATTTAAAATCATAAGAAACTTTATTGATTATGAAGTTCATTCAACCTCTATACTCCTGTTTGGTTTTGCAAAGTCTCTGTAATCATCAAGTTTTAAAAATAAGAGTAAGCATGTTCTTTGGAGGTTAAAGTACTGTGTCAAGAATTCATAACCCTACCCCTTCTTCTCTGAAGTTAAATAATATTCAGCATTAAGATGGACTGGATGAATGCCCTCTCAGCAGAGCAATTAGGATGACAAATACCCTCCTCTTTCCTGACGACAATGATGGCCTCAAGTTTCAACAGTTCCTGTGTCCTAATTGCTGCCAAGAAAAGGTCAATATCCACTCTGCCAAGATTAATACTGCAGTTCAGGGCAGACATTCTTCACAACCTGAGCGGGCATTCTTAGTTGCCTCATCTGGCTTGTGAATCAATGCAGTCACAGACGGACCCCAGTCTGCTGTGCAACTTAGAGAAAAAAGGATGTGTTCATATATTAGTGACACTAAACAAACACACTTAGTGACTATGCATGTTAAACAATGAGCTCTCCAGAAAGAAGCGGGCTGATAAAGTGGAAACCCTGGGAAGGAGAAAAGATTTTGTGGTGTTCACCATTTCTATGTTCTATATACTTCTACCAGCCTATTGCAAGCTACCAACATGACATCAATGGGTTTGCAGAACAAGTGGCTCTCGTGAGCCAGTGTGAGCTGAATATACATCAAGTAATTCCATCAATAAATGAAATTTGACCAACGTAGTAAGTGCTACAAAGAAAATACTGTAAGAATGTTAGTTCAAGGAAGTATATAATAAAAGTATTTTTCTTTGACTGGGAAGTCAGTGGAGCAGTGGCAGATGCTACTGTTCTTTCCCACCTCCTTTCCAACACCCCACCACACATCCCATCCCACGGGCATTCGCCACTTCATTATATGCTGATAGCAGGCCACGGCAAACACCTGCGGCTTTCCATCTAAAGGATTTCTCTCAGCCTGCATGTGGGGCACGCAAGAAGTGCCAGGGGCTTAGTGCTCTTGAGAGCAGACTTCAGACCGTGACAGTTGTGAGCAGGAAACAGTGACTGTAAACAGTCCAGCTTCATCTTCCTCAGGTGGGACCACGCTGAGATGAGTTCCACACCATCTCCCAGGAGGGCCCACAGGCTTGAGCCACAGGTGCCCTTCCATGCGACCTGCTCATGAATGCACCTTCCCTTCATGAGGTGCCTTGTACCCACTCCTGATAGTTCTTTCTAGAATAACCTTCTAATTAAACTACTTGCGCTCCAAAATCTCTGTCTCCGAGTCTGCCCTATGGACAATGAGCCAAAGACTGTAATCTCTTCTAAACAAATAGCATTCAGCCTGAAGAAAAAAGTAGGAGTCAAGTAATAGAAAAGGGGAGAAGGATCTTCCAGGCAGAGGGAAGGACACTCACACACGTACTTCCATAACATGATGTATGCATTCCTGAAACTCACCATGCTATGCAAAATGTCCAATAAATATTACGGTGTGTGTGTGTGTGAATCACTTAGTTATGACTGACTCTTTGTGACCCCATGGACTGTAGCCTACCAGGCTCCTCTGTCTGTGGGATTCTCCAGGCAAGAGTACTGGATTGGGTTGTCATGACCCTCTACAGGGGATCTTCCTGGACTAGGAATCAAACCCGGGCCTCCCGCATTGCAAGCAGACTCTCAACCTTGTGTATCACCAGGGAAATATGCAAAAAAATGATTCAGGGCAAAACCCTCAAAAACTTCACAAAAGTCACACAAACATTATAGGAACCTCGTAAAGGTGGTAGCAGGGCTCTAGACATGTTAAATGGTTAAAATAGATAAACTATTTGTGAACATAGCCATGATAAAGATTACAGTTGGTGACTTATTCCAAGCAGTGGAGGTTTATCAAAAGCTGCAATCTTCAGCAGATTTAAATTCTGGAGCATGTGATGTGCCTTTAAAATATACGTTCTTGGAGAGAGAGTTGGGGAGGGGGCAGGCAAAACAGGCAAAGGGAATTAAGAAATACAAATTTCCATCTATAAAATAAATCATGGAGATGTGGTCTACAGACTGGGGAATATGCTCAATAACACTTTAATAATTCTATATAATGACAGATGGTAACTAGACTTATCATGGTAATCATTTCATAATGTATAAAAATATCAAGTTACTATGTTGTAAACCCAAAACTAATATCACATTGTATGTCAATTATAATCTAAAGAAAGAAAGAAAAAAAAGATATATGTCTTTTGAGGCATGCATTTGTGATAGATATCTATTTCTTCAAAACTGGTAATTCAGTCCAATGAATACCTTCTTCAATTAAGCCAACTGAGTAAACTCTTTTGGGGGCTTTCTCACCTGCGCTCCTAGCTTCCCATGACAGCTGAAGGCTTTAAAAATTGTTGTGATGTTTGAAGCCACCAAACCAGCCACTTGGAGCACTAAAAGGAGCCACGTCTTCAGGATTAGATGACTTCATTTATGATCTTCACATGTAGACAGTGCTTCCTCTTTGATGCTGAGAAAGGCTGTTCCTGATTCTTTTGTTCTGTCTTTGGTCTGAAATCCATATGCTTAACAGTCTGTCCATGTCTTTTATCCCTTTAGGCCACGTTCTTATTGACTTCACAGGACTTGAAGTCATAGACATTTCTTTTATTTTCATGGCATTATCTCTGATAGTCCCCAAGGCAGATTCCTTTATGCCTGTTGCTCAGAAATTTTCACATGTTCTCTCACTTCTTTCAGGACTTAAAGCATCCCTGTTGCATACAATGCTTAGTGATTTTTCACCCAGGACACTAAAACAACTTTGGGATGTATTTTAATTTTAATGTAGAAAAGTTTCACAAATATAAAAGAAGAGCAAAATACGTTGCAGGCTGTCATAGGCAGTAAACCAAGATAGACAGTAGATGTTTGAGGTGTGCGTGCATATGTGAGTACATTTTTTTGTACCCTTGCACAGCTCAGGTCAACTCAGGGTACTTTTCTGCATTCACCCACTGTTTCTCACAGATGTAATAGCACATAAGTAAATGAGAAATTCATGTCATGCTCAAATTGTTCCCTAATATATCAATCATGTTGGAACAAATTCACATTTTCAAAACACGCATTTGAGCAGAACTAACTGACTCTGTATGTGTGTTTGTGTGTGTGTGTAATATAAAGTAAAGTGTAAATTACAGATGTGAGTCAACAACATAAAGAAAACAATATGCCACCTGAATTCTCTGCTAAAATGCTCTTAACTCTTTCAATTTGTTATATTAGGGAAATATGTCTTGTTTTAAATGATGACAAAACAGATATACCTATCATTTTCAATACTTTGAAACTGTAAAGAGAGATTACAGATTATATACTAAAGGAAATCAGAGTATCAATATCTCTGGTAAAGCTGAACACTGCTCAATTTGTACAATATAAGGACCAATGCTTGAATAGCATTTTAGCGCAAATTGCAAGCAGAACATGAGGTGGGGGTTTATGTTCAAGAGATGTATTAAGGGAGTCGTCTCAAGGAGAGACATGTAAGGAAGGGAAGGTAGGTTAAAGGGAGTAGCGAAGAAACTAAGTAAAGATGTGGTTTTCGGTTGGTCTACCTGATGACAGGAAAGATAGAAGGCAGGAGGAGAAGGGGACGGCAGAGAATGAGATGCTTGGATGGCATCACTGACTCAAAGGACATGAGTTTGAGCAAGCTCCAGGAGACAGTGAAGGAAAGGGAAGCCTGGTGTGCTGTAGTCCATGGGGTTGCAAAGAGTCGAACATGGACATGACTGAGCTCCTGAACTATTCCCTCTGAAAGTTCTAGAGTACATACTGCAGCATCTGTCCCATTGTGATGTACAGCAGTCACCACTGGCCATGGGAGAGGAGACATAACTCCAAGAAACTACTAGGAAAGGCTGTGTAATGACAAAAGCTCACTTCAGTTCAGTGTCTCAGTCGTGCCAGACTCTGTGTGACCCCATGGACTGCAGCACGCCAGGCTTCCCTGTCCATCACCAATTCCTGGTGCTTGCTCAAACTCATGTCCATCGAGTCAGTGATGCCATCCAACCATCTCATCCTCTGTCATCCCCTTCTCCTCCTGCCTTCAAACTTTCCCAGCATCAGGGCCTTTTCCAATGAGTCAGTTCTTCACATCAAGTGGCCAAAGTTTAGAGCTTCAGCTTCAGCATCAGTCCTTGCAATGAATATTAAGGACTGATTTCCTTTAAGATTGACTGGTTTGATCTCCCTGCAGTCCAAGGGACTCTCAACAGTCTTCTCCAACACCACAGTTCAAAAGCATCTATTCTTCAGTGCTCAGCTTTCTTTATAGTTCATCTCATATCCATACATGACCACTGGAAAAACCATAGCTTTGGCTAGACAGACCTTTGTTGGCAAAGTAACCTCTCTGCTTTTTAATACACTATCTAGGTTGGTCGTAGCTTTTCTTCCAAGGAGCAAGCATCTTTTAATTTTATGGCTGCATTCACCATCTGCAGTAATTTTAGAGCCCAAGAAAATAAAGCCTGTCACTGTTACCATTTTTACCCCATCTTTATGCCATGAAGTGTTGAGACCAGATGCCATGATCTTAGTTTTTTGAATGTTGAGTTTTAAGCCAGTATTTTTCACTCTCTGCTTTCACTTTCATCAGGAGGCTTTTTAGTTCCCTTTCGCTTTCTGCCATAAGGGTGGTATCTTCTGCATATCTGATGTTATTGATATTTCTCCCAGCAATCTTGATTCCAACTTGTGCTTCATCCACTCCAGCATTTCTCATGATGTACTCTACATATAAGTTAAATGAGCAGGGTGACAATATACAGCCTTGATGTACTCCTTTCCCAATTTCAAACCAGTCAATTGTTCCATATCCAGTTCTAACTGTTGCTTCTTGACCTGAATAGATTTCTCAGGAGGCAGGTCAAGTGGTCTGGTATTCCCATCTCTTGAGAATTTTCCACAGTTTGTTATGATCTACACAGTCAAAGGCTTTAACGTAGTCAATGAAGCAAAAGTAGATGTTTTTCTGGAATTCTGCCTTTTCTATAATCCAACAGATGTCTGGTCCCTCTGCCTTTTCCAAATCCAAGTTGAACATCTGGAAGTTCTCAGTTCACATACTGTTGAAGCTTAGCTTGGAGAATGCTGAGCATTACTTTGCTAGCGTGTTATATGAGTGCAATTGTGTGGTAGTTTGAACATTCTTTGTCATTGCCTCTCTTTGGCATTGGAATGAAAACTGACATTTTCCTGTCCTGTGGCCAATGCTGAGTTGTCCAAATTTGCTGACATATTGAGTGCAGCACTTTCACAGCATCCTCTTTTAGGATTTGAAATAGCTCTACTGGAATTCCATCACCTCCACTAGCTTTGTTCATAGTGATACTTCCTAAGGCCCACTTAACTTTGCATTCCAGGATGTCTGGCTCTAGGTGAGTGATCATACCATCATGGCTATCTGGATCATGAAGATCTTTTTTGTATAGTTCTTCTGTGTATTCTTGCCATGTCTTCTTAATATCTTCTGTTATCTTCTGATATCTTAATATCTTAGTGCTTCTGTTAGGTCCATACCACTTCTGTCCTTTATTGTGCCCATCTTTGCATGAAATGTTCCTTTGATATCTCTAATTTTCTTGAAGAGATCTCTAGTCTTTCCCATTCTATTGTCTTCCTCTATTTCTTTGCATTGATCATGGAGGAAGGCTTTCTTATCTCTCCTTGCTATTCTTTGGAACTCTGCATTCAGTTAGGTATATCTTTCCTTTTCTCCTTTGCCTTTAGCTTCTCTTCTCTTCTCAGCTATTTGTAAAGCCTCCTCAGACAACCATTTTGCCTTTTTACATTTCTTTTTCTTGGGATAGTTTTGAGCACTGCCTTCTGTACAATGTTACAAAAATCCATCCATAGTTCTTCAGGCATTCTATCAGATCTAATCTTTTGAATCTGTTTGTCACTTCCACTGTATAATTGTAAGGGATTTGATTTAGGTCACACCTGAATGGTCTAGTGGTTTTCCCTACTTTCTTCAATTTAAGTCCAAATTTGGCAATAAGAAGTTCGTGTTCTGAGCCACAGTCAGCTCCCAGTCTTGCTTTTGCTGACTGTATAGAGTTTCTCCATCTTTGGCTGCAAAGAATATAATCAACCTGTTTTCAATGTTGACCATCTGGTGATGTTCATGTGTACAGTCGTCTCTTGTTTTGTCGGAAGAGGGTGTTTGCTACGACCAGTGTGTTCTCTTGGCAAAACTCTATTAGCCTCTGCTCAGGTTCATTCTGTACTCCAAGTGCAAACTTGCCTGTACTCCAGGTATCTCTTGACTTCCTACTTTTGCATTCCAGTCCCCTATAATGAAAAGGACATATTTTGTTGGTGTTACTTCTACAAAGTCTTGTAGGTCTTCACAAAACTGTTCAACTTAAGCTTCTTTAGCATTAGTGGTTGGGGCATAGACGTGGACTACTGTGATACTGAATGGTTTGCCTTGGAAATGAAGAGATATCATTCTGTCATTTTTGAGACTGTACCCAAGTACTGCATTTTGGACTCGTGTTGACTATGGGGGCTACTCCATTTCTTTTAATGGATTCACTGCCCATAATGATCTAACTGCAGTCCTCCAAAGAAGGTTGTGGTGATGAGCCATTAATAGCAGCACCTATAGCAGCTTAGGGGTTTCCTGGGTGGCTCAGAGGTTAAAGCATCTGCCTCCAATGCAGGAGACCCAGGTTCGATCCCTGGGTTGTGAAGATCCCCTGGAGAAGGAAATGGCAACCCACTCCAGTATTCTTGCCTGGAGAACCCCATGGACTGAGGAGCCTGGTGGGCTGTAGTCCACGGGGTCACAAAGAGTCGGACACGATTGAGTGACTTTACTTACTTACTTACTTACTTACTTACTTACTTATAACAGCTTGCATCAAATAGATAAAAGGGATCCCAGAGTATCTGAGCAGGGTACCAAGAGTATCTGCTGCATATATCTGCAGATGTATATCTACATGCATGCATCAAATGAATAAAAGGGATCCCAGAGTATCTAAGCAGGGTACCAACAGTATCTCCCATATACATCTGTTATACACTTACCCTCTATAGAAGGGAAGCACTATTGTTGAGGGCTATGTGAATCAAGATCCGACATATTATCTTATTCAAGCTTCTCAATTATCTTGTAAGATAGATATTATTTTCACCATTGTACAAATAAATTTGAGACTATTGGTGTTTAAGCAATTTATTCCCTGCCACACACTAGTTAATGTGAGAGTCTATTACATGATGTTTTTAACCTATGGCTCATTGCCTTTCTCCATTGTAATGCTATATTAGATATTTGTTTTGTTTTGAGATTTTATTTGTGAGGTTAGCTTGGTGTTAACCACAAAAATCTTCCTTTAAATGAAAGCTTATTTTAAAACCTACGTAGATGTGAAATGGAAGTTATTTTTCTTGGATCTCCATCCCATGGTGGCACAACTAAGGCACTATCACAACCTCACTGTATTATACCTTGTTGAGAGACAATTCTCCACGGGTTTCTTGTGTTTCTTCCATCTTCTGGGCAAAGCCATTGAACTCTTTTATTCTGGACTATCTTTGCAAATATATTTGTAGAGCAAACAGCATGGAAAATAAAGATAGTGTCTCTCTTGGGGCAGAGGATGGATTTCTTTCCTGAGCAGATTCTGGTGGCAAATGTTCTTTATAAGATAGGATATTTTCCAAGACTAGGATTTCTTGCAGAGAAGGCGATGGCATCCCACTCCAGTACTCTTGCCTGGAAAATCCCATAGACCGAAAAGCTTGGTAGGCTACAGTCCATGGTGTCGCAAAGAATCGGACATGACTGAGCGACCTCACTTTCACTTTTCTTTTTCATGCATTGGAGAAGGCAATGGCAACCCACTCCAGTATTCTTGCCTGGAGAATCCCAGGGACGGGGGAGCCTGGTGGGCTGTTGTCTATGGGGTCACACAGAGTCAGACACGACTGAAGCGACTTAGCAGCAGCAGCAGCAGGATTTCTTTACTGAGAAACAGACCCACTGTGTATGTAGCATGTGTGCATGCGTGCTAAGTTGCTCTAGTCATATCCCACTCTTTGTGACCCTGTGGACTGTAGCCCAGCAGGCTCCTCTGTCCATGGGATTCTCCAGGCAATAATGGACTGGGTTGCCATGCCTTCTTCCAGCGGACCCAGGGATTGAAACTGCATCTCTTATGCCTCCTGCACTGGCAGGTGGGTTCCTTACCACTAATGCCACCTGAGAAGCCCCGTGTATAGCACACACTTCTGCATTGCCCCATAGCTTCTGGGGACAGGGAAAACCAGTAGGAACATGAAGCTCATGTTGTCTTGCATGCTGTGACCAAGTCTTCTGTCTCTGACCCACAAGTCTTGTGTTTTCTGCCAACCTCTGTAAAACTGTGACAGATGAGCTTGTTGGCTTACAGGAAGGGTAAAATCTCATACCCTTCCCAGTTCCTGGCACTTTCTGTTCACATAGGTCCCACTGAAATAATACTCATAACCAGCCTTGCTTAATGAAGAAGCTTCTGAATTTGAACATATAATCCAGTTAGAAATTGGTTCTCATTATCCCCTAGGATATTCTGAACCAAGCTGGCAGCCAAGGAAGGACCCATGCCTTTGACAGTCTGATTCACTTCAGGCATGCCAGCAGCGCACTGATGTGCCATGGATGTTTCCAAATGAAACAATTTGGAACAAAGCTGGCAGACAGAATGGCCCTCTCGAAAGCTCTGAAGGGCGTTTGGCCATTTAGGCTACTTACTGGAAGCAATGAGAGTTTGGGTTTTAACTGGATTGCCTGGTGTTTCTTCTCTGTGTGAGTTCCCTTTATAAAATCACCACACAGTGTGCGTTTGAGAATTAGGAGAAATGCAGATACTCTAGTGTCTGTTACAAGTATCAAGATGGGAGTAAAAGTACAATATTCATGAAAGCTAGGAAAAGTTGCAGTGACTGCATATATAGAACATATACTATATCAATATTTACTATATTCAATATTTAAAGCATTGAATTCAATGTTGTATATTAATACCTATAACTATAATTCTGCACAAAAGCTTATGAGAATTGCTTATGAGAATTTTTCAGACAATAGTACTTTTCATATACTTTCATATATGAAATTAGACAAAATGTCATATGCCATATATATCTTACTTAATCTTCACAATAACCTTGTAAAAACTGCTATTATTTAGAGTTTTTATTAGTGAACTAGTTGAAACTACAGGTTTTGTACTTACTCCATGAAAAACAGTTGCAGTTTGCCAAAATGAAATTCCCTAGTAACTAAAATAAGAATTTTCTTTTTTTTTTTTAAGTATAGTTGATTTACAACATTGTGTCACTTTTAGGTGTACAGCAAAGAGATTCAGTTATATGTATGTTCTTTTCCGTTATAGGTTGTTTCCTGTGCTATACAGTAATTCCTTGTTGTTTATCTATTTTATATATCGTAATGTGTGCCTGTTTATCCCAAACCCCTAATTTACTCCCTCCTCCTCTCTTTCCCTTTGGAAAAGAGAAGCTTGTTTTCTATCTCTATGAATCTGTTTCTGTTTTGTAAATAAGTTCATTTGTAGTATTTTTTAGGTTCCACATATAAGTGATATAGTATGTCTTTCTCTGTCTGACTTTACTCGGTATGACAATCTCTGGGTCCACCCCTGTTGCTGCAAATGGCGTGATTGTGTCCTTTTGTGACTGAGTAGTACTCCATTGTATATATGCACCACATCTTCTTTATCCATTCATCTGCTGATGGACACTTAGGTTGCTTTCATGTCTTGGCTATTATAAATAGTGATGTTATGGACACTAGGCGGCAGGTACCCTTTTGAATTAGTTTTCATCTTTTCCAGATATACACCCAGGAGTGGAATTGCTGCATCTTATGGTAACTCTGTTTTTAGTTTTTCGAGGGACATCCATACTGTTTCCATAGTGGCTGCACCAATTTTTTTTACAGTCTAACTAACCGTGTAGGAGGATTTCCTTTCCCCAAACCCTCTCCAACATTTATTACTTATAGACTTTTGATGATGGCCATTCTGACCCATCGAGGAGGGCATGGCAACCCACTCCAGTACTCTTGCCTAGGGAATCCCATGAACAGAGAAGCCTGGTAGGCTACAGTCCATAGGGTCACAAATAGTTGGAAGTTACTGAAATGACTTAGCACACAAGCACATTCTGACTCGCATGAGGTGATTCTTCATTGTAGTTTTGATTGCATTTCTCTAATAATTAGCAATGCTGAGCATCTGTTCACGTGCCTGTTGGTCATCTGGATGTCTTCTTTGGAAAAGTGTCTATGTAGGTCTTCTGCCCATTTTATGATTGACCTTTTGCTTGTGAGAATTTTAGATTAAGTATATGATTGTCATCCTTTTCAGTTTGTATGATGTGAAGTGAAGTCACTCAGTCGTGTCTGACTCTTTGCGACCCCATGGACTGTAGCATACTACGCTCCTCTGTCCATGGGATTTTCCAGGCAAGAGTACTGGAGTGGGTTGCCATTTCCTTCTCCAGAGGATCTTCCTGACCCAGGGATCGAACCCAGGTCTCCCGCACTGTAGGCAGACGCTTTACCATCTGAGCCACCAGGGACATATAGCAAATAGAATTTATATTCATATAAACATAAGTATACTTATGGAATAAGTATATAATATTGAATATTTATACAAATATAAAAGACAAGTTGATATAAGTCAATATGAAATAATACTAACAGTTAATATAAAATATCAAATAATACATAAATATAATAATAATTCACTACAGTTGACATAATTAATACTTTTGGATCACTTATCATATGCTTGGTGTCTTACTAAATTTATTAACCACATCCTCTACTTAACTGTTAGCACAACCAGTGAGAAAACTACTAATATTTCAAAGTTTCCAAATAAAGAAGCTGCATTTGAGAGAGGTAAATTATATAATCTATGGTCGCATATCTATAGTAAGTGGCATACTTGGAATTCAAATTTGGTCCTCTTCAATTCCAGAATATAAGATTTTAAGCACTTCTTCACAGGATTTGGTACAAGAGCACAAGCTTAGCAGTAGCTAATATAATCAGTGATATAAATATTAATAGCACAAGCATAGAAACATATATGAAACTTGAATAGGCTACTTCTCTCTTGACTTCAGTTGCCCCATCTGAAGAGATAGGAATGGATTTTTTTTTCTTCTTTTATTATTTCTTTTAACCAGAGATGTATTTGATAACCTGTAAAGGTCATTCCTGGCTTTAATCTTCTGAGATTCTGTGCCATTTGTTTCTCCTCTGTGTTGGTCTGAGCTTGTCGGTCCCCACTTCATCAGCGCCTCAGTGCTTATTCACTGCCTCCCTCCGATGGTCTTCAACAAATTCAGCCAAATCCCCTTCCCTCATTGGCAGTCCTCTGCTTCCATGCCCTTCATCTGTTCAAGCCCCAATGATGAAAATAAAGTGCCCTTTTATAATTTTTTCCAAAGGAGCTTTCTTTTTTCCCTTATGCTTTGAAAGGAGAACTTCTTTTTGGAGCTGCTTTGGTGGATGGTGTGGAATATTTCTGAACAGATGCTCATTGTCTTCAAGGAGAGGATTGGCTTTGTTTATTTGGAGACCACTGTGACCCTGATCACAAGGGGTTCCCGCTAAGTATACCATGGATGTTATTTCTACCCAGGGAGAGTCGACATGGTGACCCAGAAACATGAGGGAACCCCAGGGGAGGGGCTGTGAACAACCTTCTCTTTTGTGATTTTCATTTTTCATTATGTCTGACATTTTTGAAGCTGAGCTTTTTAAGAAATACCAGTTTTAGAAGAACAGACTGCAGATATATTTCAAGGCAATGTAGAACAGTCACAAGACAAAACAAGCACAGTAGAAAATGTGCCCATTTGAGATGAGAAATGGTAAATGTGCACGGCCTTTTGTCTTCTGTTAGCCAAATGAAATGTCCATGCATTTTTCTCAGAGCTTTGAAAAATAAACAAATCATCAAATCGTATCTGCCTTTTGTTTGTGTTCAAATGTCTGTGATGTTAGCTGTCAGCCTGCTGCTTGATGTTTCCAACTGCAGAATACATCTGTACACAGTTGAGAGATTTCAAAGTACCTCTCACTTTCAGTATTAAGATGGATTCTGTGCTCTCTATATTAGTAGAGCTAAAAAATATTGGTCTGGCAATTTAGTTATGGTAATGTTTCCCTGGGTCATACAGCAAATTCCCACTGGCTATCTATTTTACATGGACTTCCCAGGTAGCACAGTTGGTAAAGAATCCACCTACGATGCAGGAGACACAAGAGACACAGGTTTGATCCCTAGGTTAGGGAGATTCCCCCGGAGAAGGGCATGGCAAGCAACTCCAGTATTCTTGCCTGGACTGTTCCATGGACAGAGGAGCCTGGAAGGCTACAGTCCATGGGGTCACAGAGTCAGACATGACTGAGTACACACACACACACACACACACACACACGTAACCATTCTTCCCTGGTTATGGATGTTCTAAAACTTAACAAATAGGAAGATGGTTATCTATTTTAAAAATTAATTTCAATTATAATCACTTCCTTTTATTGGGAGACTTTTTTAAATAACGAAAGGTTAAAACTACCATAGCATGTAAAACCTATCAATGATTATATCTACTCTTTTATAAATATATTTAACGTCCAGTTATTGAGCACTAAGTTCCACCACATTCCTGGCACTGTAGTAGAATGGGAGCTGGAGAAAAGAATCAGATAGAGAAATCTCTACACTTCAGGCAGAGTTTCCCAGCTAATGTGCAGCCAATGCATTATATGCATGTCATGAGCTATTGATCAGCCATCTCAGCCTTCACAGATACAGGAATGGCCAGAAGTTGCTACGCTTTCTCATGGGTCACCTTTCTCAGTAAGCAAATTTTCTAGGGACCTTGGGAGGCCAGCCTCAGTTCAGGGGTATCTGACTGTTCTCTTCCTCCAGTTCATTAAGTTGGTGGATCCAGTGTGTATCATCTGGCACTGTCCATGGAGGGCTGCATATGACCAAGGAGTTCCTCTACCACCTGGGTAACCACGTCAACAGTCAGGTACATGTGTGTTACTGGGCATCTGGAAACTGTATGTGAAGAACTGCTGAATGAGATATGGTCCAAGGTATCCAATGGGTGTGGCTTCCCCTGGAGGTTCAGCAGCAAAGAATTCATCTGCCAATGCTGGAGACATGCAAGTTTCAATCACTGGGTCAGGAAGATCTCCTAGGTGGCAACCCACTCCAGTATTCTTGCCTTAGAAATCCCATGGACAGAGGAGCCTGGCAGCTACAGTCCATGGGGTCACAAAGAGTCGGACACAACTTAGTGACTAAACAACAACAACATATCCCAGGAATTACAGACTTGTCATTGTTTTTAAGTATCCAACATGGAAGAGTTTGATTAAATTCTAAACCTATTCTTATTATCATAACTTGTTTCAGCATTATATTTAGCTATGAAAGATAAGGAAAAGCAGTTCAATTCCTTAAATTTAATGTCAGTGACTGTAAATCTTTGAATGATTGCAAAATAATATTAATGTGTAATCACTTATGGGAATACAGTTTCTCTCATAATGACAGTTGCCAAGAGTTTGAAGAGGTCAAGTGGCCATTTGAAGAACAAATGTGATGGGAGAAAACAGAGTTAGGACTTTCACTTTTGAAAAGACGGGGTAGAGTTTTGTTTGTTTTCTGTTTTTCCTCCTCCTTCCCTGACACCCACACTAATTATAACTAAATTCCCGGGACAATGTGTATAACACAAACTGCAAAAGACTCTAAAAGGTGGTGAGAAGTCAGACTGACTAGGGACATGAGACTTAAAGAACAACAAAGTAGTGAGTTCACTGGTGTGGGGGTGGGGGTTTAGTTCATGTATTCCAGGTTTGTATCTGAAAAATGTCAGCAATCCAGAGGTGGCAAGAGGTACAGATGTGAAAAACCTCTACAAAATCCCACTTTCTCCAGCCAAAGAGTGAGAAAGGGGTAGTGCAGCAAGCCAGAAACTTCTAGACAATAATCACTCCACTACGACCAAACATTTGTCAAAACAAAAACTGCTTGTGACAGAGTTAAACAGTTTTTCAAGACTACTGCAGTAGGAGAGAGAGATTAAACTGAGCTCCACTTAAACAAAAAGCAGGTTTTTAAGCATTGGGAATGAGCTAGTGGAGAAGAACTGGAGGATGAAATTGATGAATGGGATGTGTTTAGCACAGTTATTGCTGACTCTGCAAATGTTCTTATTTGTGATTAGGTCATCTGGGTTTGGTAATTGGCAACTGACCACTAAAGTTAGGCTCCTACTCTGTCAACAGAGATTCAAAGATAGAGATACTATCTCCTTCCATATTTACATTTCAAAAAGATGGTTCCAAGGTCCTTGAGAAAGACATTAGTGGATTGTTTAAGTGGCTAGAAGCTTTTTTTTTTTTTACTTTATATTACTTTACAATACTGTATTGGTTTTGCCATACATTAACATGAATCCACCACAGGTGTACATACGTTCCCAAACATGAACCCCCCTCCCACCTCCCTCCCCATAACATCTCTCTGGGTCATCCCCGTGCACCAGCCCCAAGCATCCTGTATCCTGCATCAGACATAGACTGGCGATTCGTTTCTTACATGATAGTATACATATTTCAATGCCATTCTCCCAAATCATCCCACCCTCTCCCTCTCCCTCTGAGTCCAAAAGTCTGCTCTACACATCTGTGTCTCTTTTGCTGTCTTGCATACAGGGTCATCATTGCCATCTTTCTAAATTCCATATATATGTGTTAGTATACTGTATTGGTGTTTTTCTTTCTGGCTTACTTCACTCTGTATAATCGGCTCCAGTTTCATCCATCTCATCAGAACTGATTCAAATGTATTCTTTTTAATGGCTGAGTAATACTCCATTGTGTATATGTACCACAGCTTTCTTACCCATTCATCTGCTGATGGACATCTAGGTTGTTTCCATGTTCTGGCTATTATAAACAGTGTTGCGATGAACATTGGGGTACATGTGTCTCTTTCAATTCTGGTTTCCTCGGTGTGTATGCCCAGCAGTGGGATTGCTGGGTCATAAGGCAGTTCTATTTGCAATTTTTAAAGGAATCTCCACACTGTTCTCCATAGTGGCTGTACTAGTTTGCATTCCCACCAACAATGTAGGAGGGTTCCCTTTTCTCCACACCCTCTCCAGCATTTATTGCTTGCAGATTTTTGGATCACAGACATTCTGACTGGTGTGAAGTGGTACCTCATTGTGGTTTTGATTTGCATTTCTCTAATAATGAGTGATGTTGAGCATCTTTCCATGTGTTTGTTAGCCATCCATATGTCTTCTTTGGAGAAATGTCTATTTAGTTCTTTGGCCCGTTTTTTGATTGGGTCATTTATTTTTCTGGAATTGAGCTGCAAGTGTTGCTTGTATATTTTTGAGATTAGTTGTTTGTCAGTTGCTTCATTTGCTATTATTTTCTCCCACTCAGAAGGCTGTCTTTTCACCTTGCTTATATTTTCCTTTGTTGTGCAGAAGCTTTTAATTTTAATTAGACCCCATTTGTTTATTTTTGCTTTTATTTCCAGAATTCTGGGGGGTGGATCATAGAGGATCCTGCTGTGATTTATGTCGGAGAGTGTTTTGCCTATGTTCTCCTCTAGGAGTTTTATAGTTTCTAGTCTTACGTTTAGATCTTTAATCCATTTTGAGTTTATTTTTGTGTGTGGTGTTAGAAAGTGATCTAGTTTCATTCTTTTACAAGTGGTTGACCAGTTTTCCCAGCACCACTTGTTAAAGAGATTGTCTTTACTCCATTGTATATTCTTGCCTCCTTTGTCAAAGATAAGGTGTCCATATGTGTGTGGACTTATCTCTGGGCTTTCTATTTTGTTCCATTGATCTATATTTCTGTCTTTGTGCCAATACCATACTGTCTTGATGACTGTGGCTTTGTAGTAGAGCCTGAAGTCAGGCAAGTTGATTCCTCCAGTTCCATTCTTCTTTCTCAAGATTGCTTTGGCTATTCAAGGTTTTTTGTATTTCCATACAAATCTTGAAATTATTTGTTCTAGCTCTGTGAAAAATATCGCTGGTAGCTTGATAGGGATTGCATTGAATTTGTAGATTGCTTTGGGGTAGTATACTCATTTTCACTATATTGATTCTTCCGATCCATGAACATGGTATATTTCTCCATCAATTAGTGTCCCCTTTGATTTCTTTCATCAGTGTTTTATAGTTTTCTATATATAGGTCTTTAGTTTCTTTAGGTAGATATATTCCTAAGTATTTTATTCTTTTCATTGCAATGATGAATGGAATTGTTTCCTTAATTTCTTTTTCTATTTTCTCATTATTAGTGTATAGGAATGCAAGGGATTTCTGTGTGTTGATTTCATATCCTGCAACTTTACTATATTCATTGATTAGCTCTAGTAATTTTCTGGTGGAGTCTTTAGGGTTTTCTATGTAGAGGATCATGTCATCTGCAAACAGTGAGAGTTTTACTTCTTCTTTTCCAGTTTGGATTCCTTTCATTTCTTTTTCTGCTCTGATTGCTGTGGCCAAAACTTCCAGAACTATGTTGAATAGTAGCAGTGAAAGTGGGCACCCTTGTCTTATCTCAGAGGCAAAGAAAGGAATTACAAGTTTTCTAAAGTAAATGCTATATGAAAAAGAAAGTCACAGACCTATAGGCAGAAAGAAGGCTATATATAGTTTGGACAAGCTGAGGGAATTATTAAAGCTGTCTCGGTCATATCACAATAGGGGGGTGGGGGCCAGGAGTGGGGGACACTGTCTTCTGTCCACAATTTCACCTATGCAAGCAAAGGGCAAATGAGAAGCCAAGACTTTCACCCTAGCAAGGTTGTAAAAGGTTGCCCAACACCTTTATCTAGGTGGTGTCAAGAAAGGTCAAGCAAGGAACTAGGACTTCCACCTCATAGTAACAAGACACTCCTCTTCATCCTCCCCACTGGAGTACTGTCAGAGATGCTTAGTGGAAGACAAAGACTTCCACAGCATCCCAGTAGTAAGAGGCCACCACTACTGTGCTTTCAGTAGGGACTACAAAGAGCTGGAATTCCCACTCCTCCCCAGCTGTAAAAGAGCACCACACCTCCACCTTAGGTCTCAATGAAGGACAAGTGTAGAACCCAAATTTCAACCTTCTCCTGGCTGTAACATAAGGCAGCACCCTTCCACTTTTACTGCTCCAGGGGCATAACAGATAGCCAGCTAAAACAGATGATTTAAATAAGATTCAGTCTCAGAGAGGAATACAAGAAAGGAAAAAATCACTCATCATATTAGGAGCAAAGAAGATCTCAGACTAAAAGGAAAAAAGACAACCAGTAGTGCCAACACTAAAATGACAGAGATGCGAGAATTATCTGACAAAAAATTTTAAAGTCATGAAAAGTCATGATAAATGCTTCAGTGAGCAATTATAGCCTAGTGTAGTGTTAGTTGCTCAGTCATGTCTGACTCTTTGCAACCCCATGGACTGTAACATACCACGCTCCTCTGTCCACAGAATTCTCCAGGCAAGCATACTGGAGTGAGTTACTATTTCCTACTCCAGAATTATGACCTCAAACATTTTTGAAAATACAGACTTTGTAAAGATATTAAAAGTTTCAGGAGAGAAATACAAGCCATAAAATAGATCCAATTGGAAATTTTAGAGATAAAAAATACAATAATGAAAGTAAAAAGTTTGGGGACTGGGCTCAACAGCAGAATGAAGGGGAAAGAGAAGAGGAAAGCCAATGAACTGGAAGACAGAACAAAAGAAATTACCCCAATCTGAAGAGGGAAAATGGATGAAAAAAATAAACATAGCTTCAGGGGCCTATGAGACTATAAGAAAATATCTAATATTTGTGTCATTAGAACCCAAGAGGGAATGATAAAAGAGAGTAGGAAAAAACACTGAAAGAAACAATGGCTAAGTATAGCCCTAAAGGGATTTGTGAAGCTGTGTGTGTGTATGTGTGTGTGTGTGTGTGTGTGTGTGTATGAATTCTCAATTGTGTTCAACTCTTTGAGACCCCAGGGACTGTAGCCCTCTCAGCTCCTCTATCCATGGGATTCTCCAGGCAAGAATATTGGAGTGGGTTGCACTCCTCCAGGGGATCTTTCCAACCCAGAGATAGAACCTGTGTCTCCTGCACTGCAAGTGGATTTTTTACCATCTGAGCAACCATGGAAGCCCCATCTGTGAAGCTAAATAAACCCCAAACAAGATAAACCCAAACCAATCCACTCTAAGACACAACATAATTAGCTTCTGAAATTTGGAGTCAAAGAAAAAAAATCTTGAAAGCAGCCAGAAAAGGATGATACAACAATTCAAATGACTGTAGATTTCCTGTCAGAAACCAAAAACATCAGACAGAAATGGAAAAATATTTTCAAGTCCTAAGAGAAAAAAAAAAAAAAAACTGCCAACCAAGAATTCTAAACCCAGCAAAAAATATCCTTCAGGAATAAAGGAGAAATAAAAACAATGTGTGATGAAGGAAAGAGATATTGACATCAATGGGCCTACCATTAAAAAAAAAAGGCTAAAGAACATTCTTAAAACAGAAAGAAATCTGTGAAAAAAAGAATCTTTGCAAAGATGCAAAATCAATTTAATGGAGGAAAGATAGCCTTTTCAACAAATGGATGATGGAGCAATTGACATATGTGGCCAAAAAAAAAAAAAAAGGAATTTTAGCCAAAATCTCATACAAAAATTAAATTCTGAATGTAGCTATATGGAAAGCTATAAAACTTTTAGGTTTAGATTTTTAAAAACTAGGAGAAAATCTTTAAAGTCTAAGGATAGGTGTAGAGTTCTTAGGCTTGATACCAAAATCACAATCCATAAAAAGAAAAAGTAATAAGTTGGACTTTATGAAAACTTTAAAAACTTTGTTTCTACAAAAGACTTTGTTAAAAGGATGAATAGAAAAGTTACAAAATAGGAGAAATAATTTGCAAACTATATAATAAAACAAAGGACTGGTATCTAAAATATTTGAAGAACTTCCAAAATATAGACATTTCACTGAGGAAGATATAAAGATGGCAAATATGCTCATGAAAAGGTGTTCAACATCATAAGCCACTAAGGAAATACAAGCTAAAATAATAAGGTATCAGTACACAACTATCAAAATGACTAAAATAAAAAATAATGACAACAATAATTGCTGGCAAGGAGATGAAGAAATGAGTATATCATACACTGCTGATGGGAATGCAAAATTGTACATTCACTCTGAAAAACAGTTTGTCAATCTCTTTAAAAAACCACATAGTTACACACAATCCAGCATTTGTGATCTTAGGCATTTATCGCACAGAAATGAAGACTTATGTTGACACAAAAATCTGTTGAGAGATGTTTACAGGTGTTTAATTCATAATAGTCAGAAACTGGAAACAATTCAATGTCCTTTAATAGGTGAATGGATAAACAAACTACAGTACATCCATACCATGAAATAATACTCAGCAATAAAAAGTAATGAAATATTGATAAACACAACTATCAGTGCTGTTCTTAGTCTCTCAGTCATGCCTGACTCTTTGCAACCCCATGGTCTGTAGCTCAGAGGACAGAGTCCTCTGTCCATGGGATGTTCCAGGCAAGAATACTGGTGTGGGTTGCCATGCCCGCATTCAAAGGATCTTCCCAACCCAGGGGTCAAACCCAGGTCTTCCATATTGCAGGCAGATTCTTTACCATCTGAGCCACCAGGGAAGCCCAAGAATACTGGAGTGGGTAGTCTATCCCTTCTCCAGGGGAGCTTCCTGACCCAGGAATCAAACCAGTATCTCCTGCATTGCAGGTGGATTCTTTACCAGCTGAGCTACCTGGGAAGCCCCATAGATATCTGAGTGAACTTCAAAGAATTATGCCCAGTGAAAAAAAGCCATTCCCAAAAGGTTACCTATTATATTTACACAGCATTTTTAAAATGATAAAATTATAGAAATGGAGAAAAATTTAGTGGTTGCTGGGATAGGGTGGGAGAGGAGGGGGTGTGGCTATAAAAGTGAAACATGATGACTTTTTGTGATGACAAAAATGTTCTGTATCTTGATAGAATCATATCCTGGGTTAAGATATTGTACTGTATCTTTGCAAGATGTTATTATTGGGAAAAACTGGATAAAGTGTCCACAGAATCTCTCTATATCATTGCTTACATTGCTTGTAAACCTACAGTTTTTACCAGATTTCTTTCTGTTTTGACAATGTTCCTTTGCCATTTTTAAAATGGTAGGCCTACTGGTGACAATTTCTTGTGATAAAGTTTTCCTTTATCACAAATTGTTCTTATTTCTTCTTCATTCCTGAAGGCCTAGGATACAAGGTACTAATTAAATGTTTGTTCAATAACCTCTATGCTGTGTTCGGGGTCCATATGTTCCACGGTGTTTGTGTCAATTACTAATATCAAATGAAGAGGCTGTTGATCCAGTGTGAGTTGTAGCAACAGAGATGATGTTTAATGGTGCTGTAGAGTACCAGGGCATGCATATTTCAGGGCTGCAAGATAATCAGGTGTTTGCTTATTCCTGTCAGGGCGTCTCTCTTCCTATAAAACCTCTCCCGCCACCACTTAAGGCAGAAGGCTAATGGCACAGAATGGAAGACAATTGCCCAGGACACTCAGAACACATATATTAGAGAGTGGTAAAAAGCTATTCTGAGTGTCCTGGGCAATTGTCATTGTCCTTCTTTTCTGTGACATCAAGTCATTATTTTTAACTTGCACTGTGAATTGTCCTTGTTTTCCTAGGGCACTCATCAGAAAAGGCTCACTTTGAAAGGTATGAGCAGACGCTGAGATTAAGAAACCTGAAATAATGAATAACTTCCAGACATAGGCAGGGGTGCCTCCAGTTTCCAGTTAGTGTACACTCCCCACTGGGGCTGGGGGGAAAGCTTCAAGGTTTAAACAAATTTGCAAAGGCTAAGTAAAAGATTTCAGGAACTGAAACTAAACTGATTACAAATATGCAAGGCCTTAAAGTTCTAATTTTTTTTAATTTACAATGTTGTGTTTAATTTCTGCTTAACAACAAAGTGATTCAGTTACACACATACACACACACACACACATATTTTAATATTCTTTTCCATTATGGTTTATCATAGGATATTGTATACAGTTCTGTGCTATACAGTAGAACCTTATTGTTTCTAATATCTTTTTAATTCAAGGAAAAAGGATTATACTAAGAGGTTGATGTGTCTGGAAACACAAAGGTCATGAAGGTCATTTCAGTAAAAGGCCTTGACCTTACATTCCCCTTTCATTGGTCATATACCTCACCATGGACAACTGCAATCTACCCATTTGATTCCAGCCATCTTGT
Source organism: Oryx dammah (assembly GCF_014754425.2). Lineage (NCBI taxonomy): Eukaryota > Metazoa > Chordata > Mammalia > Artiodactyla > Bovidae > Oryx > Oryx dammah. The sequence continues at coordinate 37,689,352 of NW_024070197.1, forward strand.
TTTTTGCTGTTTTTATTTGAGGGCTTTGTTCATTTACATGTTTCTCCTCCTCTTAATCCTTTATACTCCATCAAATTTTTATTGAATATTTGTCCTCTGTAAGAGTGAGGCGGAGAAGGCAATGGCACGCCACTCCAGTACTCTTGCCTGGAAAATCCCATGGACAGAGGAGCCTGGAAGGCCGCAGTCCATGGGGTCGCTGAGGGTTGGACACAACTGAGCGACTTCACTTTCACGTTTCACTTTCATGCATTGGAGAAGGAAATGGCAACCCACTCCGGTGTTCTTGCCTGGAGAATCCCAGGGACAGGGGAGCCTGGTGGGCTGCCGTCTATGGGGTCACACAGAGTCAGACATGACAAGTGACTTAGCAGCAGTTAGCGGTAAGAGTGAGGATATGGCAGGGAAATAAGAAAGTACATGAGAAACTTTTCTAGGTCTTTCAAACAGAGGAACTGCATTTGAGGAAATTGGTGATCTAAATAGTGGAAGAAATAAAGAGCCAAGGATGATGGGGAGGTGACCTGGAGTTTAGTGAGAACAGGAAGCTGCTAATGACAGGAGGAATTGGTGACTTGGAGCCTTTGAAGCCAGGTCCATCCTGGGAATAATAACTGTAGTAAAGCTCTACATGGAAGGGCTTTCCTGGGAAAGCTGCACCCAGAAAGGAGACTCAGTCCCTGCTGGAGATGACATCAGAAACAAAGGATAAATGCCTCATTTGTCCCCTCCTGGTGCCCTCTAGTATTCTGCCAGCGTTTACCATTGTGCAAACCTCTACCTTGTGCAAAGGTCGGAAGGCAAAGAAAACACACTTGCCTGTGACAAAAACAGAGCAAAGGAAAGTCAGGCAATGAATCTGAGAGCAAACTATTGGCAAATTCATTTGCTAATATTTTAACTATGTGAATCCCTTATGTCTCAGTTCCCAAAGGTGTGTTTATCTATCCCAAGAGTAAGATAATGGTGATTTTCATCATCTCCCTTTATTTTCTTGTGTCTATGCTGACATATGTCAAAAAGCTACTACATTGTTTCAAATAATTCTGAGACTGGACAAATTACATGGACCTGCTGCAAACACCCCAAGACTTGTTCAGAACAAGTCTAACCTGCTAATTGTTTTGGAACTTTGGTACTCTCCAGAACTTCCTAACTAGGGCTAATGATGTTGCTCTTTAGAATAAAAGATAATCATCATCAAGAATAGGAAACCCATTAGCCTGTTGCAAACTTTGTTACCTACATCTCTGAGACCATGCCAAACACTGCCCAGGTCACAGTCAGCTAGGAAACAAAATACTTTAAAATATTGAAAGTTAGTCATTTTCCAAGATCCTTCTTATCACCATAATCCTTAGTCATCAAACAGGGTAATCTTTTCCATAAATTCTCTTCTATAGCTTTGCTTTTCTGATCTGCTCCTTAGTGAACTCTCATTCTTACATTCTAAATCCCTTTTCATCCTCAGATTTCACAAATTGCTTTCTCTCTAACCTGTCTTAATAGAAATGCGGTCCCCATACAAGTCTTCTCCTGTGTAGACCAACCACATTCCCACAAACCTTTGGTTGGGATAGGAGAATACACTACTGCATTCCAAGCAGTGGCTCATCATTCTTCTTCCCTGATTGACACTCATCCTACCATCTCTTAGCAACTGCTCCTTATTCCTTAACTATTTGCTTAAGGCCATTGCCTTAGGAGCCAAATCAACACCTATAAACTACCTCTTCTTACATTCCTAAGGGATTTCAATACTGTGAATATGATCTATTTCAAATCTAATCTCATTAATAGTATTTTAATAATATTCAAATGACCTCTCTTCTTTCTTCCCCTTATAGACAAGCTCCTCCATCACTTGCATTTACCGTGTTGTTTGACACTTACTTTTCTGTGTATCATGCATCTGCTATTACACCTTTACTCCCCAAGAAAAAGGACTTGTCTTATTCATTTCTGCATCCCAACACCTCATAGCTCTCCCAGCATATGGTAGTGACTCTATAATGAAGAGGACTGCAGTCTCTCATTATTTAAATAAACAAGTCAAATAAGCAGACATGATAGCTCCTTAATGAGATAAAATTTGCTCTTTCTATGTAACATATCAAGTTACACTGAGAGGAAAATAAAAGTTTTATATTTTTTTTCTTTGTAAAACAACAGATAAATTCTCCCTTTTGGTCACACAGGAATTGATATGACAGTTGGTAACAAAAAGAGATTATTTCAGACACAAGAAAAAAAGAAGTATTGGATTTTCTTGGTATTAACTTTCAATAAGGTCTTCTCCAGCCATCTTATTATTTTTAAAAAAGCTATAATGGAAAATAATAGCAAATTCATGTGACTTGTTAGGTCTACATTTTCCCCCTTGTAATTATTATAAATATCTCGGGTCACTTCTGTAAATGGTGTGTGGGTAGGACTAACCCACTGCACAGAGTGTTTGGCTCTAAAGCATCTGTTGAAAACAATGCAAGCTGATGAGTTACCAGGGACCCCTGCTGAACATTCTGCGCTTGCTGGGTTTTTGACTAATGGTGCTTGTCAAGGGTCACTAACATTTTGGCAAGAATGTTGACAATAACATCTCTTCTGAATTGAAGTATAGAAAAAAAAACTGGCAGTTCTAGGAATTGAAAAAGGTGATGATTTGTTAATGTGTCTTTTGATGGGATGGGAAAGGATGATGTTATCTGACATACATTGTCTTTTATTTTCATTATATTTTCATTTATATTTCGTTCCCAATAAATGAGATATAAAGTCACATCTAAGAAGAACTAGCAGCTTCAACCTGTTAAAGCATTAACATGCATTGTCTCATTCAAGCCTAACCAGCTATCCTGTGAAATAGGTGTGATCATTATCTCACTGTCATTTTATGAAGATGCAGAAGTTAAGTATCTTGTCTGGGGTCATCCAGTTAAAAAGCGACAGAATCAGGATTTGACATCAGGTTGCCTACCTTCTCTTAATAATGAAGCTACACTGCCTCATGGAAAAGGCATCTATATCATACACTGACAGCAACATTAACTGTAGACCTTAAATTCAGTCATCCAGCCCTGCACCATTCTATGGAGATGTGCATTCAAAATTGCACTGTTGGGAAACAATTATATTCTCAGACCCTGCAGCAATGCAGGCCAGAATCTACATATGCTACACTTAGTATTCCTGACATCAAATGTGTTCTGTTGGGCATTTCATTCAGACAATATATTTAAACTTTCATTTCTGGTTGTCTAACCTCCCTCAATGTGCAGTTATACACACTCAGCTTACCGTAGCTGGATGCTCAGTAATGTTTCCCCACCAATCTGACTATATTCCCTGTGCCTAAGACACCCAGGCACATAATACTCAGTGCATGTCTACTGAATGAACAAATAAATAAATCCTCTCCTCCCCAGAATTAAAGAAAGAAGATTCTCATGCCAAGTCCTAACAATACATTAATTATGCTCATATATATATATTAATTCTATGCTCATGGTCTACTGAGATAATTTTCTAACCTCTTTCACTTACAGGAGATCAATGGCAATTAGATATGAAAAATAGTGTTCATTGCTTTCAACTTGAACTATCTGGAATTAAACATTATATTCACTCCTAATTCATTTAAACAACATTATCAAATATTTTTTATTTATCCTCAAATCAGTCCTAATACCTGAGCTACAAAATAAGCCTTCTACTTGTTTACTTTTAGTTAGAACCCTCAAGGAATCAATGTACTTCCAGTGTGCTTTATCTTATATCAGTAATATTCAAAGTCCCTTTCAAATACGAGATCCTATAATCAACAATACTAACTTTCTCCTTTGAAAACACAGAGTGTGAGAATTCTAAACACATAGAATTTTTAAAATCAGCTTTCACTATTTGGGAATGGGACTCCATTAACCACTGTGGTTGAATACCTATTATACTCTCTAGGCATGGTGACAGGCACTTTCAATGCAACGTCTTATTTAATCCTCATAAATATTCTACCGTCCAGATATTTACGTTGCCAGAGCTTTTACTAACTCCCTCTCTGCCTACAAGTTCTCATAAAGGCTTGGATAAAATATTGTTCTCAGTTCCCATGACTGCCTGCAGCCATCTTTCTAAGATCCATCTCATGAAATAATATATTCCTGATAAGCTTTTCCATCCTTTTGTTTTGGATTAGGATTTTACTTTTGCCTTGTTACTTTAGCTTAATGTTTTATCTGACTCTGTCTACATACTTAAAAACTGCCTATTCATTCATTCATTCACATAATATTTGATTTCATACCCTGCATCAGGCACTCTGCTAGTTTCCCTGATATGCAATGGTGCATAAAAACACACACAGGCACTTCCCTCTTGCAGTTCATGGTCTACTGAGAGAGAGACATATACACTATTATAAATTATCATAAAAATAAATTTAAAATTGCTAGTCTAATTAATAAGTTTGTGGTAAAGTGAGAGGCAAAAGAATATTTGAAATTTCAAGCTCCAATAATGGTAGACTAAGCTGTAGCACATAGAACTCCACGAATATCTTTTTGAAGGCATGCGAACTATCAAGGCACCAAGGCTTGAAGGAGCTAGATACTATAGAGGAGAAAAATTCAATGAGGTGAGCTGAAATTCCACTTATTTTCTACCCTTTAGGTTTCCACTTATTTTTATGTGCACAGGTCAACAAAAGCTTAGCAGAAATCGGAAGCCAGGAGGTGGAAGAGCTGACAGAGCAACTGGGATTGAGATATATAAAGCTGGCATACAGGTTTCAACAAAAGAGAAAGGGTCTGACAAATACCTCAGGAATTCAGTTTGGAACATCAAAAGACTATACCTCAGAAGAAAGGGTGAATTCTCAAATAACTAGGCCCTCCAGAGGCTGAAATGCAGCCTGGAAACAGCTCTACCTTGTTGAGCTATGGTAATCCACTTATACTCTCACCAGTAGCTAAATGCAGAGACTGTCCAATTTTTCATGGCCAACAGCCAGCATTCAATAAAAAGTTAGTAGAAATTCCAAGAGACAGGACTAAAAGAGAGAAAAAAAGCACAGTAAGAGACTGACAAGTGATCAGGTATCACCGTTATCAACACAACTGGTATCTTCAAAAAGATAATAAAATGAAGAATATCATAAGAGCATTGGAATCCATAAAAGAATAAAATGGAAGTTCTAGATGTGAACATACAATTATTGATCTTGAGAACTCAATAGAGTGGGTTTAACAGCAGATTAGACACAGGTGAAGAGGATTATAGATTTTGAAGATGTCAGTAACATGATTCAGTCTGAAGCACAAAGTGAAAAATGAAAGATACATATCTAAAATAGAGTAAAGAAACATGAAAAGGACCAATACCTGTGTAATTAAAGAGAGAAAATGTGAAGATTGTAAAGAAATAATTAATTTTCCAAAGCTGATGAATGATACCAAGCAACAAATATCAAGCACTATAAATATCAAGCAGAGTAAATACCAAAAACAAAAATTACAAAATTACTACATCTTAGTAAAATTTATAGAAACAGAAAATCAATTCTTAAAAGCAATAAGGAAAACCGCTCCTGCCAGAGTAAAATAAAGATAAACAGCTTTATTTCTCCACAGTAGTGTGTTTGTAATGTGCTGAGAGAAAACAAAATTTGTTTATAATAACAAAATTTGCAAGCAACTCAAATATCTGTCAACAATAAATAAACAAGTCAATTATGGCATTTTCCTACATGTGGCATACACCAATTGAAATAAATGAACTGATACTATAGATGAGTCTCATGAACAAAATATTGAGACAAAAAGAAAAATCAGACACAAATGAGTATATACCTTATGATTTCATTTATATAAAATCCAAAATAGACAAAACTAATCTCTCATATTAGCGATGATGGAAGTTCCCAATTAGGGGAAGAAGCTAATGACTAAGGTGCCATGAAGAATGTTTATGGAGTACTGGTAATATTTTCTTTCCTGATTTGAATGAAATTGTCTTCAGCTATAAAATTATGATTTATGTCTTTTTTGAATTCATGTTAGAATTCATTAATTTAATTCATATAGAAAAGCAACAGGGTAAAAACTCCTCTCATCTTAAAAACTATTCTGAAAAATGGGAGGTAATCACTTAGTCAAGATAGAGTTTAGACTAATTTCCTTACACTACTACCCACTGCCCAAAAGATAAAGCCTCTAAGAAAACCTGAAATGCCTCCATACCACATTCTAATACAAATTGTGCAAAAATACCTATAAAAAAGGTTTAAAAGTCTAATACCAACATCAGGTTTTCACATTCCTCCCCTTACTCTTCCAAATGCTTCCAGTCTGACAATGGCAGAATATAATGGAGAATTACAAATTAAACTCTTAGGTTCTGAAGCAAATATTATGAAAGTTTATCTCTGGAGGAAGTATATTCCTCAAATTCAAAGGCAAAGTTTCTCTTTGTTAAGTTACAATGGATTGAATACAGGGGAAATTACGTGCTATCTATATTATCTTATAACCTATAAAAAAAAGAGAAAAAGAAATATAAGGAACTTTATTCTTTAGTCAGAAAAAATGTATTTTAATTAAATAGAAAGTTTCCCATTACTATACTTTGAAGTTAGCTCTTGGTTAAAAATGTTGGAGGATTTCTTGCATAAATATGAAATATGCCACAGTCTAAAACTGGAATGCTAACTGCTACGAAACTACATGATCTCAGTTATATTTAAAATATAGGTATGTATCTGTAACATCTATCCATGAGACAATCTTGAAAGCAAAAATAAAAACCTAAAAGGGCATCTTAAATCATACAGTCACTGAAGTGTTGGGAAAAAAGCAGACCCTGTGGCAAAGTATGTCTGTGAAGCGTCTGTAGAGCTTTTTGTCCATGGAATCGGAGCCCTATAAACCAGGACATGACCCTGAATCCCATACTGAAAGCTGAATATCTCCTCAGAGCCATAAGGAACAAAGACTTGGGCTGACACTAAGACCCTACTCCTTGGCTAAACTGAAATTGTGTCTTTTAGCATCCCTTGGCTGTGTTTTAATTCCAACCAAAAATTAACTTCTTTGTATGTAGTTCTTTCTTAGTTGTTGGAGGAATGATTACTGGACATGCTCTAAGTTATCACTGGACAAGAACAGCCCATGAGTCTGCTGGATGTATAAAACAGAAGACACAAGAAGAAAGTCAGAAGCCACCCAGATTGTGACTTGCAGTCAACAAAAAGCCGATCACTTCTGAGTCTTTTCTCCAGCAGCATTTCTGTGGCGAGACAGTCCCAACGGCAGATGACTGAGTAGCAGAGGCAGATAAGGAACACAGTGGGAGGCAAGGACAGCCAGGCGGGAGCACCTGGATTACACCTAATTTACGTAGTCCCTGCTCCAACAGTGCCCTTTCAGCTAAATGCAATAAATCTCCACCTCCTTAAGTGACAGGGAGTGGGAAATGCTACTTTTGCTTTAAGCAATGAAAAACAGGGAGAAATCAAACTACTCAAAATAGAGTTGTTGTTCAGTTGCCCAGCCATGTCCGACTCTGTGATCCCATGCACTGCACCACGCCAGGCTTCCCTGTCCCTCACCACCTCCTGGAGTTTGCTCAAGTTCATGTTCATTGCATTGGTGATGCTGTCTGGCCATCTCATCTCTGATGCCCTCTTCTCCTGCCCTCAATCTTTACCAGCATCAGGGACTTTTCCAATGAGTTGTCTGTTCACATCAGATGACCAAAATACTGGAGCTTCAACTTCAGCCTCAGTCCTTCCGGGAAATATTCAGGGTTGATCTCACTTAAGATTGACTGGTTTGATCTCCTTGCTGTCTGAGGGACTTTCAGGAGTCTTCTCTAGCACCACAGTCCAAAGGCATTAATTCTTTGTCATTCTGCCTTCTTTACTGACCGGCTCTCATAACCATACATGAACACTGGGAAAACAATAACCTAGACTATACAAACCTTTGCTGAAGCAATTTGCTAAAAATCTCTCTCAAATAGCCACCTACAAAGTCAGCTATAACCCCTAATTTTAACACTGATTTCTATTACATGTTGATCTTTGAATTAACATAATCATCATTAAGATGATTTTATGCATTAACATATTTACCAAATTCCCTACAGTTTACAATACTCTTTCTAGAAAAGAAGAAAAACACAACAGAGTTTAAACTTTTAGCAGCTAACCCTTAAAAATATTTTAAATGATTTTTATCCTTAAAATATTGCCTGAATTCTCTCTGCAAGATACTCTTCTTTCCTCAGCAGATTTGGGAGAGCCAGAAATTTAGCAGAACATACATCAAATAGGTGACACCTGAAGATCAAAATTGAGTCTGGCTTCACTCAGATAAAGCCTGCCTCTAACCCAGACTATTTCTCAGAGTTTTTCATGGAACCTAGGAGACAGATTTGCACCACATTCCTCATAACTTAATAGTATTATTTGCTCAGTTTAAACAGGTGTTCAGGAAAGATAAATAACATTTGTTAATAATTCCAAACTTGGGCAAAAATGTGTTTTTTTTTAATATCTCCAAATAATGTTTATCTTTTTACAGTTCCCATTTTATAGATGAAGAAACTGACAATTTCAGAAGTAATCACACAGCAGCTAAAACACATTGCAACTCAAGAATTTTATTTCATGTCTACATGCCTTGAGATTTTCATTCTTCTTCGGTTAATCATGACCATTCTTGCAGAGAAATCTCACTAGTACTGTTTTTGAAAATCAACTAGATCAGTCTCCCTGGTTAAAAGTATAATACTAATAGCTCCCAAATTACATCTTTTCTCCCCTCTCTCCTAAGAGAAAGTTTCTCAATCTTGGCACTACTGATACCTTGGGCTAGAAAACTCCTTTGGGTTTCTTGTACATTGAAAGATGCTCAGCTGCATCTCTTGGGTTCTACCTACAAGATGCCAGTGGCACCCAAACCCTAAATCATGGCATTCAAAAACATCTCCAGACTTTCCCCTGGAGGACAAAATATCCTCCATTAACAACCACTGGCCTAAGATATCCAACAAGCTCTTGAAACTTTAGACAAGAGTCTGCATCCTCTTCTGTTTAACTGAAGTCATTCCACAAGCTCTAAAAGGATCCTTTCTTGAATCTCATTAAAAAAAACTCAGATTCTTTAACATGACAAACTGTGCCTTCACGATACTGTTCTCCTCTTTGTTGTAGTTGTTTAGTTGTCATTGTTAAGCTGTGTCTGACTCTTCTGGGACCCCATGGACTGTAGACTGCCAGGCTCCTCTGTCCATGAGATTTCCAAGGCAAGAGTACTGGAGTAGGTTGCCATTTTTTCTCCAGGGGATCTTCCCAATGGATTGAACCCAGGCTCCTGCATTGGCAGGTGGATTCCTTATCACTGAGCCACTTGGGAAACCCCATCTTCCTCTTTAGGAAATTTAATAAACCTCACACTGCCCATTTGTAGTTGCATTTGTTAGGAGTTACTGAGAAATTCCATGTTTCTATCCCCATGTACAGATACCCTGGACATCAATCTTAAAAAAGAGAACTGGATGTTAATCCCATCTCTAACATTCATTAGCTGTGCAATCATGAATGAGTTAAGTTCTTTGAAGTTTTCTATGGAGAAAATAAGGATTTTGAGATTCAAACAGCAAGGCAGTGCTATAAGGGCTAAATATACCTACAGTATAATGACCTTGAGCTGGTAGCTTAATTTCAATAATTCAGTGTCTTCATCCATTGAAAACTATGAATTTGAAAGTTATTGCAGATCCTACGACAGTGAGGATAGATGAATAATCATGGTCTATTATTTTCACTCTCAATCTTTCCACTACAGTACATTAGCCATCTTCTGCTCACTGTGAACTGGCTACTCCTTCTGCTTATAATAATATTCCTCCTTAAGTTCACATGGTTCATTCCCTCATCTAGTTCAAGTCACCTTCTCCATGAAATTAACCCAAAATTACCTAGATAAAACACCCCTCCCCAGCCTAGCACTGGTGAGATGAACTTGCTTTGTTTTTTTTACTTCTTATAATAATACTATGTTACTAATATTATATTTATAATAATATTCACATATTATGCTTATTGTCTGTTTTCTCCCACTGGAATTTAATCTTCTCAAAAGCAGGAGTGCTTATTTTATTTAACCCAGTTCCTAGAAAAGTGCCTAGCACACATTGGAAATATGTTGAATGGCTTAATTTATGGGAAGGCAACTGCTCCATCTCTTGCTTTGACAGAAAGGGTCTGTTTTTCTGCTATTTTATATACCAGGGACCCATGGATGAATTTTTACAGGATCTTTCTGTTTCAGAAAACTAGTCTTGGAACCACTTATTTCTTAAGTTTTTTTTCTTGCATTTAGCTTGATTTACTATCTCAGCACATGGCACATTCATCTCTCAACACCCCAATTCTAACAATATTTTGTTTCACTGATTTTCACTTTGGTTTTAAGTAGCAAGAAACTTCCTAAAATAAAACATTTTATGGTAAACATATTTGGGGAAAAGTTAATAAAAGTTATATTTCATTAATGCACATTTATTTTATCTTTAAAACCATAATATTACAAAGTCAATCCAAGAAAACAATGAGATCATTTCATTGAATAAAATCACTTGAAATCAGGAATTAAGTGTGAGAATGATCACCCTCAGCTAATCTGTTTCCACATTTTTTTTTACAACATTCAGCAGACCTTAAATCACCTAAATAAGTATTTGCAAATGGTGATATCTATTAAAAACTCATTTGCTGATCTCAGAATATTTATATAAATATCTACAAGAGCAAAATAGCAGAATAGCAGAAAATGTTTGTGTTGCAAAGCTATAAATCTTTTAAAACTGATTGCATTATTGCATTCCTAATGACAAATAAGATATGAAGCCCACACAAGACTGAAATAAAAAAATAATGAAGAAAGTGTCCATATAATGAAAAGAACAGTAAACGAATAAGAGATTCCCAGTGGGGAGAAGTGGAGAAGGCAATGGCACCCCACTCCAGTACTCTCGCCTGGAACATCCCATGGGCGCAGGAGCCGGGTAGGCAGCAGTCCATGGGGTCGCTAAGAGTGGGACATGACTGCGTGACTTCACTTTCACTTTTCATTTCATGCATTGGAGAATAAAATGGCAACCCACTCCAGTACTCTTGCCTGGAAAATCCAATGGACTGATGAGCCTAGTAGGCTGCAGTCCGTGGAGTCGCTAAGAGTCGGACACGACGGAGCGACTTCACTTTCACTTTTCACTTTCATGCATTGGAGAAGGAAATGGCAACCCACTCCAGTGTTCTTGCCTGGAGAATCCCAGGGACGGCGGAGCCTGGTGGGCCGCAGAGAGTCGGCCTGGTAGGCCCCACACAGTCTACGGGGTCGCACAGAGTCGGACACGACTGAAGTGACAGCAGCAGCAGCAGCGGGGAGAAGAGTTATTGACTGGAGGTAGAGATAAGGAGAGCCCAAGGCAGGGGGTGGCAACGGGAATGGAGAAGAGGGTGTTTTAAATCCCAGCTCAACTGACATTAGTATCCTTTTTTATTTTATATTGGAGCATAGTTGATTAACTGTGATGTGTTAGTTTCAAGTGTATAGTAAAGTGATTCAGTTAAACATATATGTGGATCTGCTCTTTCTCAAATTCTTTTCCCATTTAGGTTATTACAGGATATTGAGCAGTGTTCCCTGTGCTATACAGTAGGTTCTTGTTGTTTATCTATTCTAAATACACCCGTGGCTGATTCATGTTAATGTATTACTTTACAATACTGTAATTATCCTCCAATTAAAATAAATTAATAAAATAAATACAGTAGAATGTACTTGTCAATTCCAAACTCTCAATCTATCCTTTCTGTCATCCCACCCTTCCTCCACAGTAATCATAAGTTCTGTTTTCTAAGATATATAAATTCATTTGTATCATTTGCTTTCTAGATTTGGCATTACTGTCTTGAATAGACCATATTCAGTTACAGGGTCCCTTTGTTTGGTAGAGTGATCCAGGGAAAATAAGGTGGATGCTAATGTCTAAGCTCTCTTCTTTTTTAGGCTACTTGAGTAAATAAGTAAGACTAAATCAACAGAGCTTGAAAAATGTGTCTGTGTCTGTGTATATGTACATGTGTGAATGTATACAGCAAACACATGTGATGTGTGTATAAATGTGTATTTATTCATATAAACACATAAGTTACAACCAGATATCTCTGAAACCCTATTCTAGTGATAACTGAAACACCCCACATTCCTCTATAGACAAATACCCATCCTATTATAGGAAGGGGGTATATTTAATTATTCAAATAATCTTGTGCAAGAGTATTTCTCTGCTTCCACATTTCATAGCTTGTTTTCACTTTATTTATTGTGCATATTGAACATAATCCTGAAGATTATATTATGCCTAGGACATGATTTTTCAGTTAGTCCCTTTCTTTGTGTCTCTTGCCGAATGAATTGAGATTTAGTGTTATAAGCAATTATGAGTTTCACACCTTATGCTTATAAAATAATGAAATATATATTTTTATACCATTTTACATACTGAACAATGAATGGAGAGCATATAATTTTAGCAGTTAGACTATGGCAGCTGGTGAGTACACTTCATTTTCATGCATCCTCCGAGTAATAAAAAAATAATGAATATATCACTGTACTTACTGTCTTATGTAAATGTTTCATGCAGTTGAAGAGTTATAAAGTCAAAATAAAATTTTAATGGCAGAGGAAGAAATGGCATGATCTTAGAAGAGGGTGTTATCTTTTTCTGGTCTGTTATGAATAAGGGATAAAAAGAAGCTTCTCTTCTGGTCTAACTGTATTGATGCTTTCTTTAACCAGTCTAGGAAAGCTACAACCTTTAACTAGTCAGCAAACTACAACCCAGGGGCCAAACCTGGCCCATGACCTGTTCTTATAAATAAAGTTTTATTAGAACGCAGTCATGCTCATCTTATGTATTTTCTGACTGCTTTTGTGCTACAATGGCAGAGTTGAACAGTTGTAAGAGAGATGGTAAGGCCTGCCATATCTACAATATTTACTATCTGACCCCTTACAGAAAAGGTTTGCAGATCCCTGGACTGATCCATTCCCTGCCTCCTAAAGGATGTAGAGAAAATTTTCTTAGGCAACTGAGTGGTCCTAAAATGGCCCCAGCACCATCACCATTAAAGGGTGTGTTAGTCACTGTCAATACTCCCATGTATCTGGTTCAACTCTTCTTCAAGCACACAGACAAGCACACTCCCCAGCATATAGTATAGCTATCTGCCTCTAACACTCTTACTTCCCTTACAAAAGTACATGTCCAGCTGTTCATGCCTGCTGAGGCTTCACCATAGCTTTTGATGTTATTAAGGCAACTAACACCTGGACCTACGTTGCTGATACTGGAGCCCAAGGTCATCAATGTCTGTATCCGTAGTGCTGACATGTGATGCTGGGAACATGGTAGGTAATTACAGCAGTGATGCTTCTGCTGTTGCTGCCAGAATTTCTGTTCTTGCTCATCTCACGATGAATGCTGCCATTGGGATGCTACGTGTATCACTTCCTTACCCTGGTGTCCCAGGTAAGTTCTGGTTTAGTGTTCACCTTTCTTTAATAGGCAGTTCATGTATGATTTATAGAATCCAAGAGGAAAGGGATGGAGCAAATCCCTCCTCCTTCTGCTGAATGATGTTTTGTCATGGGACCAAATTTCCATCTTACTCTCTTCCTCAAATAGATTCACTCCCATGAAGCACCCAAGACCATCACATAAATTAATATCAGGAGGTTCTACCATTTTCTGGCTCCCAAGTCCTCCAAACTTACCCAGGTTTAGCAGTTTCTCAGAATTGGGATGGGGTAATTTGGAACCTGTGGCTTTTTTTTTGGTAAATTTTTATTGTAGTATAGTTGCTTTAAAATGTTGTATTCGTTTCTGTTGTACAGCAAAGTGAATCAGCTCTATGTAGACATATATCCCCTCTTTTTTGACTTCCTTCCCATTCAGGCCACCACAGGGCATTGAGTAGGGTGCTCTGTGCCATACAGTAGGTTCTCATTAGCTATCTACTCTATGTGTGCACATGTATTAAGTTGCTTCAGTCGAGTCCAACCCTATAGACTGTAGCCCACCAGGCTCCTCTGTCCATGGGATTCTCCAGACAAGAATACTGGAGTGGACTGCCATGCCCTTCTCCCGGGGATCTTCCCAACCCAGGGATCAAACCCACATCTCTTACATCTCCTGCGCTGGCAGGCAGGTTCTTTACCAGGAGCACCACCTGGGAAGCTCTTACCTGCTTGATACATAGTATCAATCATTCATATAGGTCAATCCCAAACTCTCAATTCATCCCACCCCCAACTTCCCCCCTTAGTATCCATACGTTTGTTCTCTATATCTGTCTCTATTTCTGCTTTGTACATAAGATCGTCTACACTAATTTATTCAGATTCCAAATATATGCATTAATATACGATATCTGTTTTCTCTTTCTGACTTACTTCACTCTGCATGACAGCCTCTAGAACCTGTGCTCTAGCCTATGGCATTTAAAAATCTCCCTGGATTCTATCAGCCAGTTTTCTGCTTGATGCTTTGGATGACCTTCTAAGGAAGATGGTCTGTTGACAATTGCTTTCTAGTAGGCAGGGGGCAGAGGTGAGAGTGGGGAGATTTTCATCTTCTATGCAGGTAGGATTATTAAATTCAGCAACCATCCCCTGGCAGGTGCTGTGTCTTCATGAGCTCATGGGCATATGTAGTGAGATACAGTAAGGTCCCCCATCAGATATCTGAGAACACAGATGTGCAGAGTTACTATTATAAGACAACAATGCTGAGAACCTGCAGAGACTGGACTGTTATCAGACAAAGGTTCTAAACAACCTGGATACAATTTTTAAATGTGTCCATGCACTTATTTGACCAAAGCCAGCCAGAGCTTTTAAGGGTAACCCCCAATACTCCTTTTGGGTATTCAGGAAAGCTGTAACTTATTCCTGGCAAGATTAGAGAAACCACTCTCTTGAGGAGATCCCCAGTTTTTCCAGAATTCTGGATTCTTTTCAATCTGCTTGCATCTTCCCCTGTCACACATTGCAGAACATTTTGGAACTGTGAAAATGTGCTGTGCCTTTAGTATCCTGCCTTTTGCATCACAACCTACAGGTTTCCTTACTGGTCATGAGGACTAGCTCAGTGCCTGCGCAGGTGCCCCGGTTGGCCCCTTGTGGGTCCACGGACTTATAAACTGCAGCCAATCAGGTTGAGATGAACCGTGACAAGTGAAAGTGTGAGTCTCTGAGTCTTGTCTGACTCTTTTAGACTCCAAGGACTTTAGTCCACCAGGCTCCTAAACCATGGAACTCTCCAGGCAAAATACTGGAGTTGGGTGCCATTCCCTTCTCCGGGGGATCTTCCTGACCCAGGGATCAAACCCGGATTTCCTGTATGCAGGCAGATTCTTTATCATCTGAGCTTCCAAGGAAGCCCTAGAGATGGACCATAGTCACCTTAAATATTCTGGCTTGCTACACGGATGCTGCCCTTGTGTCAAGATTCTGCTTTCCTGGTATCTCCCCAGAAGAGTTACTGCCAAAGGACTGAGAATAACCCCGCTGACATACAATGGGGAAAACTTTGGAAATGGGAGATGAGATTCCATGGTTATATTCTTTTTCCTTTTTCCCCAAGACTGACTATTTAAACAGAAAAAAAAAAAAGTTCATACAGACATTTGGAAGACATATAAAAATAAGTGATCAGTCCCACTTTCAAAAAGCTGGGACCAAGGGAGGTGATAGATGCATATGTATGGGTGGTTCATTTTGCTATGCTATAGAAACTAACACAACATTGTTAAGCAACTATTGTTGTTGTCCAGCCACTCAGTTTGACTCTTTGCGACCACATGAACCTCAGCACGCCATGCTTCCCTGTCCTTCACTGTCTCCTGGAGTTTGCTCAAACTCATGTGCATTGAATTGGTGATGCCATCCAACTATCTCATCCTCTGTCACCTAAGCAACTATACTCCAATAAAAAAATAACTAAAAATAATATTGATACAAATATCTTTATGATCATGTAATTTGGAGAGATTGATAAAAGCAGGTATACTAAGACAAAAAAAGAAAAGCAGTGACCAGATAGGTAATAGATCCCTTTGTATCTGCTTTTCCTCCTTTCCCACTTAATTTCCTTTTTCTTCTCATTTCTGCTTCCTAAGAATTGTTCCCCTCTATAAAATATTAGCACACAACTTGTGCCCCAGGCTCTGCTTTCTAGGGAAGCTATTCTGAGACAATCCCCAGAGTTTTATCTTGGTAGAAAAAGAATGTGTAGTTCAAGTGAGTTAGCACCTGAACCCTCAAGGTTTTAAATAGGGTATATATTGGAGAGTGTAGGGAGGTGATAGAATAGGAGAGAAAAATGAGAAAAACTGACTACTATTCTGCCCTTTCCAGTATGGAAGCTTAAGGCTAAGCACTGAACTTTCCTGAATCTCAGTTTCCCTGACCCTAAAAGTGAAGTGAAGTCACTCAGTCTTGTCTGACTCTTTGCAACCCCATGCACTGTAGCCTGCCAGGCTCCTCCAACCATTGGATTTTCCAGGCAAGAATACTGAAGTGGGGTGCTATTTCCTTCTCCAGGGGATCTTCCCGACCTAGCAATTGAACCAGGGTCTCCCACATTACAGGCAGACTCCTTAAGGTCTTAGTCACCAAGGAAGACTCTAAAAGAAGGAAATTAATAGCTTCTGGGCAGTAAGAATGAAATGAGATAATGGATAAGAAGATAGATTATGTCAAAATTAATCTATAGATCACGGAGGCAGAAAAACCTTGGTTGGAATCCCAGATCTATCTTTTACAGGGTATGTCAGTTTGGGCAACTTAGTACTCAACTTCAACACAGCACTTAGTTCATAGAATCACTGAATTACAAACAAAAGAATTCATGCAAAGTGCTTGCTTAGCACAATGTCTAGAACAGGGCTGCCACTAGATGCTACCTACTCTTGTCTTTTAGATTATTTGTGATGCTTAAAGCATTATACATACAATAGCTATTACTAACCCATCATAATTTTGATAATTTACTTTTTCATAAAGTGCATTTCTGTCTTTGATGCTAAATGGAAAATATGTCTTCTCCAAATGAAATGACTCTAATGACAGGCATAAGTAAGCAGATTACAGATTTTTCTATTTAATGCTTGCCCTTGTGTCACAATGAGAAGCTGTATAATGGAATTTTTGGAATTGAAGTAAATATTATACGGAAATGAATCCAAAGTTTCAAGAAGCTTCTTTATGTGTCAGGAACTAGTTACTAAGAAATCATTTTTCCTCCAGGAGCTTGCACTTCAGGAAGAAAGACAAGGGAGGCAATTTACTTGACTGTGATTGAACAAATACAAAGTATTATATCCAACAGAGACATCTAATGTAGTTTTGAACAGCACTGACTGACCGGGATTCATACAAACAACGTTTTAATAATAAAAGCTGACAAAGGAAACAGACACATTTCCCTTATTATTTTGAAGAAAAGAAACATTTAAAGAAAGAAATGGTTGGAGGACACCAAGGTGGGAAGGGGGTGGGATGAATACGGAGATTGGGATTGACGTATATACGCTGTTGAAACTATGTATAAAATGGATAACTAGTGAGAACCTACTGTATAGCACAGGGACCCCTATTGACTGTTCTGTGATGACCTAAGTGGGAAGGAAATCCAAAAAGGAGCAGCTACATGCATCCATATAGCTGATTCACTTTGCTGTACAGTAGAAACTAACACAATATTATAAAACTACTAAACTCCAGTACAAAAAATTTTTTAAATGGCAGAGAACCAAAGTAAAATAAAGTTTTAAAAAAGAAGAAGAAACAGTTTGGTAAACAAAGATGAGACAGTCTATCTTTAACTCCATCAAGGAACAATTGGAAATTGTTATCTTCCTCCAGGAAAAAGCTTAGAAGACTGAAAATTTGGAGAGGAATAGAGTGCTAACAACCCACTCCAGTGTTCTTGCCTGGAGAATCCCAGGGACGGGAGAGCCTCGTGAGCTTCCGTTTATGGGGTCGCACAGAGTCGGACACGACTGATGCGACTTAGCAGCAGTAGCAGAGTGTTGGAAACAGTCTTTCCACAATAATGACACACATTTCTGAGCCCCATATATTTCCAGAATCTTCTTTACCTGAAGAACTGGTTAGGAAGTCTGTCTAAGCTCCTCTTGTAGTCTCTTATGACCCAGGATAAAATCTGTATGTTTAGGATGAGCTGAGAAGAGGGTCTCAGTCCACAATACCCACAAGAATTTCCCACAAGAATCACAAAGTGATCAGACAAACAGAAAGTCAAGGACGGCCTACATCTCTGAATTCAAGGACAAGTGGATGTTCAACAAATAATAACATTTGCCAGCAGCGGGAATGGAAGCTGTCTCTTTCATGCTGCAGAAACAGCAGTAAAATATAAAAAGATTAACAGGTGTTCAATACAAACTACTCCCCTGAATTTGCCTGGTTTCCTTTCCTCTGCCTGGGGGATGACAGAACTAAGTAAAAGCACTCACTGAGGATTCTTAGAACATTACTGTGAGGTAGAAAGCAGAAAACAATAGATATTTATTTTGGGAAAATACAGACTCTATAGAGTGTATGAGCTTTTGGGGTGGAAAAAAAACTTTTTAATCTCAATTCTATTCCAAGAAAGAATCTCAATATTTTAAGAAAGAATTTCCTTTATAGTATATAGATCTCTAGCTCACCCTGCAGGACAAAAGATATTGTCATTTTCATTATGATTAGTAGTAGTAACTAATTTTCATTGGGAGCTTAGTACATGCCAACACTATGCTCACTCTTTTACATAGCTTAGTTTGATGGCTCAGATGGTAAAGAATTCACCTGCAATGCAGGAGATGTGTGTTCGATCCCTAGGTCGGGGAGATCCCCTGGAGAAGGAAATGGCAACCCACTCCAGTTATTCTTGTCTGGGAAATCCCATGGACAGAGAAGCCTGGTGGGCTACAGTCCATGGGGTCACAAGGAGTCAGATACAACTGAGCAACTAACAGTTCACTAAGAGTAGGATCAGGGGCAGGGGAAGGAGAAGATTTGGGGGAGGGAATGGTCAATCCTTAGAAACAGGAGTGAGTGAGTGAGAGGAATGAGATCTTCTATGTAGGTCACTGATTTTGGCAACAAGGTCTTGACCTTGCCAAGACATCTAGGAAGCATGAAAATTACTTCTAGAATTGTTCTTCTGAACAACAGGAGACTGAGGCATTTATCCACTGTCTTCCAACTACCAATGGTTCAAGGTTATCCCCTCTGCATTTCCGGGCTGCCTCTGCATGTAAGAACGGACTACCAAGGTTTGGAGAAGGCCATCAGCAAAAATAAATAAATAAATAAATAAGGAGATAAGCAATGCTTGAGGTGGGATGTGGTGAGTATGAATCAAAATCCTTCATCAAAGAGTTGGCTAAAATCAGAGGTGAGTCAAAAAGAGGGTGCAGTGGCAACAAGACAGCCTGTGATAAGACTTATTTTCTTTAATCCTCACAACACCCTGTTATACTGTTATCATCCCCATTTACTTATGAGGATATTAAGACCCAGAGACATCCCATAATTTATGCCAATTCACACAGCCAGTAAATGGTAGACCAAGACTTCAAACTCAAGCAGATGATCCTAAAACATGAAGTTTTAATCACCTCATTATCTCCCACCAGTAATCTGATTTCCACAAGTTCTTATCAAAGAGATTTATTTTTACTGTGCTATGAAATGTGGCTTCCCAGGGTAGCTCAAATGGTAAAGAATCTGCCTGCAATATGGGAGACCTAGGTTCCATCCCTGGAGAAAGGCATGGCAACCCACTCCAGTATTCTTGCCTGGAGAATCCCACGGACAGAGGAGCCTGGTGGGCTACATTTCATGGGGTCACAAAGAGTCGGACATGACTGAGCAACTAGCACTCACTTCACTTTCAAGAAATGCAAAGAAGGACTTCCCTAGTGGTCCAATGGTTAACATGCCAAGCTTCCAATTCAGGGGATGCAGGTTCGATTCCTGTTCAGGGAGCTAAGATACCACATGCTGCAGGGCACAGGCAAAAAAAATAAATTAGAAAAGAAACATTTTAAAAGACCTGCCTCTTATGAGAATAAAATAAATTTACTGACAGCTTCCAAATTGAAAGAAAGAAATACACAGAAACATTTTCCAAGTAGGACACTCATGGCTAAGTTGACTTCCTTAACACATCTTTAAGAAGAAGGTACATTTACAATTGAGTTGAGGTTGTGGTTACACTCAGGTGAGAACTGAGTATGGCACTTCCAATGAAAGTTTCTAATAAAACTATCTACCTGGATTTCTGGGTTGGCCTCCTGGGGTTATTTGTGCAGGAATTCCTATATACAAAGGTATGATTTTTCATAGTAATCATATTTATGTTAAAGCCCTAGGCTAGGCTGTCTCCATTATGGAAATATGACCATTGTGTTAAAGGAATGAAGTGAGCTGGTTTTCCTATTCCACTGAGAAAAAAGCATAACTTAAAACAGTCTCCAATACAGTATACTAACACATATATATGGAATTTAGAAAGATGGTAACAATAACCCTGTATGTGAGACAGCAAAAGAGACGCAGATGTACAGAACAGACTTTTGGACTCTGTGGGAGAGGGAGAGGGTGGGATGATTTGGGAGAATGGCATTGAAACATGTATAATATCATATAAGAAACAAATTGCCAGTCTAGGTCCGATGCAGGATACAGGATGCTTGGGGCTGGTGCACTGGGATAACCCAGAGGGATGGTATGGGGAGGGAGGTGGGAGGGGGATTCAGGAGTGGGAACTTATGTACATCCGTGGCAGATTCATGTAGATGTATGGCAAAACCAATACAGTATTGTAAAGTAAAAAAAAAAACAGCCTCCTGAGCTTCTAAGTTTTGAGATGATGCACCATTTTTAAAAGTGACAAAGAAAGCCTACTTTATGAGATGGGTAAGTAAGGAAGACTCTAAGTTATGAAAGAAAAAAAAATCCCTAAATAGATAGCCAGCAAAAGAGCTCTGCAGGGTGTGTTAAGTATTGAAATGCATAGACTCATACGTGAGGTGACTGCATATATATCCATGGGATCAGGGATACTCAGTAAAAGTGATGCTATTGATAATTTCACTGAATTAACAGGTGTAAACCTGGACTACCCTGAGAGAATGAGAATGCACCCCATTCACAGAGCAAGAGGATAGACCTGTATTTTTTCCACTGTTACTGAGATGTGAGACTCATTCTGAGTGTTTGCAGATTCTTGAGCCCTATCCCTTACCTGCTATAGCAGAATCTCAGATATGGGGCTCCAAAATTTGAATCTTAACCATTCTGCCAGATGATTATTCAACATACTGAAGTCTTCCAGATGATTATTCAACATACTGAAGTTCATGTACCAGTGACTGAGAAAATCAAGTTCATTGTTTCTGTATATATGTGCATATAATTAACATAGACATACAAATACTAAAATAGGTCAATGTCGTGATTTGTTGTTCAGTTGCTCAGTCGTGTCTGACTCTTTGCAACCCCATGAACTGCAGCACGCCAGGCTTCCCTGTCCTTTACTATCTCTCATAGTTTGCTCAAACTCATGTCCATTGAGTCAGTGATGCCATCCAACCATCTGGTCCTCTGTCATCCCCTTCTTTTCCTGCCCTCAGTCTTTCCCAGCATCAGTATTATGATTAAGACCATAAAAACTGGGAAGAAAACAACTTCATTGATCTCATGTATTCATTAATGTGTACAGTACATAATTATCGAATCCCCAGTAAATGTGAGTTTGATAATAGGGAAAATAATGTAAAAAGATAAAAAATAATTAAAGATAATGTATTTCCTGCTTTCTCTGAATGTATAGTCTAGAACGGGAGACTATAGTGTAAATAACAACAATAAAACAAACAACAATTACAATTCATACATCAAAGATGATGAGGAAATTAAGACATAATATTAAGGACTTCCCTGGTGGTCTAGTGGTTAAGACTCTGCACTCCCAATGCAGGGAGCCTGGGTTCAGTCCCTGGTCAAGGAACTAGATTTTACGTGCCACAGCGAAGATCTCACATGCAGCAACTAAGACCCAGCGCAGCCCAATAAATTAAAATAAATGAATGTTTTTTAAAAAGAGATAATACTAGATTACAAACTTCCTGAGGACAATGAACTCTATCTAACATATGCCAGAATACACTGCAGAGCGACCAACCATTCTATTTTGCCCAGAGTTGAGGGGTTTCCTGACACAGAACTGTCAGTACTGAAACCAGGAAAGCCTAGGCAAATCAGGACAAGTTGATCACCCTGTTAGTGAAAAAAGGGAATCAAAAGAGGGTTTCATAAAATTGAATATGTAACTGAATGAGGTTAGCAGAAGGTATTCCCTTCTATTGAGGTCTATTATTTTTCAAGATCTCTATACACAGAAGAGGAAACTGAGGCTCAGACAGGTTAATTACTTTGCTCCAGATCCCACAGCTGGAAACGGCTGAGCTGGACCTGGGACAGGTGTGCAGGGCTGTTTGAATCCAAAGACCCCAGGGTAAGGGAAGAGGAGGCTCTACGTTCTTTGCTCAAAACCTCCAAAGAGGCAAAAATATGAAACTACGATTGAATTCTTCATCCTGGGGAAACCAGCCATGTCTTATTCAGGGAAAGCCATTTTGTTTTTATTAACACACACACACACACAGACAAATAAGATAGCCCACTTGTCTCCCTCCCTCCAGCAGTTGCTTTGAAGCTGAACAGAGGCTCCAGAGGGAGCAGGGCTGTTTCCAGCAACTGTTTCTCAAACACCTAACTTCATTTCAGATCAGAGCTGGGGTCTGAAGCTCTTAAAACCTCCGTTGCTTCGATCACATGAGAGCAGAAGCAGCCAAAACAATCAGGGCCTCCCCAACAGTCTATCTGAATGCTTCTTCTGATACTGGGTGCCTCAAGCAGAATGTGATGTGGGGCTGTTTTTTAAATCCACTTTCAACGTCTCTCCAACCTATTCCCTCTAAGAAAGGCAAACTGAGAGAGGAGGCAGGACCTCTCTCAGGCCTCCTCTTCCTCTTGCACTCTCTCTCTCCCCTTCCTTTCCCATTCTATAATTAAGTAGTATTTAAATTCCAAAAGGAATGAGAAAAATGACATGTGCTCTTCCTAAAAACGTGAAATCAGCATTTTGTCTTATTTGATGAGATCCTTTTTGGTAGGAAATCATATTTTATAGATAGAGTGGACACTCTTCACCCCTGCCCAAATGTATCTCCCTCTTTTGCTCCCCATCTACATCATTAGAAAGTTGATAGGATTGGTTCCACTTGGGTTCACACATTTTTATTAATACATATATGTCCATAAGGGGTTCCTGGTGGCTCAGTGGTAAAGAATCTGCCGGCCAATGCAGGAGACGCAGGTTGAATCCCCAGTTCAGGAAGATCCCCTGAAGAAGGAAATGGCAACCCACTCCAGTATTCTTGCCTGGGAAATCCCATGAACAGAGGAGCCTAGCAAGCTACAGTCCCTGGGGTCACCAAGAGCCAGACACAGTTTACCAACTAAACAGCAACATATGTCCATAATCAATAGGAACTATCATTGGGTGGGTTATTCTCTCACTCTTCATCAATAACATCCTATATACCACTACTTAGATCTTACATTTTTATTGAATCTTATTGTTTGTATAGGGGCAGTCATGTGATTACACGACAAATTAGCACATTGATTCTTGTTGCTTTATGGTATTCCATCACATGAATATTGCAGTTTCTTTTTTTTAACTCCCAATGTTAAAAGCTTAAATTATCATTTTTCACTCTCTCTTGCATCTCTCTACTTTTACAATAAACCTATGAGGTAGATTTTACTTTATGATCTCCATTGTCCAGAAAAGAAAATCAAGGTTGAGACCAATCAAAGACTTCAAGTCTATACCACTAATTAGTGAATCACTGGAATCAAGAAATGGGCTGGAGGAATTATTTGTTTTCCATATCCGATGGACTCCATAAAATGGGAGGAATGGAAAAACAGCAATTACATTAGCACATCAACCCTGAATTCAAAGGTATTTGCTTTCCACGCTTCTATCTACAGGGTTTAGCAGGGTGCTAGCAAGTAAGGAGTGCTAAACAAATATATATTAAATCATTGAGCTGAAAAGACAAGAAGACCGAGTCTCAGGAAGTTCTAAGATAAGCTGTCACATACACAGCCCCAGAGGCAAAGAGCCCTTGTTCTATGCATACATAATCAAACATGGAACCAGAGAACCAAAAAACGTTGAGAGTGAAAAACAGTTGGGTGGGCAGTACACAGCAGTTTGAACACGTCCCAGCAATACAAGCCAGAGCCAAGGGCCTGGGATCTCACATGTCATTAGTGGACATGTTAGTGTTTGAGTCATTTACAGTCAAAGGAGATGCGAGAGGGCAGGTCCAGGAATTGTCACTGGGTCATGAAATAGTACCACGTTTTAGAAAAAAGCAATTCTTCTCCTGCATAAAGTAACCTTGTTTATTATAAACCATCAGTTTCTTCTACCATATGACCCTAAATATATGCATTGTCTCGGTGCACAAGACTAGCCAATGAGTAATGAGCATAACCGGCTGCCACTCACAAACACTTGGTCTATACACAAATGTAAGATTAAATGAGATACAACACTGCAAACACTGGGTACAGCACCTGGCACACAAAAAGCATTGAATTGAGATTCATTTCAGGAATATTATAAAGAGGGAAAGACTCTCCTTTTATATTCAAAGACTAGAAAAACAATTTCTTCCCTTAACAAACATTACCAACAAGGGACAGTGACATTTACTGTGTGTATGTGTGTTGGGGGGACAACCTGAGATGCAAATTGTATTGTTATTGCTGATTATTTTCCTGAATTATCACATGTGCTTATAATCAAGTAAACTTAGGCAAACCTCTAACCAGAACCCCTTTTTTTTTTAAAGCTTCCTGAGAGGCTTAGTAGACAGTAACAAGGAAATTCATATTTTCCTCAAACAGTGCCCAAGGCAAGCCCATTTTACTATTTTTCAAAGCCTAATGTCTCCATCCAGGGAAAACAAACTGAATTGCTCTAGAGCACGAGAGGGCCACCAGACTTATCCATGCCCAGGGATGCTGCATTCACTGCAGGAAATGGCAGGGACAGGATCCTGCTGCCTGGCCGTGGACTCGAGGGGGAGGTTTGACTGCTTCATCATTATTGGGATGTATTAAATCCTTCTTTCCTATCCAAGCAATTTGCTCTTCCCCATGTATTTCTGAAGTGTATTTTGGTTTTAATAAAGTATCAAGTATTTAAGCCACATTGTAAAAGAGACTCTCAGTCAGTCACTCAGAACTGTGGATTTGACACTGGTATCTCCTGGTGATAGAGTGACGTCAGCCAACCACCTAGAAGTCAGAGCTGTGTGTGTGTGAGGTGGGGCTGTATTTGTTGAATCACAGCCAGAAACTGGGAAAAGGTCAGGCCCAACCCACATATCCCAGATCTGTGGAAATTTCAGCAGGAAAGGAAACACCAATACCATCAGTCTCATCTCCTACTTGGCAAAAAATGAAACTAAGGCTATTTATCCTCAACCCACAGTTTAAAAATATTCCTCATATTTCCTGTGTGGGTTGAGACCTAGACACAGAGACAGACTGAAGCTCAGTTGGACTGGCAGTTTGACAGTGAAAAGTGAAAAAGTGAAAGTGTTAGTCATTCAGTCATGTCTGACTCTATGCAATCCCATGGACTGTAGACCATCTGGCTCCTCTGTCCATGAAATTCTCCAGGCAAGAATCCTGGAGTGGATTATCATTTCCTTCTCCAGGGGATCTTTCCAACCCAGCGATTGAACCTGGGTCTCCTGCACTGCAGGTGGATTCTTTACCATCTAAGTCACCAGGGAAGTCCAGAAACAAGTAGGGTCTTCTTAAAGTGGCAGTTGTGAGAGGCATGAGGTCAGTAATTCTCAAATTTGCTTGCTCACTAAAATCAACTGGGAAATTTTTTAAACTACCTGATGCTCAGAAACAAGCACAGACTACGAAAGAGCGTCAGAGGAGGCTAAGCATTAGTATTTTTGAAAAGTTTCCTGAGTGCCTATAATATGCAGCAAGGTGACATAAGTAAATCTGGACACAATCATTTTCCTGCCCAAGAGTAAACATACACTGAGCGAAAATACATCGGCCTTTTTACCATCTCGAACAAATTTAATCTATACTTATTTATTGCTGTAATCAAAGGCCTGGCACATATCAGGAATCCATTCATAATTAATGAATAAATAAATGACTGATCACTAGCTCACTAAAATATTACACTAAAATAAGCTTGCCCTTTACTCTGTGTAGCTAACTCACTGCTCAAAACCCCTAAAATCTGCATAATATTTGATGATTCACTTGACTTGTCATAAATTATCATAAAAAATTTATGAAAAAGTTGCAAAGATATATGTACAAAGTACTCATCACATGGCAGTACATAGATTCAATAAGTCAATTATGATATATTCATGCAATGGAATTCTTTGCAGACATTAAAATAATGATATGTTATTTTTTAATACAGAAATCTGTCCATGATATATTATTGATAGAGAAATAGCATATTAAAAACAGCATGGGTAAAAATAATAATTTTGATTTAATAAATACATAAATTGTGTGTTTGTGTGTCTACATAGAAAAATCTGGTGTGTATAAACACTAATGTGATTATATACAAAAGATAAAAATATAAAAATAAAGATAGTTTTCACACTCTTTTTATACCTTTTCTTTATTTTCCTCAACTCATGTTATTTTAACAATTGCAATTTCTTGACATTTAATTCTTTTTCCAAATTTGTGAGTAGCTACCTCCCAAACCTGGGGCCTCCCTGGTGGCTCAGATGGTAATTAACCTGCCTGAAATGTGGGAGGACCCAGGTTTGATCCCTGGGTCTAGAAGATCCCCTGGAGAAGGGAATGTCTACCTACTCCAGTATTCTTGCCTGGACAATCCCATGGACAGAGGAACCTGGTGGGCTAAAGCCCATGGGGTCGCACAGTCAGACACAACTGAGCAACTAAAACTTTCACTTCACTTTTCACATTCCATGCCCATTTCAGGTCCATCTTGATTTCAGAACCCTCCCCACTCACAAACACAGCCAGACCGAGATACAACAGTGGGAAAGAAAAGCCGGCCTTCAGTGCAGTGTTCACAGCTATGGGCCAGTCTCCACTACTTATGTTGGCTATCACCACCCTCAGCTAAGTTCCCATCAGAAACTGATGACTTAGTTTAACCCAGAACATCCAGTAACATCAATAAATCCTGTATCTTGAGGACATCTGCTTCCATATGTAAAGGGGCTAGGTGATCTGGTATGATTTTTTCTTAATGCAAATTAGTATAACACCTTATCTGTCATCACTCACAGAGATAGCTACTTTTTTTTTTTTTTGCCACACCATGTGGCTTCAGAAATCTTAGTTCCTTGACCAGGGATTGAACCCATGCCCTCAGCAGTGAAAGGGCATGGCCTTTCACTTTTCACTGCAGAAGTCTTAACCACTGGACTGCCGGGGAATTTCTCAGTTACATTTTGAAGCAAAAAAACAAAGCACAGAAATGCCTCTAATGTGACATGACAGCTTTCAGAAAGAGGACCGTGGTGAGAATTTTTCTCTCTCTCTGACAGAGCGAGAGGGGAGACAGTAGAGGGGAGAAGTACTTTGTGGGATTAAGGAATATAAATATTATAAATAACATATGATATATGCACTATTATTATACCCATTTCATACATGAGAAAACAGAGTTGTAAGGAGTTTGAGGCTTGCCCAAGTGATGAGGATAGAATAGAATAGTTATACAGGTAGTTATAAAAGTCCCAGCAGGGGATTCTAGGTAGAAAAGGGAAATCTAGGGAAATTTGGGAGACCACTGTAAGTTAATGATCACTCAAGAAATCTATCCAGAATGTCGTGGAATGAAGCAGACTTGTTTAACTATAAAGCCATAAATAAAAGCAGGCTTCCCTGGTGGCTCAGGTGGTAAAGCCTCTGCCTGCAATGCAGGAGACCTGGGTTCGATCCCCTGGAGAAGGAAATGGCAACCTACTCCAGTACTCTTGCCTAGAAAATTCCATGGACAGAGGAACCTAGTAGGCTACAGTCCATGGAATCACAAAGAGTCAGACACGACTGAGCAAATTTACATAAATAAAAGCATGAGATATGCCCCAGGTTATTAAGTGAAAGAATAAAAAAAAACAATGTTACCACTCTTCTACTGATTTAAGCGCTATAACAGTCCTAGTTTGACCTCGTAGGGTAGATACTCTCCTTCTCAATCTGCAGGAAGAGTTAGTGATATAAGCCTGATGTCTACTTGAAGACAGTCTTGTCCCCCCACCACTTTCCTTTGATTTTAAAAAAGTAGCCCACTTAACATTTGGGGCAGAGCCCCCTCGCCTGCCGGCTTGCGTCTCTCACAAGTGTCCTATAAATCTACTTCTTGCCTATCATTTGCCTCTGGCTGAATTCCTTCTGTACTGAGACACTAAGAACCTGAGCCTCTGGAAGTCCAGACACCAGGTGAGAGAGTCTAATTAAAAGACTGTGGGTTCAAGTCCCAATCTGAGCTGCACAGTTTCACAAAGACGTATAAAAACATAAGTGGCAGAGTTGGTAGCATATGACACATGATCTGGGTTCCATTTATGTTCTATGACTGACTTTGTCAGAGATGACAGAGTTTCTAGACCTAAAATCCATAGCTCAGTTTAATTCAGTCCTCAACACCAATTATGTTAGTTTCCCAGGTAGGTGATTGTTGTTCAGTTGCTAAGTAGTGTCCATCTCTTTGTGACCCCATGGACAGCAGCACACCAGGCTTCCCTGTCCTCCACCATCTCCCAGAGTTTGCTCAAACTCATGTCCATTGAGTCAGTGATGCCATCCAACCATCTCATCCTCTGTTCCCCCCTTCTCCTTCTGCCTTTAATCTTTCCCAGCTTCAGGGTCTTTTCCAATGAGTCAGCTCTTTGCATCAGGTGGCTAAAGTATTGTAACTTCAGCATCAGTCCTTCCAATGAACATTCAGGGTTGATTTTCTTAGAATTGACTGTTTTGGTCTCCTTGCTAATCAGGTGAATAAACCTGATTGGGGCCCTCTAGAGGTTTATACTGATGCAGCAATTTATTTTAGCCATGGAAGACAGACCTGTGGCCATCTAAGTGTGGTCTCTGGACAAACATCACCTGAATCTTATCAGAAATACAAATTCTCAAGCCCCACCCCAGACCCACTGGACCAGAATCCCTGGGAATGGGTCCCAGATCTGTTTAACAAGGCCTTCCAGGTGAGAAGCTCTGTTCAAGCTACCATATCATGTGCATCACAGGAGTTACCTTGTTTAATCTTCACAGCAGAACTTAAATGTCAGCTCCTAATATCAGATGAGGAAACTGAGCCAGAGGGCCCTAAATATTCCCCAAAAGGTGTAGTGTCCCTTGAACAGCAAAGAGATCAAACTAGTCAATCCTAAAGGAAATCAACCCTGAATATTCATTGGAAGGGCTGATGCTGAAGCTCCGATACTTTGGCCCCTTGATGTGAAGAACTGACTCATTGGAAAAGACCCTGAAGCTG
The DNA here is from genome assembly GCF_014754425.2 of Oryx dammah. Lineage (NCBI taxonomy): Eukaryota > Metazoa > Chordata > Mammalia > Artiodactyla > Bovidae > Oryx > Oryx dammah. The sequence goes on from NW_024070197.1 coordinate 37,719,124, forward strand.
GGAAAGATTGAAGGCAAAAGGAGAAGAAGGCAAAAGAGGATGAGATGGTTGGATGGCATCACTGATTCAATGGGCATAAAATGGGGCAAACTCTGGGAGATGGTGAGGAGAGACAGGGGGGCCAGACATGCTGCAGTCCATGGGGTCGCAAAGAGTCACACAGTTTTAGTGACTGAAAAACAACAACAAAGGCATAGTTGGTAAGCGAGAAGTCTAGAAATCTACCACTTGTGTAAGAGGCTCCTGCTAAGGTGCAGTGAATGGAATAGAGTGCATCTTTTGACTCTGCTACTACTTCAATGCAACTTTCTTTGTCTGCACGCGGCTGCACTGTTCAAAACACTCTAGAAAGGCATATCAAGGCATACAATTTAATGGGAAACTAAGATACATGCGGGCACTTATCTCATAATAACATTCTACTTATGAAAGGATGCTATCATGTAATTAGACTCTGGGAGGCCAGGGGGGAGAAAAGTGGCTCTTATTTTAACTTCTTCACAATAATGGAGTGTTGCCAGAGTTATTCACACAACAGATGCTGCGAAGATATGTGCTGATTCTGTGGGTTGCTGCCTAACCCCACTGCAACAGAGCCTCTAGTCCTCGTGCACAGGGACAGAAGTCAAAGCAATGTCTAACACTTGCAGCGGAACTATAAATCTAAGCTAATGGGAGAAAATGCAACTCCTCCATTCAGACTTTCTGAAAATATTTGCCTGTGATGTTTTGTACCACAGAGATCACACACACAGACGGAAAGACAGTATTTACCCTGGGTTGGCTTCAACTGGAGAGTCAGATTAGGGAAGGTAATCAAGTACATTTTACTTTTACCTAGTAAATAAATTAAATGGTCCCTGTGGTTACTCATTAAAACTTTTATGGTATGTTCATCAATTACCAAACAGCTTGAACAAAGCAGAGGTAAATTAACTTTTTCAAATCCACATGGCTTGCCAAAAGGAGTATACTCAGAGCAATTCCACTGGTTTAAAGTTCATCCAAAATACTATTAGCTTGGAGTCCAATTTTGAACTGTCAAGGGGAATATATACAATGGTAATTTCAGATCATTATCATGGCATTCCAATGCAAATGACCACAATTTAATTCATTATCACTAACATTACATCTTTATTTTGCTACCAACTGGTGACTGACATTTCCAGGCCTACAAGAAGCAAATGCTAATTAGACCATGGTGTACTCTTACCCTTTCTTCTTTGGCTGCATTTTTCCGTCTTTAGGGAGACATGCTGGAGGCCACTTCTGACCTGGTGCTGGCCCTTGACACTCCTTTTCGCAGGCCCTGAGCCAGGCCACCATCCCTGGGATAAAATGAAGCTCCTGTGAATTTCCAGCTAAGTGCATTGTGCCTCTGCAATGGAGCCTGTGTAATGGAATGACCTCCTTCCTTAAATCACCCATCCAACCTAATTTAGGAAGTCTAAAGCACTCCAGGGTGACAGAGCACAGGCATTAACATGCAAACAAACTGCCAAGAAAGTTCAAATTTGCATTTAGACTGGACAAAAGGGAGAGAAATGGCTTTCTATGCTGTGCCTTGCATCATCAGAGTTTCACAAATTACTAATCTCTGAAATGATGCCAGAAGGGAACTTCCTCTGCTCCTCTCATTCATGCTTAGGTGGACTCAATTCATCTCTGAAAAGCATGCCTTTTCACTCTCAACATGAGATGAGAAAGGGTTGTGAAATCTCAAACAGCTCCAGTGACATGTTTAATGTGTTCAAATAAAAGCAATTAGTAAGCACAAAATTGAAGCTCCTCAGATCTCTGGGCTGCAGACTCAGGGAAAAAGACATAAAACATGGATTTTCTTTCCATTTCCCTAATATGTCACAATAAGTCTGCCTTCAAGACAATGTCTGTCCCTAGAAGCTCTGTGAAAATGTTATTTATTCTCTCATTATTAAGCTGCAATAATAATAATCATGGCTTCCTGGTGGCACAGTGGTAAAGAACCCACCTGCCTGTCAGTGCCCGATCCATGGGTTCAGTTCCTTCATCGGGAAGATCCCCTGGAGAAGCAAACAGCAATCCACTCCAGTATTCTTGCCTGGGAAATTCCAAGGACAGAGGAGCCGGGAGGGCTACAGTCCATGGGGTCGCAAAGAGTCGGACATGACTTAGTGACTGAGCACAGCACACACATAATAATAATCATAGATGATCATTACAGGCAGGTCCTGGTAATTGGCTTTGCATAGTTTAATCTGCAAAACAACCCATGGAGCTACAGCTCAGTGGTAGAGCATCTGACTGCAAAACAACCCTGAGAGATATGAACCAGGTTATCAATGAGGAAAAGGAATCTGGACAGCACAGAGAGTAATTCTAGTTAAGCAGGGTGATGAGTACCTTTTATTGACTGTTTCTTCTGCATCACTATGCACTTCTCTATCTGTGTTTCTTTAACTTCCCAAGCCAGCTCTTTTCATTAGAATGCTTATTAGGGTCTGGTTTCCCAATTAAGACAACAGAAAGGACTTCCCTAGTAGTCCAGTGGTTAAGAATCCACCATGCAATGCAGGGGACGTAGGTTCAATCTTCGGTCAGGGAACTCAGATTCCACATGCCCCAGGGCAACCAAACCAGCAAGCCACAACTACTGAGCCTGTGTGCTCTAGAGCCCAGAGACACAACTAGAAAGCCCACGTGCCGTAACTAGAGAGTCCATATGCTGCAACAAAAGATTCTGCACAACACAACTAAGACTCAGTGCAACCAACTTAATTACTTAATTATTCATTTAAAAAAAGAGAGAATAGAAGATGGTATGATCAAGGAATCACAAATTTACCTATCTTATGTGTTGAACGTGGAATGAATAATAAACTATTGAAGCATGATTAGAGCAAAAAGTAGATGGAGTAATTGATAACAACGAATTTTAAAATGAATAGATTTGAAATGCTTTGCTCTTTATTGAAATCCAGCTGGGTTAGAAGAATTTCTCCTTTAACATGATTGATACATGTATAATTTAATTATAATTTAAGGTTTCAAGCACAGTTACAATTAGGTAGGTGTACCTGACTTGGAGTTATGCTTTTAGAAAGTTGGCACATGGAAAGCCACTGCTGTACTTAAAATGCCTATCCATGAATGCAGCTCTCAGAAGCCTGAGCTGCCCCCCCCCCCCACCAAAGGAAGTTCTCAGTGTCAACTTTCCAAAGCTTGTTTTCCTCGTCTATCATCTAACCATTAATAAATTTCACTGGAATAACTGTACATTGCAGACTGAGGAAAAAAAGAGGCTCCATGTGTTACATGAGACATTGCTCCCCTATTTCTAAAATATAAGTATCCTGCTGAAAAAAGCATGTGCCCTGGGGCTCGAGACTAATAGAAATTTCAAGGCTTGTCTTGTTTGCAGGTTAATCTTTCTTCGTCCCCCATCTCAGCCAGCAAATACAATATCATAATAATACAACTCATCTCAGTGTTTTTGAACTTGGCTTTGGATTGGGGATCATTGTGTCTTTGCCTTTAGATGTCTCACTTTGATGCATTGTATTTCAAAGGGAGAGATAAAACCCAAAGTTCATTCTCACAATGGGACATCCTTTCAAGCCAAAGAGAAATGTTGGTCCTCTTTGTGGCACACAGCAGCCTGGATTCACTTTGAGATCCTCACTTGAAAGTACCTGGGCAAGTGCAAAACGGCATCCGTGATTTATTTTGCCACAGTGAGAACAGAATTGCTATAGCTATGTCCACTGCACAAGTAGGCGGACAGAAGTGGTGGGAGTGAAGCAGGGAGAAGACCTCGGGAAACAGGTTTTCTCATTGAGTCTTCCTAATTACTAGCCATGTAGCTAAGCTCTTCAGCACTAATGGCTCCACTGGGTATAAATAGCATATATATATATATATATATCTGGGCAAGAGGAAGGATCTGTTCAAACCCACATTCTTATCTCTCTTTTTCTCTGTTTCTCTTTCAACTCAACTCCCAATTACACCAAAGAAAAAAGAGTCTTTTGTATACTTCACCATTCATAACATGTTTCACCTTCTAAAACTGTTTTCAGTTGATTCCTCAATTTGTCATTCTATTTGACTCTTAAGTTTCTCATAATTTTGAAGAAATCTTTTTCTAAATACATTTCCTCCACCTTCAACTTTTAATAGATCACAATTTCCACAGGGATGCATAAATTCATTTTTATCTTTATATCTTCAGTGCCTAAAACAAAGCCTAGAATACATTATTCAACCAATATGTGTTTGATGAGTGACTAAGTGAAGAAATAACCAAATGAAACTTTAATCATTTACTCTTCTTTAAATCCTCCTCCTTTCTCTAAGCATACTCACAACTGTGCTATCTTGAAAAAAACTTTTAATGTTTTTGCTTGATGTATCCTCTGAAATTCATCAATTTCAAAGCACAAGATGGCATATCTCTTTCCACCTCCTTCCCAAGTAAGAGCAAATTTGTAACCAAAGAAATGGATCAAATGACCGGTCTTTAAAAATTAAGGAGTGTTCTCTCAACTGAAACAAAATACAGAGACTATCACCCTCTACTCCATGCGTCCTCGTACCTTCCTTAGATGACATATCATGTCAGTACCTTGAGACTGCCATGGTCCCCACTGGTAGAATCTTAACTGAGGTCTTAATGGCAGTAGTAGCGTAATTGAGTGTATAATTGAGAAACTTAGCTCACTAGTAGGCTAATATTTTATTTGCAAAATCTTTTCTGAGTGCTTAAACTACAAGGACTACACTAGATGTTCTAAAGGATGGATTTTTTTAAATCATATAGCAATCCAAAACTCAATGAACTAAAATTCCAGGAAAAAAAAATATATGGTTAAACGTCTATGTTTTGTGTCTGAAAATTATTTATCTCATAAAAAGCTTCAAAATTAAGTACTGTTGGGAGAGTGATTTCACTGGATCACAGAAAGCTTCAAACTGGAGATGGCATTTTAACAAAGCCTTGAAGGAATGAATTAATATGTGAACGCTTTTTCAGTGGTAGTTTCTTAAACAAATAATAAATTAAAAGTCCTTATTTGTCACATTTGGAAATTTCCATGTTGGAAATACACAAACCACAGCCTGTAGCCAGTTCTCTAATTCCTAAAAAGTTTACAATTAGCTCTCATTTACAATTATGCTCCAGCTTAACACTGTTTGATAAATTTCAACTTAGGCCACCCTTGTTATGAACCTAAATGCTATATATGAAACTGAAAAGATTCAATTGTCTGTATATTGAAGGGCATGTTTCAACGAAGGAAAAGCAATTAAGGAGAGAGGCCTAGACAGGTTTTGAAGGACTTTTAGCTGACTCCAGTTCAAAGAGTCATGATTACTTCCAGGAAGATTATCCCCATCTCTGAGTAGCTCTGAGCCTTGGCAATGTGAAGTACTGGCAGGTTGACTTAATCAGAGTGTTTTGTTAAAAATTTGATCATATGTCTTCATCTTCCAAATCTAGGAGTTCTATCTATGATAATATAGATTTAGGAAAACAAAATCTATACAACTCCTTCTACAAATATTTTTCTTAATTTGTACAGTCATGAAGTGAAGAATTTAAAAAATTTTACAGTCAGGAAAGGAAGAATGAAGTTAAAACAGGAGAGGTCTGCGTATTTCTCTGTGAAACCCAACTTGGCGTGAAATCAGAGTTTCTTTGAGCAATTGCCTGATGATGGGAGAGAATTTGGCAAAGATAACCCAGAATTCTGAATGTGCTTGTGTTTTTGTTTACTGAGCCCAGGGGTTTATTTCTCAAATGAATTCCTTTTTTATTGTGATGGGAGTAATCATGAAAATCCTCCTGGTAATAAGCTCTGTGAAGGCTCCTTGGCAAAACGGGCTATAAATATTGGCCAAACGCCACATTTCAATATTTTGGTTTGAAACAGTAGCCAAAAGCTAGGGAAACATTTTCAGAAAAGATCCATTGTCCTGGTCTTCAGCTGGAATCCTCAACAACAGGCTCCATCTGCTGTCTTGCTGCCATTATTCTGGGCACAAGTAGAAGACACTTGCCTAGTCAGACTGCTCAGAGTCCAGCTTCCAAAATGAGCAGGAAACTATAAAAAGTGCTTCTTTATTAAGTGAGACGGTGGACTATTTGAACACCAAGATCACTCATCAATCTTTAATGTTATGAATCTAAGAGCCATTCAGTTCTGAGAAAGCCAAACTGTAAAGAACGGGAAAGGTATGATGGTGGGAAAACTGGAAGCATGGCCTCTAGGCATATGGTCACTAATTCATGATGTTGCTGGATGACCCAACCCTTACATTTCCTTCTAAATCTACAAATACACAAATCTGCTGTCAAAGGTGTTCTAAACTTATCCTGTAGCATTAGGCTCTATCTAAAAAGAAGGCAAATTTAGTCATGTCAGATGGGGTGTCAAGTAAGGCTTTTAGAAAAGAGCAACAACCCTTGAGTTAGTTGTGAAAAAAACTATATTCACTCAGTATGATTTAAGGGCTTCCCTGGTGGCGCTAGTGGTAAAGAAACTGCCTGCCATAGAGGAGACTCAGGAGATGCAAGTTCAATCCCTGGGTAGAGAAGATCCCCTGGAGTAGGAAATGGCAACCCACTCCAGTATTCCTGCCTGAGAAATTCCATGGAGAGAGGAGGCTAGTGGGCTACAGTCCATGAGGTCACAAAGAGTTGGACATGACTGAGCACACACACAATGATTTAAGGAGCACTGATTGTCTTCCATGTGGTACCTACTAAATTGGATGTTGTACCTACTAAATTGGATGTTGTGGAATCAAGAATGAAAGAGAAAGGACTTCTGCATGAAGTTGATCTCAGTCAGATAGGGAAACTGCAACTGAAACCACAACCAAAATATATTGTATTGGTACAGAGATCCCTCCACTGTTCCCTCCAAGGAGATATGTTCTTCTAATGGACATCACTTGCACGTTGAAGCCAAAAAAATGGGATAAGTGAACTTATTTATAAAACAGAAATAGAGTTACAGATGTAGAAAACAATCTTATGGCTACCAGTGGGGATGGGAGATGGGATAAACTGGGTGATTGGGATTGATATATACACACTACAATGTATAAAACAGATAACTAACAAGGACCTACTGTATAGCACAGAGAACTCTACTCAATATTCGGTAATGACCTATATGGGGAAAAGAGTGGATATATGTGTATGTATAACTGATTCACTTTACTGTATACCTGAAACTAACACAACATTGTAAATCAACTATACTTCGATGAAATTAAAAAAAAATAAACTCCTAATTGTCAATACAATTCTACAATAATTAGGACATTTAAAGACATTGCATATCAGCCTAATCACCCCTTAGGTTTGCTCTAGACAGGGGAGCAGGCTATACTAAACAACACAGGTATGTCAAACCACACTGGCAGTTTCATCTCAGCCAACCTCATCTTTGTGACTCACTAGCATGCCTTCAGTGTTATCCCTGTCATCACCATAGACATTGGGATCAGTTCTGCCACTTAACTAACATTGAGATATGGCACAAATGTCACTCATGCATTGGTCTTCTCATCTGCCCAAGGGGCATCTGGCTCCTCAACACAGGCTTAAAAGCAATGTCTATAAAGAGGTCATGCAATAATGTGCCCTGTTATTCATTTTAGTATTATGCTACATATGCATGTATAACATGGACCTTCTGCTTGTTTTTATGTGTTTCATAATATTTTAATGAGGTAGGGTTGAGCAAGTGTGTTCAAGAGAATATTCTCCCATCATTCTCACTGAATCTTCAAAATATTCAGAAACAATTTTGATGCCATCTTTAATTTTCCTTTCTTATCAAGTCTGCTGAGTCTACTTAGGGGTATCAATCCTACTTTAACTTCTCTTCCTGCGCTTTGTCTCAAATTATGAATGCCACAATATTCTGAAAAACTGTCATAATTACTATTAAGAAGGTTCATTCAGGTATCTGTGGAAACAGAGAAAAAGAAGGCAAATTTAGTCATGTCAGATAGGGTGTCAAGTAAGGCTTTTAGAAAAGAGCAACAACCCTTGAGTTAGTTGTGAAATATGACTGAGCACTAGAGAGAAAGCCCAAGAGGGCTTCAGGTATAGGGCAAAGGCACTGGGTTCATGAAAGCCCATGCTGCCTCTGGTCGCTCACGCCATCCCCATGAAGAACGCAATACAGAGGAATGCCAGCCAACACTGGCGTTAGTTGGGGACCAAATTTGAAAGAGCCCAGTACCCTGCGCTTAGGTATTTGAACATAATTTACATAGAAAGCAAGAGCGTAATGAGCCCCTGAAGGGTTGAAGCAGGGAGCCTGGATGATCAGATTTACATTTTTAGAGTCACACTGGAAACAGCCCCAGGAATGGGCTAGAGGAACAGTAGGCTGGAAAGTAGAGAACCAGAAACTAGGCAGCCCCACTGTTCCATACACGGCCTTATTCACTGACATCTCGCAAATTTTAGCAATCAACACTTATGAAATGACAGGCTAATGGCAACATTTCCCCAGTTTTGAGTGGAAGTGAATGAGTGGCTCAGACAGGAAAGAATCTGCCTGCAACGCAGGAGATTCAAGTTCAATCCCTGTGTCAGCAAGATTCCCTGGAGAAGGGAATAGCTATCCACTCCAGTATTCTTGCCTGGAGAAGTCCATGGACAGAGGAGCCTGGAGGGCCACAGTCCACGGGATCACAAAGAGTCAGACAGGACTGAGCGACTAACACATCGGGTGAGTAAGGGAGGATGACAGAAGAGTAAAGTGGGATTCGAGGCTCATGTCTTGCTAGTTTTATGAATGTTTCCCATTTGAGAATAAATCTAACGTATAATTCATCCCTAATTAACAGAGCGTGAGAAAAACTAACAAACACTAGAGACCTCATTTGAATTGTTTATTTACTTTAACTACCTAAAGATTATAGACCCAGGCTCTTCACCAACTTATAGGAAAGGAAATACAATAAATACATAGGTGAAGATGACTCCTAGAGGGAATATTGTGAAAACAATCTAAAGCAATGCGCTTTCTGGAGATATCTGATATGCACCCATCTGCATACCTAATCAGCACCACACAACAGATTTCCATAGTACTAAAGGCAAATATCTGAAGCTTTCTCACAGTGTTCAGACTGTAGATTGCCATGAAAACCCCATCATACAGGGGAAGGCTTTATATAAAGGAGACACCATGGCTTTAGTATTTAAAGAGTGTGATGTAAATAAATGTTTATACATATTGTTATGTGATTTTTAAAATTACTGAAATATAAAGTAATTATAATATTAATGGTATACATATCCTGATTATTTTAAATTATCTAGTGATGAGTATTCACTATGTACCAGGCACTGGGAATAGTACTTTGCACTTATTTTATCATTTAATATTTAAAGTGGTACTATCTCATTATACAGATGAGGGAACAAAGATAGAGGAATTGTCACAAATCACCTTTGTTACTTGGAAATAATAGAACATGAGTTTGAGTTAAGGTATCTACGACACTACAGGTCATACTTTTTAACAGTTGTTTAATACTACCCTGGATATGGGACTCTACACAGTCTGGATCCTCTTAGTTTTCAGCAATTCCTTGTGCAAACCTCACTTTTTACAAGAAGGTCACACATTTTATTCCTTGCTAATTCAATGTAATAAATTCTTCTTGGAGTCCCCTTGCTCCTTCTTCGTGCACTTGGTAATCCTCTTTTACTCTTTTCCCAAAATTTAGTTCAGATTTTATTTATCTCAAAACCATGGGTCCTTTATAAAGAAACTAATTAATCAAATTATACACCTCCTTGTCTCAAAACATAAGTTAAATAATTGTTGGCCTTTTGTCTATGATTTAAATAAATATATATTGGTATAGAAATTTAATTTTTATTTTAAATAGCATCAGTTCAGTTCAGTCGCTCAGTCGTGTCTGACTCTTTGCATAATAAAATATTAATAGATTTCCAGCCACATTACTTAAATTCAAATTTTATGAAGAATTTATACCTGATAGATGTGTTCTAAGAGTTAGTATTTCAGTGAATAACCAACAGGTCATTAAAGAAATCAAAGGAGAGGCTTACCTGAAGAAACAAGAAAAAAATCTTAAATAAACAATCTAACTTTACACCTAAAAGAATTAGAAAGAGAACAGGAAAAACCCAAAATTAGTAGCAGGTAGTAAATAATAGAGATCAGAGAGGAAATAAATAGAATAAAGACTGAAAAAAAAGGGGGAAAAAAAGATCAATGAAACTAAGAATTTTTTCTTTGAAAAGATAAAGAAAATTGACAAACATTTAGCTAGACTAACCAAGAAAAAAGAGAGAGAACTCAAATAAAAAATCAGAAATGAAAGAGAAGTTAAACTAATACCACAGAAATACAAAGCACATAAAAGACTACTATAAATAATTATATAACAACAAATTGGACAACCTACAAGAAGTGGATAAACTGCTAGAAATATCTAGTCTTCAAAGACTATATCATGAAGAAATAGAAAATCTGAATAAACTGATTACTAAAAAAGAGACTGAAAGTGTTAATCACTCAGTCATGTCCGATAACCTGCCAGGCTCCTCTGTCTATGGGATTTTCCAGGCAAGAATACTGGAGTAGGTTCCCATTTCCTTCTCCAGGGAATCTTCCCGACCAGGTCTCCTGAATTACAGGGAGACTCCTTACCATCTGAGCCACCAGGGAGGCAGATAGAAGTGGATAAACTCCTAGAAATGTATAATCTTTGAAGACTAATTCATGAAGAAATAAAAAATATGAATAAACTGATTACTAAAAGGGAGATCGAAACAGTGATCAAAAAACTCTCAACAAACAAAAGACCAGGACTAGATGGTTTCACTGGCAAATTCTACAGAATCTTCAAAGCAAATTTAATACTTCTGAAAGACTTTCAAAAACTGAAGAAAAGGGAAGCCTTCCAAACACATTTTACTAAGCTAGCATTACCCTGATACAAAACCAAAGACATCCCAGAAAAAGAAACGTGAAGGACAAAATCTTTGATGAACATAAATGCAAAAATCCTTAACAAAATATTAGCAAACTGAATCCAACAATACATTAAAATCATCATTCACCATAATTGAGTGAGATTTATTCCAGAGATGCAAGGATAATTTGGTATCTACAAATTAATCAATGTGATAACGTCACACTAACAAAACGAAGGATGAAAATCACATGATCACTTCAATAGATACAGAAAAAGCATTTGACAAATTTCAATATTCATTTATGATTAAAACTCCCAATGAAGTAAGTATAGAGGGAATGTGGCTCAATATATTAATGGTCATATATGACAATCCTGCACTAACATCATACTCAATGGTGAAAACCTGAAAGTATCTCCTCTAAGATCAGAAATGAGACAAGGATGCCAGTTCTCTCCAATTTTATTCAATATAGTTTTGGAAATCCTGGCCACAACAATAAAACAAGAAAAAGAAATAAAAGGCAACCAAATCAGAAAGAAAGAAATAAAACTCTCACTATTTACAGATGACATGATACTACACATACAAAACCCTAAAGACATCAACATAAATCTATTAGAACGAACTGATAAATTCAACAAAGTTGCAAGATCAATATTCAAAAACTGTGGCATCTCTATACACTAATAATGAGCTATAAGAAATAGAAATTAAGAAAATCCCATTTACAATTTCATCAAAAATAATAAAATACCTTGAAATAAATCTAACCAAGTAAGTGAAAGACCTATGTACTGAAAACTATAAGACATTGATGAAAGAAACTGAAGAAGACACAAGTAAATGGAAAGATATTCTGTGTTCATGAATTGGAAGAATTAACATTAAAATGTCCATATTACTTAAAGTGATCTACAAATTCAATACAAACTCTATCAAAGTTCCAAGGCAATTTTCACATAACTGAAATAAATAATTCTAAAAGTTACATGGAACCACAAAATAGCCCACATATCCAAAGCAATATTGAAAAAGAAGAACAAAGCTACAGGAATCACACTTACTGGTGTCAAATTATACTCCAAAACTATAGTAATCAAAACAGAATGGTACTGGCACAAAAACAGACACGCAAACCATGAAACAGAATTGAGAGCCCAAGAAAAAACTGACACACACATGAACAATTAAATTACAACCAAGGATCAAAGAACATACAATGGAAAAAGCATATTCTATTCAGTAAATTATACTGGGAAAATTAAAGAGCCATATGCAAAAGAATGAAACTAGACCACTATCTTACACTATATACAAAAAATGGGTTCAAAGGGGAGGGAATATGTGTATATGGCTGATTCATGTTGAGGTTTGACAGAAAACAATGAAGTTCCGTAAAGCAATTATCCTTCAATAAAAAAATAAATTAAAAATTAACACAAGTGGGTTTAAAGACTTGCATATAAGATCTGAAGCTACAAAATTCCTGGAAGAAAACATAGGTGGTAATCTCAATAATGTCTGTTTTAGTAATGTTTTTTGTGAATGACTTCAAAGGCAAGATCAAATGAAACTTCTTCAACCTGAAAACTTCCACATAGTAAAGGAAATAATCATCAAAATGCCAAGGCAACACACCGAATTGAAGAAGATATTTGCAAGTCATACATCTGATAAGGGGTTAGTATCTAAAAATATATAAAGAACTCATGCAACTCAACAACAAAAATATAAGCAAACCAATTTAAAAGTGAGCAGTGGATCTGAATAGGTATTTTTCCAAAACAGATATACAGATAGCCAACAGACACAGGAAAAGATATCCATCAATAATTATCAGGTAAATGAAAATAAAAACTGCAATGAGATATTACCTCACACCTGTTAGAATGGCTATTATTAGAAACAAAAAAAAATAAGAAATATTAGAGAAAACATAGAGAAAAGAGAACCCTCATTGTTGGTGGGAGTGTACATTGGTGCAGCCACTATGGAAGAGTATAGTGATTACCCAAAAAATTAATAGAATTATCACATAACCCAGTAATTCTACTTTTGAAATTCATCCAAAGACCACAAAAACACTAATTCACAAAGATATATGAAACCTTAAATTCATTGCCGCATTATTCACAGTATTTAAGATACTAAGACAATCCAAGTGTCCATGGATGGATAAATGGGTAAGGAAGATGTACTCAGTATACACAATGGAATAATACTAGGCCATAAAAAGAATTGGAATCCTGCTATTTAATAATATAGATGGGCCTTGAAGGTATTATGCTAAGTAAAACAAACTGAATGAGAAAAAAAATTATTTCACTCATATGGGAATCTTAAAAAATAATCAACAAAATAAAACAAAAATAAACTCATAGATTCAGGGATCAGATTAATGATTACCAGAGGGAAAGAGGGTCAACTGTGTGGTGATGTATGGTAATTAGACTTGTGAGCATTGTCATTTTGCTATGCATATAAATGTTGAATTATACTATTATACACTTCAAAATTTTATATTAAAAATAAGTAAAATAAAGCAAGCAAGACTGAAAGACCTACATTGCAGCAGAGAATGAGGCAGTGCTTCTGTTGATTAAACTGGATCTGGAATCAGGGGAAAAAAGTTAGTAGCTGCAGCCTGATGATTCAGAAATGTGAAAATCTGAGAGTAACCAAAGATGGGTGAAAATAGCAAAATCACACTTACAGAGGAAACATTGACTTTATTTTATAATATCCTTCAAAACTTAGAAATAATCATTTATCATTTACACCTGTTGGGTAAGGATGAGAACACCATTCATTATAAGAAGAGGTGGCAAGAATACACAGAAGAACTACAAAAAAGATCTTCATGACCAAGATGATCACGATGGTGTGATCACTCACCTAGAGCCAGACATCCTGGAATGTGAAGTCAAGTGGGCCTTAGAAAGCATCACTATGAACAAAGCTAGTGGAGGTGATGGAATTCCAGTTGAGCTCTTTCAAATCCTGAAAGATGATGCTGTGAAAGTGCTGCACTCAATATGCCAGCAAATGTGGAAAACTCAGCAATGGCCGCAGGACTGGAAAAGGTCCGTTTTCATTCCAATCCCAAAGAAAGGCAATGCCAAAGAATGTTCAAACTGCCACTCAATTGCACTCATCTCACACGCTAGTAAAGTAATGCTCAAAATTCTCCAAGCCAGGCTTCAGCAATATACAAACCATGAACTTCCAGATGTTCAAGCTGGTTTTAGAAAAGGCAGAGGAACCAGAGATCAAATTGCCAACATCTACTGGATCATGGAAAAAGCAAGAGAGTTCCAGAAAAACATCTATTTCTGCCTATTGACTATGCCAAAGCCTTTGACTGTGTGGATCACAATAAACTGTGGAAAATTCTGAAAGAGATGGGAATACCAGACCACCTGACCTGCCTCTTGAGAAACCTATATGCAGGTCAGGAAGCAAGTTAGAACTGGACATGGAACAACAGAATGGTTCCAAATAGGAAAAGGAATACATCAAGGCTGTATATTGTCTCCCTGCTTATTTAACTTGTATGCAGAGTACATCATGAGAAACGCTGGGCTGGAAGAAGCACAAGCTGGAATCAAGATTGCTGGGAGAAATATCAATAACCTCAGATATGCAGATGACGAAGAGGAACTAAAGAGCCTCTTGATGAAAGTGAAAGAGGAGGGTGAAAAGCTTGGCTTAAAGTTCAACATTCAGAAAACGAATATCATGGCATCTGGTCCCATCACTTCATAGGAAGTAGACGGGGAAACAGTGGAAGCAGTTTGGGGGCTTTATTTTTTGGGCTTCAAAATCACTGCAGATGGTGACTGCTGCCATGAAATTAAAAGACACTTACTCCTTGGAAGGAAAGTTATGACCAACCTAGATAGCATATTCAAAAGCAGAGACATTACTTTGCCAACAAAGGTCCGTCTAGTCAAGGCTATGGTTTTTCCAGTGGTCAGGTATGGATGTGAGAGTTGGACTGTGAAGAAAGCTGAGTGCCGAAGAATTGATGCTCTTGAACTGTGGTGTTGGAGAAGACTCTTGAGAGTCCCTTGGACTGCAAGGAGATCCAACCAGTCCATTCTAAAGAAGATCAGTCCTGGGTGTTCTTTGGAAGGAATGATGCTAAAGCTGAAGCTCCAGTACTTTGTCCACGTCATGTGAAGAGTTGACTCATTGGAAAAGACTCTGATGCTGGGAGGGATTGGGGGCAGGAGGAGAAGGGGACGACCGAGGATGAGATGGCTGGATGGCATCACCGACTCGATGGATGTGAGTTTGAGTGAACTCTGGGAGTTGGTGATGGACAGGGAGGCCTGGCATGCTGCTATTCATGGCGTCGCAAAGTCTCGGACATGACTGAGCAACTGAACTGAACTGATACTTCCATATGTTTTCAATAATT